>NW_015542477.1:579855-633714 GCF_001515605.1 Sinocyclocheilus anshuiensis
ATTTCTATACTTCTGAATGTTCCAGTGAGCACTGTTGGGGCCATAATCCGGAAGTGGAAAGAACATAATTTCACCATAAACCGGCCACGACCACCACGTCCTCGCAAGATTTCTGACAGAGGAGTGAAAATAATTATCAGAAGAGTTGTCCAAGAGCCAAGGATCACTTTTGGAGAGCTTCAGAAAGACCTGGAATTATCAGGTACAATTGTTTAAAAGAAAACAATAAGTAATGCACTCAACCGCCATGGCCTGTATGCACGCTTATGCAAGACTCCATTGCTGAAAAATAGCATGTTGAAGCTCGTTTAAAGTTTGCTGCACAACATTTAGACAAGCCTGTGAAATACTGGGAGAATATAGTCTGGTCAGATGAGACAAAAATTGTACTCTTTGGATGCCATAATACACACCATGTTTGGAGGTCAAATGGCACTGCACATCACCCCAAAACATCATGGTGTAGCACTGGCAAAATTCATATAATTGAAGGAAGGAGGAATTGAAAAATGTACCGAGACATTCTTGATAAAAATCTGCTGCCATCTACCAGGATAATGAAGATGAAATGAGGGTGGACATTCCAGCGAGACAATGATCCCAAACACACAGCCAAGGAAACTCATTTGTGACCCTGGACCACAAAAGCAGCCATAAGTAGCACAGGTATATTTGTAGCGATAGGCAAAAATACATTGTATGGGTCAAAATTATCTATTTTTCTTTTATGCCAAAAATCATTAGGATATTACGTAAAGATCATGTTCCATGAAGATATTTTGTAAATTTCCTACCGTAAATATATTAAAACTTAATTGTTGATTGGTAATATGCATTGCTAAGGACTTCATTCGGACAACTTTAAAGGCGATTTTCTCAGTATTTTTTTTTTTTTTTTGCACCCTCAGATTTATTGAGGCCAAATATTGTCCTATCCTAACAAACCATACATCAATGGAAAGCATGTTTATTCAGCTTTCAGATGATGTATAAATCTCAATTTTGAAAATTTGACACTTATGGCTGGTTTTGTTGTCCAGGGTCACATTTGGTTTCAGAGAAAGAAAGTAAAGCTGCTAGAATGGCCCAGCCAATCACCTGACTTGAATCCAAGAGAAAATCTATGGAAAGAACTAAAGAGTAGAGTACATAGAAGAGGCCCATGGAACCTTCAAGATTTAAAGACTGTTTGTGTGGAAAAATGGGCCAAAATCACACCTGAGCAATGCATGCGACGTTTCTGTAAATTCTGTAGTTCTGTAAGTTTCTCCATACAGGAGGTGTCTTGAAGCTGTCATTACCAACAAAGGCTTTTGTACGAAGTATTAAATAAATTTCAGTAAGCGTGTTCAATACTTTTTCCCTGGGTCATTCCATTTTATTACACAGAACTTAATTTCTGAACTTATTTGTATTGTTTTCTTTGTATGTATGGATTAGTTGGGTTGTTACCGACATCTGGTGAAAATTTCATGTCAGCAGCCCCTTTAGAAATATATTTACTGAGAAAAATGGTGATGTGCTCAATACTTATTTTACCCGCTGTATATGCATCATTTTGAGGAAACAGTCTTTAAAGAGACCTACAGATCTACAGATGCAAATAGATCAACTGTTGGAAAATAAACTATTAAAACTGTATTTTCTTCCCCTAGTCTGAAAGAAGCATGACATGTTATGGAAGAAAAATAGCCAAAAACCTCAAAATTGACCAGTGCATGAAAAAAAGGGTTCTTCATGTGTCTGCTATATTGGTTGCAATCACTATAGTAGTGCTATGGTCAGTGGTAATCTATGGATGTCATACTGTGTCTGATGGATGGCAGACACACGTGCTGTTTGGGTGAGAGTAGTCTGTCAAGGGCCATTCAAACAGGCTGATTTCCCTGCTCAGCTCCGAGCACCTGCAGTGCTGATGGTTGCCAGCCATTGTGGATGATTTTTCACATGCCAAGTTTTAGCAAATATCTTTGATCTCATGGAGTGGCTGGTTAAGATGACCAGAGAATAATTTGAAAAAGCATAATATTTCTTAATGTGCTCTGGTTTAAAACAGAATTAGGCAGTAAGATTATTTGTGCTTTGTTTCTGGACACACATTCACTAATGTTTTCTACACAGGGTAGTTCTCAATATTTGTGTGTGTGTGTGTGTGTGTGTGTGTGTGTGTGTGTGTTTGAGCTTTGTTTCTTGACAAGGCACATTCACTAATGCTTTTTACACAGGGTGGTTCTCATTGTGTGTGTGTGTGTTACTGTTGCACCAAGATTCATTGGCATAATTGTATTTCAGATTAAGTGTACCTGAGAGCACACCATTCACGGCAGTTTTGAAATTTGCAGCGGAAGAGGTGAGTTGATTCATCTTTTTTTGTTTTTAATTAATGTTCATAGTCTTATTGCAACCTCATGTGAAAATGTATTTTTGAGAGATCTGCTTAAATGTAGCACTATGCATTTGCCATTGTGCTTCTGACTGACAATAGTTTAAAAATATATATATATGATAACAGTAATTCTCTACAATGGTTGGAGCATTACTGACTCTCAGTCAGATTTGCTCAATTCTGTGCAATAATTTATTAAATTGGCTTGGATCATAGCATAGATCATAATGTGAACTTTAGCTCAATTGTATCCTAGCCAGATCCTAGCCAATTGTATCCTATAGCAATAATAGTGTAGTCTTTTTTGAGTAGGTAATGATTTATTCTCATTTGAAACACACTCAGGCTTATCTCTGTGTCCACAGCCTCTCTTGTAAAAATCAGAACAGGATCAATGCAGAATCATATAATACATTTGGCTAACGGTCTCAATGAAACTAGAGCCAATGTTAGTTTGACTGCAAGAATATGATTAATGGGAATAACAATAATTTTTTGCTGATAATCAATCTGATTATTTAAGACTTGATTTTAGACATTTTTATTGTTTAAATAATAAATTGGCATTCACATTAGAGATTGGCCAATATTGTTTATTTTCTAATACGATGTATTAATTTGATATATTGTGAAGCTTAATTAACCCATGTAATTTGATATGATTTTAAATTATTGTAAAAAAACAAACACACACACACATATATTTATATATATATAATAGTATTATTATTATTGTTATTTGTTAGATAACAGCAATGCATTATCAATATTTTAATATTCAATAATAGCCATTAAATTATATCTAGATATATACAATATATTTATTCTATTTTGCTGTATCAGCGTTGGCCACTTGATTTTTGAAATCTTGCATTGGCAAAGAGTATAGACCAACTATTTAAACGTAAAAAGTAAAGTCTAATATAAAGCTGATACATTAATGAAAAAAAAAACACAAATAATGGCTGATATCGATATGTTCGTGATTAGATTCAAGTGGAAGCCAGAAAGAATGATAAAGGGCCTTTTTAAAAATGCACAGGGTTATTTTCAGCTTTTTTTCACCCTCTCAATAACAATTTTTGTATTCCCACTTCAGGTTATGGTTATGTGATCTTTCATCCTCCTGACAAAAGATAGGCAAAGGAGAATTAGAAACTGAATAAACTCCCACAAAATTCTGTAATTAATTAATTAAATATGCATTCTTGTGCAATATAAATAGTTATACATTTGATTTTCTGATCACTAATTCTGGCACTAGCCTGGATTCTTGCTCCCCATCAGTTTTATGCTGTTCAAGGGTGTAGAAATGCCTTCAGGTCACCCGGCAAGTTTTTTTAAAGCCCCTTCAGAATGAATTTGCCAGTTTTTTTTTCCTTTCAGTGGCTCTTTGTGACAGTGACAGTTTCTTCTAAGCTCAGCCCAGAGAGCTCTTTCCTCACGTTTGAAGGCTTCTGTTCTGTAGGACAGACTCTTTAAATCACCTGATGCAAATACAGACTCGAGTTGATTTTTTTCTTATCCTTGCTTGACAGAGGGACTGTGCAGGGCTGTTTATGGGACATATTTGGCTGTCAGCATAAGTTGTTGATGGATTGAACAATAAAACTTGTTTTCTTTTTTTTTTCTTGCATTTAAAGTTTAAAGTGCCAGCAGCCACCAGTGCCATCATTACAAACGGTAAGTTGTTGATATTATTATCATCATCATAACGCTCATATTTGGTCAAATCCTTAAACCAGATGTTCTCATTTTTTTTGACTAATTAAACTAAAATAATCAGGATTTCTCAAACCATGGGATCTTTTTATCTTGGTTTTTGTTTTAGCCTATTTTAATTTTTTTTTTTTTTTTTTTTTTCATTTTTTAAATTGATTTAATGCTCTGGCAGATTCTCACATCACCTTCGCATCTTCATTGGTTTGGGTTCTTTGTCAACTGCGCTAAAAAAAAACAACCACTATAGATCAAATTACAAACTGGTTGTTTTTCATGAATCAGACAAAACATCTGCTGAATCCTTCACGTAATGAATTCACTCAAAATGAGCTGTTGTGCAATTATATAGTTAGAGAGGGAGACTGTGGGGCTATGCTGTGTCATGAGTTATTATTAAACAAATCATAAACAGAACGAAGACATAACTCACCACTCACAACACAGGACAGATATTGTAAATGGGATTGTTTGAATTGTGATTGTTCAGCGTTTTAGCACGTAAAGGCTTTCTCTGCTCTTGGCTATCTGTCTTATTCATTGATTGTCTTTAATAATGATTGTTTTGCGTATGTACTCACATTGTGATGCTGATGTTGTTTGTGATTATTATTTGTGTAGATGGCATCGGAATCAACCCGGCACAGACAGCAGGTCGGTGACGCTCCTTCACTCGATCAGGGCTGCTCTCTGCAGCAGCATCTGACTGTAATTAATGTCATTTTGTCAGCCGTAAATTATTTAGATATATCCATATGTCACACAGGACTGGAAATAGTGATATTTGTTTGTTTTTTAGTTTATTGGTGCTTCAATCCACCTTCCATGTTTTTTAAGCTTCCTTTTCCCTGCATTTTCTCATAGCAATCTTATGAAATGATACCTCATCTTGCTCTCACTGTTTACTTGCGTGGCTGCGATTTTCCTGCCTATCCTTCATAATCACGGACATGCAAATGAATGGATCCTTCTGTTTACTGCCTCATATTGTTCATGTTTATCCACCTGGGGACCTTTTGAGAGATCGAATGATTTCCTGAGACTCCTTCAATAGGCTTTGCATGTGAATTTCACATATTACCTGATGAATATTGATGATGTGCTTCAATTATACCATCCCCCATTACTGTGAGTTTATTCCCTTGACTAAATGTTTCTTTACAGATGTTTTCCATCCTACTTTACTTGTCACTTAATGCTGGAACTGTCTATGTCTGTAATCCATTATCCAATGCATTTACAAGACTCTTCCAGCCTTGTCTTAAGGATTAAGGATAAGGATATTTAAAAATGGTTTTACTCACAATTTTGATGTTATGATAAAATATTTTAGAGATTGACAAAACTAGAAAAATGTATGTTCTTTATAAAAATGACAATGCCATTTTAAGATTTAATTACGTTACATGACATTAATCGCATTTTTAAAAGTCCCATATTATTCAGGTTTTCCATAACCCTCCCTGGGAACCATGTTTTAAAAAAAAAAAGTTATTGAAAATAAGAGAGATTTAATGATTGACTCCATCAATAGGCTTTGCATGTTAATTTCAGAAATTAGCTGATGAATATTTATAATGTGCTTCAATTATACAATTCCTCATTGTTGTGAGTTTATTCCCCCGACTAAATGTTTCTTTACAGATGTTTTCCATCCTGCTTTACTAGTCATTTACCGCTGGAGCCGTCTCTGTAATCCATTATTTGCTGTCTCTAATAAGCTGTCCCAGTGGCGTTCTGTCAGTGTTTTCCTCCCTGAGTGCCGTGCTGCATCTAATCACATGAAAATGGCCTGTAATCTTTCATACATGTCATGGGTTGAGACCTAAATGTCAAATGAGCTGTGATTCATTAGTTTTATAGTAGCAACATGTCTAGCCTGACCCGAATATACAGCGTGTGTGTATTATAGAAATATGTACCTTCAGCTCTGCAAGTTATACAATCACATACTAAATGTAGCGCAGACACCTGAATAGATTTTGCTTTATGCGCTGAGTGAGTTACTTATATCAGAGGGAACTGAGTGAGTCACAGTTTGTTGCTTATATACAATATACAAGTGCTTTGGTATGATTTCATGAATTCTGATGAGAGGAAAACGTCTCAGGTTACGTATGTAACCATGGTTCCCTGAGAAGGGAATGAGACACTGCGTTCTCTAGAGGTTGCTATGGGGAACGCCTTCAGCGTGACCGGTGTCTGAAGCATACATCCAAACATGACAATGAAATGTATCAACAGGGATACATAAGTTCAAATCAGAAAAAGGGAACGAGGCTGACAGCATGTAACCCTTACCATACAGGATTTTAGAAAGTGCGTAGAATGCTTAGCGTGCACACTTACCACAATGTGGATTTTAGAAAGGGCACAGAAGCTCAGCGTGTGCACTTACCATAGCATGGATTTAGAAACACTGTTACTAAGGGGTAACCGAAACTGTCACTTAGACAGGCCTAGAAACCCTACGTGACTGTGGCACGCTCAGGGAGTGACAATTAATTCAGCAGGAGGCCGCGTGTGAAGAGCACATGTGGATTGAAAAGGCGTATCTCATAGAAAAACCCTCCATGTGAGGGGAGTATCGCCAACTCAACCATAGCAGTCACAGAACAGACTCTGGAGCATCTGTTCATGCATAACTAGAAGGGGCATAGCACCCAGCTCTCAGACCAAGAGGGGGACACCAGCACCCGACTGGGAAGCAGCATGCTCGTAGATAGCCCTCCGGGTGAGGGGAGCACTGCTGAGCTCACCAAGAGAGCAGCCTAAGAGGAAGGCAGAGTCCTAATGTGCTACCCAGCGAAGCTCACAGAGCGAAGGATTTGACTCTCAAATGAGAGGGATTCAGATGCTCAGAAGTGAGCGGTGTGCTTGCAAAAGAGACCCTCCATGGTGAGGGGAGCACAGCTAGCTCACTCAACAAGCAGCCCGCCAGGGAGGCAGAAGATGGCCCAGCAACCTGGCATGACTGCTAATCGGAGCTCAAAGGAGAGGAGGCCCAACTCCAAAAATAGGAGGGGGACTCAGATGCTCAATTGGGAGCGGCGTGCTCAAAGGTAACCCTCTAAGGTGAGGGGTGCACTGCTAAGCTCACCAACAAAGAGAGCAGCCTAACAGGGAGGCAGAGAGAGGCCCAACAACCTGAGGCTGCTGCTCAATGGAGCTCCAAGAGTGGAGGACCTGGTGAGAGGAGGCCTCAGACGCTCGAATGGGAGCGGCATGCTCAAAGGTAACCCTCCAAGGTGAGGGGAGCACTGCTAGGCTCGACCAAATAGGGGCAACTAATCAGGAAGGCAGCAAGCGGCCAAACTACCTGATGTCGCTGTCACAGAGCTCAAAGAGCGGAGGGTTCGACCCTTAGCTAAGGGAGAGGAACCCAGCTCGACTGAAGCTATCAATAGCCCAGGGGCAAAGTACCTAACTCTCAAGTAGAGAGAAGAACTCACATAACCTGCCCAGGACTGGCGAGCTCATAAAAGACCCTCCCGCAGTGGGGGGAGCACAGCCATGTCCGGGGAGCAGATTGACCGCAACTGGTACATCAGAAATGGGATCCAGCTGAAAAGGGGATCGCACATTTCAACAGGGAACAACAGGGTCCCAGCATAGAGGCAAATGACCAAGGAGGCGACAGGGACGGGCCTAACAACTCAGTATTGTTGCATATGGAGTTCTCGGGAGCAGCGCTCTCAGTTCTCAGGCTGAGGCGGGCCCTAGAGCACAACGGAGCTAGATTAGAAGGTGGGGAATCCAGCAGGGCCCAATTAGAGATGGTCAACTGATGCAACTGGACGCAATCTCTTGCTCTCTGTGACGATGGAGCCCGATAGCCATTCATGCATACAGAGCTACTGGTCCTCAGAGCCGAAGCTTTCAGGAAGGGTTTCCGCAGACACACATCTCACGCGTACCTCAGGGAACGCAGTGTGCTCAAGCCCACTCCACGGAGGGGCGATTACTGGTACGACCATAAGGGCAGTGTGACAGGGAGGTCCCGTGGGCCTGACCATCTATCGAGCTGCAGAGTGGAATTAAGGAGTGTTGAGCCACTCAACGCCTCAGCGAGAGGAGCTCTAGCCCAGAGAACGTGCATGATAGTTGATCCCAGCATAGAGGCAACTGACCAAGGAGGCAACAGGGACGGGCCTAACAACTCAGTATTGTTGCATATGGAGTTCTCTGGAGCAGCGCTCTCGGCTCTCAAGCTGAGGCGGGCCCTCAAAGCACAAACTGGGAGCGATAGGCTCATAGCCAACCCTCGCAGTGAGGGGAGCATTTATCAGCTCGACCAGAAGGCAGCGCTAGATTAGAAGGGGCAGTCTAGCAGGGCCCAATGAGAGACCGTCAACTGATGCAGCTGCCAGGTAATGACTTCATAGGTTGTCGCCAGCCAATGTTATTGTCGTGATTATATGTATGCTTCAGACTCCGGTCACGCTGAAGGCATTCCCCATAGCGACCTCTAGAGGACGCAGTTTGAAGTTCCCTCGGAAGGGAACCAAGCTGTACCAATCAACCACTGAACAGACCTTTATTTATAGTTTTAGCTGTAATCATACAATGTGTCATATGCTGTATATAATATGTTATATCTCTCTAATTCTACAGGAAATGTGTTCCTGAAACACGGCTCGGAGCTACGAATTATTCCCAGAGATCGGGTCGGAGGAGGTCGCCAGCCCAGGATGTGACTATCCAGTGCTTTTCTGTCACAGACGATGAACATGCTTATTTATTGTCCAGCCCTGAGGTGTCAACTCTGAGCACTGCTGCGGCTCCAAATCTGTCAGAGGACCTCACAAATCTTACCGAGCTGCCGTCACAGCCCCCTTCTCAAAGATATACACTCTCAGGATGTTGTCGATTTGTTCTGCCCCAAAATTTCGAACCACTAGGTATTGATCTTTGATCTTTCACAAAATATTCCATCTCTCTTTTTTTAAGATCACACACTTAATATGTTCATAAAGCATAGTTTTACATGTCTTAAATACATAATGTCTACTTAAAGTCCAATTAAATGTTTAAATACTGTTAAAAAATATATGATTTTCATTTTCCATTTTAAGAAGAAAAGGCAAATGAATGGAAAACATCATATTTTGGCTTTTTTCTTCATATTTTGTGTTTCATCAATGGTTGTTTTGAGCTCTGTTATAACTGTTATTGCAGACAGATAATGACAGTGTCAATGAGATGAAATTCCTGCAGTTGTGTAGCTAAACAAAACTATACAACAGTATGATTAAAGAAGCTCTAAAGAAAATAATAAAAGATGCATTTCATAATATACTTACTATGTAAAAAATATTTACAAAATAACTCTTTCCATAGTTGTAATAAACCAATTTGACGTCTAGTTTCTTAAAAGTTGCTATTTGTAACTTTCGTGGTCACACAAGTCGGCGTGCCTTTTCATTAAGGCTTCAAATCATGGCTTGACTTGAATAGTACTTCAGGCTAATGAATGACAGGCTCTACCTTTTACACCCTCCACCTTCCTCCTTCCCTTACATTACTGCCAGGCAGAAGAGGAGGAGGAGGAGAAAAAGGGTCTGACTATTCAGTGTGATAATGGATCTTTCATTTGTTTTAATAAAAGAGCAGGCATGCTGTGCCCTTTCCATGCCACTCATTACTGGGAAAAGGGGAGAAGTGCATTATAAATACAGCAAGGCCTACATTATTCAAACGCAGACATGTTACTCTGGATCACATTTGAAAAGGCATCGCTTGCCTCCAGCCTCATTTGGCAGGAAATGATGCGGTTTGTTCATTACCCATGGAAGAAATTGTGCTTTTACGGACGTGACAGAGCTTGCCAGTGTGACAAATGTCAAATTTAGAAGTAAAAAAGTTACAAATACACTTGTAGTATTCTTGTCATAAACATTAAAGAAACCAATGAATACTGATCTGTATAGTGCCTGTTTTTTTGAATATGTTCAGCTTGTAATTCTGCTACTTAGGATGTTTCGTCTTTTCAATTTGTTCACTTAATTTAATGTATATAAACATAAACCATGTTTCAAAGCTTTCAGTGGATAAGACAGGCTTCAAAAGTCTCCTTTATGGTTCAAAGAGGTAGAAAGACATGCAGTGATGTTGCTATTTGCATAAATTCAATCCTGTGCCATCTGTAAGAAGCCTTCTTCAGTAAGCAAATGACAGAACTGTTGAATATTTATGTTAGATATTTTGTATAGGTGTCGTGGACATGATTGTGTGATTTGAGGGGTTTAAACAGGGCATTACCTTACAACCTTTCTATCAGAGCTTTAAAGGGGTCTTGCCGTTTTCCGTTGATCTTTTTTTTTGACATATAAGATGTCATTGTACTATGCATTCTGATGAGGGGGGTCAAAACAGGACAGAAAAATAGCCTGTTGCTTCTAAATTATGACGTTTTTTGATGTCAAAATTTTTAACATTATAAGTACACCTCAGAGAACAGTACAAAATAATAAAAAGGCAGTCATGACCCCTTTAAGCCTTTTGATGGTACAGATATAAGCCAGCTAAGCCTATGAAACAGCTGTACAATACTGGGGTCTTGTGATTGTACAACAGTTTTATGTACCTGCAAAAACACATACATGTTTTTTTCTCATATTTCTATAGAAACTCCTAATTGAACATTTCTGTGAGGTTCGTGAGAGATTGAACACTCACACAAAGGCCACCACTCTGAAGTGCTGTTGTCAAATAAGTCATTTTTCCCCCACCTCCTCAACGGCTGAATGTTGTCCACATGTATTACAGATAAGCTATCGCTGCCTGTCAGTTCTGCTTCTCACTCAATGTATCTTTCAGATGAAAAGATATGTGGCATGAATTTAGATTTAGCTTATGTGTTCAAGCAGTAGATTCGTTTTCTGGAGTTCACAGAAGTAATTAATTTGCTATATTCTTTCAAGCAAAGGAAATACTAGCTTTGCTAGTGTAAAGCAGCAAATTGGTTTGGCCTTTGAAAGAATGTGGTTTTATGATGTTCAGTTTTTCAGTCACAAAAATGAATTATCTGTGTCCTTTGTAGCAACAAGGTTCAGGGAATATCAAATAAATGCCTTTTTTGTCACTGCATCATAATGTTTTGACTTTACAAGAAGTCATAATTGGCAAAAATTATTTCTGCATAAACAGTAAACTGGAGATACACTAAAGCCACAATAACAATCAAAGCAAAGTAAAGCCAGAAACTAAAATAAAAAGCAAAGCCAAACACAAAACAATAATTAAAGCAAAGTCATAAATAAAACCCTCAAAACAAAAATCTCAAAAATTAAAGCAGAGTAATGCCAGAAACAAAATAAACAGAACTAGAATCAAAGAGAATCAAAGTAAAGGCAGAAACAAAAATAAAAAGCAAAGCAAAGCCAAACACAAAACAAAACAAAAATTAAAGCAGTCATAAAACCCTCAAAACAAAAGTCTCAAAAATTAAAGCAGAAAACAAAACGAGAATCAAAAGAAAGCCAAAAACAAAAGAAAATTAATAAACAAAAACAAACAAAAATAAAAGCCTAAAACAAACAAACCACTAAATCATCTAGTTTTGGTTTATTTTACATGCTCAAATTGAAAATGCTTGATTCAGTTATTTATTGTTTGTTTGGTTTTGTTTGTTTTATTTCAAATACTCCTTATTAACTTTTACTGTAGCATGGCCTACCTTCAGGGCCGTTTCTAGCCAATTTGCCCTAGGCGAAATCCCTATTGCCCCCCCCCCCCCCCTCTCATCGTCAGATTGACAGTACTCTAGCCCAATAATGTTGGGGGATCCAGTGGGGGCGGCAGTCATATTTCAGGGTGACCGTGCCACTCTTTATCACAACCCTGCTAAAAGTGCCAGTACGTGCGCTCATTGGCGCCCCTTCAGCTGGTGGCGCCCTAGGCGACCGCCTAGCTCGCCTATGCCTAGAAACGGCCCTGCCTACCTTCATACATGCTACAACTAAATTTTCTAGAAAACACCTTGCATTTATCTTGGAATTCTCTTAAATTTTCTCAGCCCATTTTGTTACTCTATAATTATGTATTTAGGGGCTTTTTTTTATTTGTTTGTTTCTATAACTCGGGGTTAGGGCTAGGGTGGGGAAAAAATGTTGTTTCTATTCTATATCTTTAAAAAAAATTCTCATACCAGTCAGTCAGCATATTGTGGCATAATATTGGAGAGGTCATTCTTAGATGTGAGATCAGCCCCTCACCCTTGCACCTCTCTTAAATATTTGTTTGGTATTCTAGAGGTGTCTTGCCCTGCTTTAAATTCTATTAGATGAAATGTCATGCTGGCACGAGGCTGCACCTTCTTAGAGCTCGGCTTCAGTTTCATTTTACACTTGATGTGACAGGAATGACTGAACAGGACATTAGCAGCGGCACACACAAACATGCAATTCCAACATGCGAAGAAATGTTGATACAGTGTAATATGTTGTGAAAATGTGTTTTTAGTTATTGCACATTATTAGCTATGAAAAGGCATCTTGTCAGGCATCTCAATTTCATTCCATCGTTACTTGAAATCCAGATTCATTTTAAATGTTTTGCATGACACTCATTTCTCAACAAAACAACCTAATATCCAGCTTTCATAAGCAGTAGAGTACTGCTGTAGTCCCAGTGATGTTTACACAATGCCAGACAAATGGACTACGGAATGAAAAAGCAAGAGGCTATTAACATAACATGGAAACACCTTCAGAAGGTCAGTCATAGATCGGCATGAAAAGCACATGCAGCTCGAGGCTAATGTCACAGTGAGCGTCAGGGCGTGCTTGAAGAAAATGAAAAGCCCCAGACAGTTCAAGTGATGATAAAGCTCTTGAGTAGTAAAATGTCTCTAAAGGAATAGAAATGTGTGTGTGTGTCTGAGAAAGCTATAGACATGCACAGACCATAATATTTATTTTCTCCTGAGCCAAGGTGCCTGGTTATGGCGCTGGTTTGGATTTCTCCGAACATTCTGGCAAGGTTCTTTCATGAGTTACGAACAAACATCTTCCAATAATGTTAAAAGAATGTTTGTTCAGTGTTATCTGGTTTTTAATAAAGTTCTTTGCACAAAAACATTATTTATACACTATAGCTTTTTATTTTTCCTTTTTTTTAATTAATTTTAAAATGTATTTTAGTTAGACATAAGATAATGATTTTTTTTATGTATGTAAATAATTTTTACACTATAAATAACATTATTTATGTTTATTTCTTATTTATTTGTTTAGATTCTCATGGTTTTAATCGTAATAACTGATTAATTAATAAACGTTATTAGAGTGTTCGTTCAAAGTTATATGGTCTTCAACAATGTTTTCAAAACGTTAGCAAAAACATTATTTATACTTCATGGAATGTTTGTTTTACGAAACATTTCAGTTAGACATCTGAGAATTTTTTTTTTTTTAATTCATGTAAATAATTTTTTACAGTATAAATTATAATATGATTTGTTTATATATCTATTTGTTTAGATTATCATAGTTTTAATCATGTTATAATTGATTAATAAACTTTGAACATTCATTCAAAGGTATCTGGTTTTTGAAAATGTTCTAAAAACATGAGCAAAAACGTTATTTATACATTGTTCATGGAATGTTTTTAATGAAGCATTTTAGTTGGGCATTGGAATTTTTAATTTTTGAGTTTTTCATGTAAATCATTTTCACACTATAAATAATAATATTATTTATGTTTATTTGTTTAGATTATAGAACATACATTCAAAGGTATTTGGTCATTAATAAAAAAAGTTAGCAAAAACATTGTTTTATGAGATGTTTTAGTTGGACATTGGATAGTTTTTTTTTATTGTTTTTTTATGTACATCATTTTCACACTATAATAATATTATTTATGTTTATTTGTTTAGATTAAAATTTGTTCAAAGGTATCTAGTCTTTAATAGCACTCTAAAAATGTTAGTTATTTATACATTGTTCATGGAATGTATTTTTGTTCTGAACATTTTTAGTTGGACATTGGATAAATTTTTTTTTTTTTAAGTTTATGTAAAACATTTTCACACTATAAATAATAAAACTGCTTACGTTTATTTGTTTAGATTATCATAGTTTTAATCATATCATAGGCTATTTGATTAACAAACCTTAACACATGTTAATTTAGAGAACATTCGTTAAATACGTTTTCATAACTTAATGGGAATGTTGGCAAGACATTCTTAGAACATATTTTGTTAGCTTTGGTACCCTCATCAGAACAAAACATCCAAACAAGGTTTCATAAATGCAATTTATGATAACTCAATCAACAAACACGATTAAGCTGGAATCTGATACAAATGCATCTCGAATAATGAGACGGCGGTAAGCTAAAATCCTCAGAACTCATCCAATCCAGTGTACATTTCGATTCACTATTGTTTACCAAATGTTACAAGCATTTCAACCTAATCATCCCTTCCTAAAAGTGTTATTTGATATCTCACATTTGAAGAACTAGATTTGTGCATGCATACAAACAGCAGGCAAACACTTAAGAAAGCAGCATTATGTCACTCCACGGCATCCATTAGGCCCTCCATCTACAGCATGCGGCCGGACAGCAAAAGTATGATGTGGCGGCACCAATTATAACAGCCTATTTTCTTTAGTGACTGCACAGAGGTTGAAAGTTGGCTGTAGAAAGCAGCAGCAGAGCTCTCCAGAGAGCCAGATTAGAGCGATCAGTTTGCCCACTGCTTTTGTCAGCCTCATTAATGAGCATCTCACTCCGCCACTGCTGATGTATTACTGTCCATAAAAGCATTTTGGAAACCACAGATCAAACTGCAATCCAGCTGAAGTACTTTGTCTACGTACAGAAAGATTCGATTATGGCTCGTGAAGTGATTTGCAAGCGTGTTTGCTCGGTTTGATCCTCGCCGTGCTCCGAGCCAGGAATTCATTTGAGTGATTAGCTGTTGTTAATATGGTGTTTGATCTTTGATTAGAAAGTCAAAAGGGCTCATAATAAATCTGATAGAGGCTTGTTGCAGGCAATTTTCAGAATGGCATCATTTGGAGTGTTAAACAGCACTTTTTCCATGTCAGATTAACTTTTTAATAAGAATAACTAAAGCCACTTATTTTGCATATGACTTATATCTATGAATTATGGGATTGCAGTGAAGAGGTGTAGGTGAATTGAACTTATATAAGCACATTACAGCCTACAATAATTGTAAAGGTGTTATTTTTTTCCTGAAAGTAATACAAATATTTCCACAATAGTGTAATTTCCATCAGCGTTCATATCATGTATTATGATTATGAGCAATAAAAAAATAGCAAAAAAAGCTTGATTGGAAATTAATATCATTCTTTGATATTACATGGTGATATTTACCTTGAATTTTCTTGAATGAATTTTCTTCATACATCATGCGTCCTTTTTTTTTTTTTAACTCAAGTTTTTTATAAACACCAAAAAAAAAAAATTAGAGATTTATTTTGTGTTGTGGAAATGGCCATGGCATGGGATAGTCATAATTTTTGAAAAATGCATATTAACCATTTTCATGCTATGAAAATACTGATGTGATATTTACTAAAAACATATTTAACTTAATTTTCTGCATATAGTACATCACGTTCCAGATTTTATCTCAAGCTTTTTACTGACACTGTAAGTTAATAAATAAATAAATACATTAAAATAGCGAACAAACAAACAAATAAATAGTTTTGTGTTGTGGAAATGGCAAAACAGCTGCAGGACAGTCATATTTTGAAAAGAAATATTTTTTTACAATTATTTTTACACTATAAATATTGAAATGATTATCATAATATGCATTTTCATAGTTACAAAAATATACCAAATAACTACAAGAAACACTTGTTGGAGGTTATCGCCGGCAGGGCCATTTATTAGATCCAAGGTTTCACATACTTTTTCCACCCTGCCTATTGCGATTCATTCAATAAAGTCATGAAAATGCAACATTCGTGGATGTTATTTGTTTAGACAGGCTCTGTTTATATTTGTTTGACTTTGAAGTTAAGATCAAATTTCATGCATAATTTTAGGTAAATCACAAACATTTTCCTTCTTATCTACATGTTAGCATTTGAGATAACCCAAGGAATATAATGAACTCCACTGCAGTCCATTACAATTGTCTTTCCTCCTCCATCATGACTTTACATTTGCAGGTCTGACCTTCTCACACGGCGTCATTTTAAAAAGCTTTACCCGATCTTTTCTGGAGGCTGGATTCTCTCTCATTCAGTGTGAGGGTCTGACCTAAAAACTGCATTTCATTCACTCAGATAGTGATATTAGAAACTATTAGCCCTCTGATGTGGCACGGTCCTTTCTGGTTGAGCAGATCTTCGCCTGTGGCCTCTCCTGATACCAGTACATCTATCCATCCACCCTCCACAGGGCCTGCATTAGATCTCATTTTAGATTACCTGCTTCTAATGGAAATCCAAGTGACCTTTCACCGACAGGGTCTGAACACGAAAGACAAACATTTGTTTCAGTCCTTCACCTTCCTTGATTCTTCTCCACTCTTGTTTAAGCTTATTCTTTCAATTTCAACCTGACATGGTAATACCCCTTGAAAGTCTGCTATTTTTTGGAACATTACATTCCTTTGGATCATTAGTGAAGGCTAGACAATAATACAACAGTGCCCTCTCCAGGATCATCCACCTTATTGCACGAGGATTTGGACATTTGCCATGAAGCTGTAATGATGCCTAATTATAACTGGCTGCCATAGAGCTGATGAGGTCTGTACTTCTCAACCCCTACAATCAAAACCCTTTATGTAACTCTCAATTAATCTCTCAAACAAGCCGGAGTATGAGAGTTTTCTCTCTCCCACGGGTTACTTTTGAAAATTAGCCTCGGTAATAGCAGCAGGTGACACACCGCTGGCTGCCAACATGTAGACTATAATTACACCTCACTGACTCATACGTGCTTTTTGACTGTATATTAAATATGAAACTTACTTTTTAACAGTGACCGGAAAGGGCTTGGGTTGGTAGTTTGTCCTTGAACTTCAACAGCGGTCGTTGAAATAATGATATCAGTCAGGTAACAAGCGCTCGTGCACATTTAGTTACTGAGTACAATATAGAGAGTAAAGTGCGAATGAGGCACTAATGAGGGTTGTTCTGGAATTTCTGAGAAAAATATATAAATATTTACCACGTAGTGTGACATTTACAAAAAGGCAAACAAGTAACAATTTATTAATTATACTATAATTACTCCCCCCCACCCCTCCTGCCAGCAGCACTAATACTACAGAGAATTAGCCTAAAATGTCAGTGCTTTGAGTGGAATATCTGCATATATTTCCTCCCAAAAATCTTCTAGAGTTTCTCCATATTTCTCCCTGTGTTCTATTTCCTGTGTTGTGTTCTATTATCTTCAATTAAATTGTTTTTTTTTTTCAGCAAAAAAAGTGATTTAAAGAAAATGTAAACAAAAATATGTGAAATCATGCTTACATTTAAGCATACTCCTTTTGACATTTTCCATTAAAGACAAAGCACAAGAAGCAGCCAATCATATAAAGGCTTATATAGGATTGATGAAGCTCATATGCCTTTATATGATACTTCATATTAAGCCAACAATGACTTTTCATCTCATAATTTCATCTTTTTATCTGATAATTATTACTTTTATGTCACAATTATGTCTTTTAAGTCAAGTCAGGTCAAGTCACCTTTATTTATATAGCGCTTTTAACAATACAGATTGTGTCAAAGCAACTGAACAGCATTAATTAGGAAAATAGTGTGTCAATAATGCAAAATGACAATAGTAAACACAAATTTTTCAGTTAAAGACAGTTCATCATTGAATTCAGTGATGTCAACATCCAGCTCAGTTTAAATAGTATCTTTGCAATCAAGTCAACGGTATCGCTGGAAATGAAGTGTCCCCGACTAAGCAAGCCAGAGGTGACAGCGGCAAGGAACCAAAACTCCATCCTTTTAAGCATCATTTCCCCCCCCTTTTTCACATGTGGAAAAAATGGTCTTCCATAAAAAGCATGTATGATGCTGAATATGCTAATTATGACCTAGACTGTCATATATGTGACTTCTTATCTTGTAATGTCAACTTACACTGTATGTCATAATTATAACATTTAATGTCATAACTATGACATGTTATCTCATAATTATGACTTTTATGTAAAAATTATCATTTGCCAAAGCATTTTTTCTTTTTCTCATGTGGCAGAAATGGTCTTCCATAAAAAGTATGTTTGATGCTAAATATGATAATTATAGCCTAACCTAGCATCTCATAAGTGTGGCTTTTATCTTGTAATTTTGACTTGTGTAATTATGACATAATTTAGACTTTTTATCTCATTATTAAGACTTGTCTAATAATTCCACTTTTTTTAAATTCCATAATAATGACTTTTTATCTCACTTTCAATTTTATGTCAGAATTATGATTTTTATATCATAATTATGATTTACCAATACATGCTATTTCATATGTGGCAAAATGTACATTTATAGGCCTGTGTATATCATTTTAATTATATAATATTGTTTATTTATTTTTTATTGTTGGATGCTGCCAATTTATAGCAGTTGGAAAGAGAATGTTGTTAGAATGGCAGCTGTTATTCTTCAGAACAAACACATTTCTCGTCTGACTTGAGCCCAGCGCCATCAGAAGGACAGTTGTTTCAATAGTTGTCATTTAGCTCCAAACAAAGTTCTAATTTGAAGCTAAAGCTCTAAAGGTGAGTAACATCTTCCCCACCATCCTCATGTCTTTAGCTGAAAAACATATAATGTTAAACGAACATTTAGACAACAATGAGTACTGGCTTGAGAATATTTCCCTTCCCTGCAAACATCTGTGACCGAAATGGCAGCAGTACTCAAGAGGAACAAGCGACCTTTCAGAAAATACATTGTAATGTTCACTCTCACAAATCCTTTAGATGATGTTTTGCTAGTTTGTAAGGTGGAAAGATGCACCTTTAACTTCAACAAGATATTTTTAACTGTGGTGCAGCTTCTTCCAGATCCATTGGGGGGACAAAACCTAGAAAATATTTTGTTATTATAGGCCTAGTACCAAGAGAGTGTTGGCCACATATCTTTTTTTTTTTTTTTTGGATACCAGGAGCGTTGTGTCTAATCTGTGTCTTTAATAACCTCTGTACAAGAGATAAAGAGAGATGAATAAACTCCACAAATTTGTGAAGAACCTGCATAATCCAGCATAATTTGTAAATGAGAGAATGTGAACACCTGCACAAGAAGATCACATGGTTAATGCCACACATGTACTTTGAAAGAAATTGCAAAGAAAGAACAGATTTTGAAATAATTCTTATTCAAAAATCTAATGTCTGGTTTTAAATTGGTTTGATTCATGACTCATTCAGTGAGAGTGTCCGTGTCTGACAAGTGGGCAAATGTACTATTTTCCATTGTAATTCTGAACACTAATTCTGCAGTTATGCCAGATGACAGACGGTCACACCACGGGACAACAGAAGGAACCTGAGAACGGACGTTTAACAGCTGTGAACTTTAATATGAGTGGGCTTCCTTTTTTCACATGTATTTGTATGTCATGTCTGTATAAAAATTAATTGCACTGTAAAAAACTTCTAAGATATCAAACAAATAAATGTTTTTGTCACTGGTTGTGTGTGTTATGTCATTGGACAGCTCAAGGCATGATTGCATCAGTTTTAATACCTAAATATGCTTATCGTTTAAACATTGGCACATTTTTGTTTCTTTTCTTTGTTTTTAAGTGCCCCACTTTTTGCAGCACTGCAGACTTTTCAAGGCACTTTTGGTCCCTTTGGACAAAGTGTGTTATATTCTTGATCACAGAGATTAGAGGTCTGATTGATTCTGTCTACCTTCACCAATAAAGTGGCCGTATTTTCCCAGGGCTACATTGAGACAAAACATTAAATTGAAAAACTGAGATGGGGAGAGAAAATACCAAGACTAACTCAGTCGAGCCATCAGGAGTTTTTATGGTGCCTGAACAGATGATTGATTACAGGTTTGAAGGTTTGTGGGAAACAGTCATTCTCAGAGAGCACACGTGAAAACACTGACTGTAAACTTTCATATTGTAATTAAAAAACACATGTGTCCCAACGAACTTCAGAAGACTCTCGCCTTTCTTCTCCCTCCAGCATTTTTCTTTAACCAAGAAGAAACCATTGTCCAAAGTGTCTTCCCCAAAAAATCTCAAACTGTAGAGAAAAGGCAAAACGATTGTTTGTTTGTTTATTTAAACATTTTTCTTCTTTTCTCACAGACTACACACAATACAATTTTACTGTACATCTTTTGGTATAAGAAAAAATATATCCTGACAGTAATAGTATCACTTAATAGTATTAATTAGTTAATACAGTAAAAAATTATTCATTCAAATTAATACATTTATTTATTGCCTCCAATGGGACAATATTAACCTATAACCTATATATATATATAGGCAAAAGTTACAGCTACACTATTTATAATGGGTTACATCCTTTTTACTAAAATATATTAATCAGCAGAAGTCAAGAATACTTTAATATAGGCACTTTAATGAGGTAATGTTCATTACATATTTTAAACAAACAAATGTTTTTTTTTTATAGCTAGAGTTGCCCTGACCTCATAGCTAAGATAAGATCAAGTCTTTTATGGCTCCCAGTGACATTGTGAGTATGTAATGCTTATATTAACTCTTAAATAGTTTCTATATCCTGGGGGTTACAGGTATTTGAGAGGCTGAAGTGAGGAACAGTGAGTGAGTGGGCCTAATTTCTAAGTAAAATATTAAAAAGGGTCCCTGAGGCAGGTCAAGAGTCTTAGAATAAAAACTCTGGCATTAATTCATCATTTTTATCTGGTAAATAAATTTTAGGGTAAATGTTATTTATCTTGCTCACTTCTTTTTATGTCCAAAGCAACTTACATTGCATTCAAGGGTCACATAGTATTATCACTTCTTGCATTCCCGGGGAATCGAACCCATCACCTTGGTATTGCTAATACTAAGCGTTGCCATATGCGCTACACAGGAAAGACTGTAAGCAGTTATTTTGATTTTTCAAAATAGCAATACATTAATTTAATATAGGAATAGATACAAGTTTAAATTCAAATGCACTATAACTATAGACAGCATGAATAAACAAACAAATAAATAAAAAATACTGGATATCCAAGGGGGAAAGAGACTTTTACAACTTAAATTGTTTTTTGTTTAATAAAATGAAAAGATGCCTTTAATGAGAACATACAAAAACATTCTATGAATGTTTCTAATGTAAGAAATGTAGAGAGTTACAATTGTACCCAGACGCGCCTATCTACAACACAACTAAAGAAGACAGTCAAATCCTCTGAGAACATCACCTGCGAACGTGGGAATGCAAGTCTCCGTCCAATAGAATGAGCCTGTGGGCGTGTCCTCCTGCTGCCATCCATGCTCAAGTTAAAACTGAGCTCGCGCTGACTCTGTGGGAATGCCGCGCGAGAATCCTGGCGCGTGTGTGGGATTTCTCAACTTTCTGTATTTGTCTCCTCTTCCCTCTTGGATGTAAAGCATAAGAGCGGAAAACCCCACTGATCTCCATTTGGATATCTCATTTGCCCAAGAACCTCCTGTGGCTGTGTACACTGCGCGTTCAGCATGGAACTTCATAGATTTTTCATTCTCTTGCTTTCACTGACAGGTAGTTCAGCGCGAGGAGTTGAAACGCACGGATTGTCGTACGCTTACACGCCAGAACTCTCGGAGGACGCGATACTGGTGGCAAACAACGGCATACACGTGCCTTTCGGGAGATCTGTTTACATCGATCCGATCAACGACTTGGTCATTGAAGTTCAGCCTGGAGACAGGTGCATTATGACCGTTCTGGATAATGATCCGCTGTCTCAGAGACCGGGACATGTGTCTCCTAAAAAAATCCCGTGTGAATTTGGTCCTAACGATGTGAGATACTCTCATTTCGGTTCTAGGAGCCCTGCGAGTGACAGGGTGAAGCTGCAACTCAGGTATGACACTCAGACTGAAACTATTATAATCCCCTTTATGCTAGAGGTGGAGGTTGTTTTCACACAATTGGAGATTGTTACTAAGAACATGCCTCTTAATGTTGATAAACTGCGTGGGACTAGTAATCCAATCGGCAGAAAGGTTTTAGACTTCACCTATGATAAAACCTCAGAACAATGTGAGGTAACATCACTGGCAGCCAGCAGTGCGCTTCCTAGATATGGTAAAGTTGTTGATGAGAGCAAACTGGAGAAAATGATGGATTGTGATCTGTTTCTCAAATCAGATATCCGCTATGAGCACACATCTACCCACAAGTCCCCTAATAAGGATTACATCCCAATGGTTGTGGAGCTACGGAGCAAAGAAAATAATTTACTGAAACAAGAGTTTTTCCATGTGATGATTCGGATAAAAGAGGGTGAAGAAAACACTCCCCCCAGACCGAGTTTTGTGGCTATGATGATGATGGAAGTTGATCAGTTTGTTATGACGGCTTTAACTCCTGATATGTTGGCTGCAGAGGATACAGAATCCAATCCTGATGATCTCATTTTCAACATCACTTCTCCTCTGTCCTTTGAGGAGGGCTATATTGTGAGTACAGATGATAGGAATTTACCTATCACATCCTTTTATCAAAGGGATCTCAAAGATCTGAAAATAGCATACAAACCTCCCTCTTTGGACTCGGCTACCGAGAGGATCTTTCAAATAGAGTTTGAGGTCATAGACACAGATGGTGGCATTTCAGATCCTTTTGCATTCATGATTGTTGTGAAGCCCATGAATACATTAGCGCCAGTAGTCACTAAGAATACTGGCCAGCTTTTATATGAAGGCCAGTCTAGGTCTTTGTTTACTCAGAACAATTTAGAAATAAGTGATGAAGACAACCTGGACAGTGTGAGGATAACGGTGGTTGATGGACTGCGTCACGGTCACTTAACTGTTCTAGGCACCAACAAGAAGTATTTTACGCCAGCTGATCTGGAGGTCGGCATTGTGGTTTACCAGCATGATGGCAGTGACACATACAGTGATAATATAATATTCAGAATGTCAGATGGCAAGAATGAAGTTGAGTTTTTGTTCCCCATCACAATTGTACCCACAGATGATGAGCCACCCATCATAAATGCAAACACTGGGCTGATTTTATTCAAAAATCAGATGGTGCCCATCTCACAGCTCATGCTCAGTGCAGCAGACATCGACTCTGAAGATTCCAGCATTCAATTTACAATCGAGCCTCCATTTTCTGCTATTGGCGAGGTCGTGGTGAGGCAATCTGAAGCACCCGAGGACCCATCCTCCTGGAAATTTAATGCAGAAGATGGTGTGTATGAGAAAGTTGTGACACAGTGGCTCCAGAAAGATATTACAGATGAAAAGCTCTTCTATAGGCACATAGGTCCACACATCACAGAGGCAGTTACTGATCAGTTCGTTTTTAGAGTACAAGATGATGCCGATCCTCCCAACCAATCTGGTGAGAATTCATTCATTATTAAAATTTTACCTATTGATGATATTCCACCCGTGCTGTTCCCAGGCACTACTTTGCAGATGACAGTACATGAGTACCAGCTGACTCATTTCAACAAGAATGTTCTTCGTTATACTGACTTGGACTCTGAAGACCGTGACCTGAAGTATACAATAACTCAACCGCCAACTGACACAGATGAGAATAATCCCATTAAATTTGGGTCTATTGTTTTGACTGACAGCCCCGATACTGACGTAACAGAATTTACCCAAGCGCAAATGAACCATCATAAGATTTCCTACAGCCCACTAGACCTTGAGCTTGGCATCACACCTCATGTGGTGCAGTTCCATTTCACAGTAGAGGACACTGCTGGAAACAGTGCTAATGGAGTTTTTACAATTTTCCTGCAGCCTGTGAACAACAAACCCCCACAGATAATGAACACTGGATTCACAATCCTTGAGAGAAGGGTGCATGTCATCACGAGTGCTGAACTCGACGCAAATGACCTTGACACTGACAGTAAGCAAATTTCATTCACGCTAAGTCAAACTCCACAGCACGGACTTGTTCAGCATACGTTTACTGACTTGAAAAAAGGAAGCAGTTTCAATTTGATGGATATCTCTGATGGCAAAGTGTCATATATCCACAATGGGGATGAAACAACAAGTGACTCTTTTAAATTGGATGTTAGTGACGGTGTTCATGTTGTAACAATCACTGTGAAGGTAGCGGTAAAGCTTATTGATGATGAGACACCAATGCTCAGCCTCACAAAGGGCACCTTTGGCTCTCGCTTGGATGTGCTGGAAAATGGTGCCACAGAAATTACCACCAGTGTTATCCAGGGAAAAGATGAAGACACTGATGACCTGAGGTTGACGTTCATTGTGGAAGAAGCCCCTAAGTTTGGAGAAATTCTGGTGAGTGGAGTTTCCTCAAGCAGATTCACCCAAGCTGATATCATCAGTGGTCTGGTTGTGTATGCTCACACCAGCGGTGAGATTGGTCTCACTTCGATAGAAGACTTTTTCAACCTGACCCTCTCTGACATGTCTGATGAGTGGACTGTAGGGGGTAACCAAGTAAATGGAGTCAGTGTTCACATCACCATTCTGCCTGTAGATAACCAGACTCCAGTGGTCACAGTTGGCCCTACCTTTACCGTCTTTGAGGGGGATAAAAACACAATTGGTAGGCATCATATTATGGTTGAAGATGCAGACACACCAATTGAGGACATCCTGTGCACCATCATTGTTCAGCCTACATCAGGATATGTGGAGAACATCTCTCCAGCACCAGGCTCTGAAAAGTCAAGGTCGGGAACGGCAGTAAGTGCTTTTACCATCAGAGATGTGAATGAAGGTCATATCCATTATGTCCAAAGCATACATAAAGGAGTTGAGCCAGTGGAGGACAAGTTCACATTTAGATGTTCAGATGGTGTGAATTTCTCAGAGAGACAGTTCTTTCCGATTATAATTATTCCCACCAATGATGAAAAACCGGAGATCTTTATGCGAGAGTTTGTTGTAATGGAGGGCATGAATGTTATCATTGACATGCCACTCTTGAATGGAGTCGATGCTGATGTTCCTGCAGAAGAATTGACGTTTATCATCACCAAACCCCCAAATCATGGGTTCATTCTCAATCAGCTTGCAAGTGGCTCTGTCCCAATCACAAATTTCACTGTGGAGCAAATCAAAGAAGCTTCTAGCATAATTTATGAGCATGATGATTCTGAAACCACTGAAGACAAGTTTGACGTTCTTCTTACAGATGGGAAACATTCAGCTGAGGCCACCATCATGATCATGATTATCCCTGTGGATGATGAAACACCAAGGCTTGCCATTAATGATGGGCTTGACATCGAGATTGGTGAGACAAAACAGATAAACAGTAAAGTACTAAAAGCTACTGATCTGGACTCAGATGATGAGTCTCTTACTTTCATCATTCGCTATGGCCCCGGTCAGGGCTTCCTTCATAGAAGATCAGCAGGATATGTGGAGAAAAGATCTGCTGGGTCTCTAGAGAACATAACAGTTGGCATGAACTTTACACAAAACGAGGTGAACAAGGGTCTCATTTTGTACACTCACAATGGACAGGAAGGCATTCGAGACCTTATAAAGTTTGATGTAACAGATGGCATAAATCCTCTAATTGACAGATACTTCTATATTACTGTGGGCAGCATTGACATGGTGTTTCCTGATGTCATCAGCAAAGGGGTGTCTCTTAAAGAAGGTGGCAAAGTGACACTCACAACGAACCTCCTCAGCACTAGTGATCTCAACAGCCCTGATGAGAACTTAGTCTTCACCATCACAAGAGCCCCGGTGAGAGGGCATTTGGAAAGCACAGATTCGCCAGCCATGCCTATTGTGTCCTTTACCCAATTACAGCTGGCCGGAAGCAAGATCTACTACATTCATACTGCCGAAGATGAAGTCAAGATGGACAGCTTTGAGTTTGAGGTGACCGATGGCTACAACCCTGTGTTCCGCACGTTCCGTGTTTCGATTGTTGATGTTGACAATAAAAAGCCGGTACTGACCATTCATGACCTTCAAGTGACCGAGGGACAGACCAAACTCATTACGCCCTTTGAGTTGACCGTTGAGGACCAAGACACAGCTGAGCACCTTCTCAAGTTTACAGTCATCCAGCTACCCATTCATGGCAAACTGCTTTTCAATAACGGTCGACAGGTGACTTCGTTCACAAAGCAGGACCTGAATGAGAATATGATCAGCTACAAGCATGATGGCACAAAGTCGGACAAGGACAGCTTTTCTTTTACAGTCACTGATGGCACCCATTCCGATTTTTTTGTCTTTCCTGATACCATTTTTGAGACCCAAAGGCCTCAGACCATGAAGATTACCATTGTATCAGTGGACAACGGTGTGCCACAGATTGTGGTTAACAAAGGTGCACCGACTTTAAAGGTCTTGTCCGCAGGTCACTTAGGTTATCAGATCACAAGCAAAGTCCTGAAGGCAGTGGACCGAGACAGCAGCCCTGAGGCTTTGGTTTTTCACATTACAACACAGCCAGAGCAAGGCTACCTGAACAGCCTGGACCGAGGGAATGACTCAATCAACACCTTCACACAAGGTAATGTATCATCAGAAATGTTCTTATCACCTATGATTGATTCCTGTGAAATCTTATTATTTTTTACATTTGTTTTGCTAGAACTGTGCAGTGTTATGCTCTGTAGAACCATCATTTGAAGATACGCATGTAAGAATTGTCTCCTTAAGAAATGCTATGTACCCGTCATGTTCAGGACAGGTTCTCGGGTCTTATTAATGCTTGAAATAATGTAGGTTCCATCACAAAACAGGCACTTTGCCCTTTGCCAAGAGCGCAGGCTGTAAGATGTGTCTGTCTTTTAGCCTTCAGCTTAAATTCTTGATGAGACAACTAGAGCGTTCACACATCTCCTTTCAATTATTAAGTTCTCATACTTTTGCCTTCTAACGTCCCTGTAGTGAGAAAGGAGTTACTGGTTACAGGCAAACCACATTTTAAAAAGAGTTAGAGGTGAACGGTGTAATTTTTCCGCTGCTAGCCATAACAAACAGACTTGCAATCTTTGGGTTTTTTTTTAGCATCTTGACTGGGTCGTACCAGCAGCATGAGTTTTGCGCTCATGCTTCATTGTTCAGATAAACATCCCACGTCTATTACACACTCAAACTTTAATTTGCTATTTAAATACTCAATGTCAGGATTCTTTGTTTTGTAATTTGTTTATAAGTTTACATACTCCTTGCAATATCGTAAAGAAGTTTAGTTTTTTTTTTTTTAAAAGAGAGAAATTATACATTATACATTACAAATGTAATTTTATATATAAAATGATAATTTTATATAGCTAAACTATTTAACATTTAAATTTAAATTAAAGATCTTGAAGAGTTTGCAAATATGTAAACAGGTATTCATCTCTCTTGTTGTTTAGAAAAATAATAATAAAATATGATCCTTCAAAATGATAAAATTTGATCCTTCAGTATCACTTTTTATAATAATTTTTGTCTAAACCATTAAGAAACATAAATTAATGTCTTTAAAAATATATAAAATTTCACATTACATTAAACAAAGCTATACATGTTTAATATAACTATTAATCTAATATAAATAGATTCATAGTATATAATTTTCTGTTAGTTTGCTGATGACCAATCAGGGTGATCAATTGCTTAGCGTAATGCTAACAGGTTAGCCTCATAAACGAACAAACTATATGCAAATTAGCAAAAATAGCCTGGCTTTTCGATTTTAAAAATATCCTTTTGCACATCCCTACCTATTAGCCAGAATAAGAATTTTGTTCAGAAACAAGCTGTATTAATCAGCACAGGTTCATGGCTTCTAAAGCATAAATGCACTCTTCAAACATGAGAACCATAGTGAGAAGATGTGAAATCCATGTCAGGCTAACTTAGTCTGAAATGTGTCCCAGACATTGGAAGAAGCAGAAGTGAGAGATGGAGAGAGAGGGAGAGACCTGGCAAACCTGATTTGACCTCATCAGTATGAGCAGTGAAGCAGAAGGGACAATCACTTCTCTTTATTTACTTTGCCCTTTCCCCATGTTCTGCTACCGCTTGCTCTTTGGCATTTGCTAAATATTTTACGATGAGAGTGTGTGCTGGCGATGAAAGAAGACATTTTATTTTCAATATGAAAAGCGGTTTCATCCATGCATAAAGAATCACAGGTTTACATTTTTATGAGGCTTCTTCCTCTGATATCAATAATTTAAAGAAGTGGGTCAGAGCAAGGGGAAGAGAGAGCCAGGTTGATTATGGTACACCGTAACCTAACCACTGTGTATCAGAGCAGAAGTAGTTAAGGGGTCTAATTTGGGAGATGGGACAGACCAGATGTAGGGAAGTCTGGGTCTATGTTTAAAATTCTTGTTCTCACCTGTCATTATGTAACAGCTTGTCACCTGTTTTGCTGATTGTTTTGTGACTCACTCCCTGCTGCTTTTGTGAAAATTCTCACCTGGACTTATTAAAACCTAAAAATCTTTTTATCAACATTTCTTTTGCAAAACCAAGCATGCTCTTTGAATTATAATGCAGATATTTTTAAGTTGATCGGCTTATAGAACAATTTGATCTTGAGGGTTTCACTCTAGGGTTTGTAGATCATCATAAATACAAAGAATTTCATAGATTGTTTTGAGATATATTTTCTTCTGAATGAATAATAAATTGCATTGTGCAGTTTAATGTTACAGTTTTGTGTTTGTCCCCAGCTGACATAGATGATCTTAAGATCTGCTATATCCTAAAGGACGAGAACAATGCCACCAGTGACGTCTTTAGTTTCACCGTGGAGGACAATGGTAAGGAAAGTGGTATTAATTTTTACAAGAAAATGAAATGTGCCCATCTTTTAATGGTTTGACTATGTGTTTAGAATGATTCATAAACGCATTTAGCCATATAACGTCAGTAATACAGCAAAAATCATTTCATGAATGATATAATGTCCTCTGATTTTAGGTGTCATTGCATATGAAATAGCCTTGGATGATTAATTGTGACCCCTTAGACCAGAGAGGGATATATTTAGATATGTAGCATTTAATTAGGCCTTTTCTTTCCATGGTAGGTGAACTGTCTGTGTGTGCAGTTTATTACATGCTGTGCTACCTTTGACTGCAAGAAAATATATATAAAAATTTAAATAAATGAGTTTTTAGTACATCAAAGAAAACTTAAAAGTGAGTTAGTGTGGGTTACAATGACCCTAAGAACATATTTCAACAGGGCAGGATTAAATCTGGTGAAGCATAGATAATCATGTATAAATTAGGTTGAACGTGATGATCCAGTCACTGTTGCTGGAAAAGCTTGCGGCTAAAGGCCTTGTTGCGATTAGTGATGATTTGTTTTATTTGGAAAGCCAAATATGTGTGATATGCACACTACAAAGCACACTGCAGGATGTGGATTGACTGTGTTAGTGCCTCAGAAATGGACATTGTGGATTGAAGGGTCTGCATACATGCAACACAAAGGTCTGTTTGGTATATAAAGCTAGAGGCAAGATGACACATAATTAGAGCCCATAGCCATGAGTATAAGACACACCCCTTGTCAGGCTTACAATTACTTTGAGTATTAGAGGGTCTCTGGCATTGGAAAGAGTTGGGAAAATACAAGCTCTATAGGAAAACAGCTGGTTCAACTGCTGTATTGGGGCTTTATGTCTGTCTCATGCTTAAAATCACCAGCTTTGTCATGAAATAATCTGTTGTGGCTTGAAACAAGATAACCATTACAGTCTGCTTAGCACCTTCAAGTCAAAAGGCATTATTTTTTTAAAAAGGATTTTGCAGTGGTTGCATTTTGCTTTTTTGGTTTTGTTTTTTTAAACAGTTTTAACTAAATTAAGTGCACTGTATGCTAATGGGCCATTCCGTGTCAGTTCAAGCAGAGGTTCCTGGCTCAAATTTTTGATTTTGCTAATATTTTTTTCTGAAGAAAGATAAACATATTTTGTGATGAAAGCCAAACTATTAAATGTCCACTATTTTGTAGAGGGGGGTCAAAATGGCAATTTTCACCTGAGATTCAGAGCCAATTTACAGGCGGTTACAAATGGCTTCAGAAAGATGGCAGCATCATAATGTTACTTTTACACAGAGATTGGTAGGTCTATTAGTAAAACCTATTGACTAGCAATCTATGTTGCACTATGTGCCAATGGTGACCATTCAAAAATGGAGAAACAGCACTTTTCAAGTTTTTTTTTTCTCTCCAATGTTTGCATGCCTGTTACTCAAGAAGTATTAAAGATATCTTAATGCTCTTTTAGATATTGGGTCTTAAACTTTCCTTTTTAAATCTTTATTTTCTATATTGTTCAGTTCCAGAGATATTGGAATTCCAATATGCCTCCAGGAGTAAATCGTTAAATTGTACACATTTCCAGTGGTCAAAAAACAAATGTGGGTCACTTTTCAAAAATATAGTGCTTCTTTTCTTTTAAAGAGGAATGTCTGAAGACATAATTTTGAAATTAGAAATGTATCTGGTTTCCTTCTGTCAAAACAGCTGCATTGAACATATCTGTCTGAGTGCCATAAATATTCTCTTTCCAAAGTTCGTGTGCCTATAACTCAAGAAATATTAAAGATATCGCAATATGATTTTATATTTTAGTTCTTAATAAACTTTTATTTTGGAATCTTCATTTTCAAGGACCTGTATCGTTCAGTCATAAAGATATGGGGTTGCCACAGAATGACCCTAATTCGTTTTTTCTTTATTATTATTACATTTTAGATTTTTGAAATAAGCGTTTGTTTATTTTAAAAATTATTTATATTTATTTTAAATTTTTTATCACAAAATTAACACATTCAGTTGACAGGACCAGTTTTTAGAATTGTTTTTGTGTTATGTTTCTATTTGTTTCCTTCACTTTTTTCTCTTCCTCCCTCCCCCTTTGGGAGCATTTGTCCCTCTGTCAGTCATCTCTCAATTCAGGCAGGAAAGACTGAGGAGTAGGAACTCGTTGGTATGCAGCTGTGTTGGTGTCTGACCCCTGAGCCCAGTGGGTCATTACCAGTTTTGTTTCTTTGCATTCCTGTGGATGGTTTCACTGTATTGGTTAGGGAGGCATTTATTTTATTGGAAAGACCTCAAGCAGTAAGGGACTATCTGTATCTTTCACATCTCATTTTACAGATGTAGTGTGCAAACACAAAAGGGCTCAGCTGAGCTGTTTTTATCACGAGGTGCCTCAAGGCTTTCTCCTAGGACCCCTTTTTCCCACATTTGTGCAGTAATGTACAGCTTCAGCATGAAATTCAGTGATTACAACCACTTTGCCACATTATGCCTGAAGAAGCTGAGCTAATTAGACTATCTTAGTTTGTGCTTGTCCAAAGAGCCTGACAACCACAGCTAACATCATAAACTCCATTTTACAGCCAATTTGTGTTAAACAGCTGCATTTATTTAATGCACTCTGTTAGACTGCGACTTACGTATTTAGTACAAGTAGTATTCCAGAGGGGTTTAATTAATTGTTTTGTTTTCCAAAATGTTCTTTCTCTGCATTCCCTATAATGATGATAAGGCTGTTTTTCAATGCAAATAACTATTATCATGTTTTCTGCATACAGTTTAGAGGACTATTTGAGCTCAAACAAGATTTTGACCTTCTGAAGATATTTCTGTGTGTACTTTTTCTGAATTTATAAATCAGCCACATTTTTGTTGTACCAGTAAGGCTGCATACTAGCTTTATTTTAGTCTGTAAACTGTCCATCAGAGTTTGGCCTAGATCATCTCATTTTTGTTTATCTTTGCCTCTGTCTCTTTTGCTCTGTTCCAAAACCTAGCAAGCTGCCTCTGGAGACAACATTGTAAGGCATCAAAGGCGCACTGCCGATGCTAAAGCTGTTCCAAAATGTAGGCAACTTCATTATTCTGCCTCCTAAAGCCTCATTCACACAGACAGTGATTCAGTTAATGGAGGTCAGCGAGTTGCTGGGTTGTTGGTTTATAACACAGTCTCTGAAATCACCAGCTTTTATTAAAAATAAATGATATCCAGTTGTTTTGTCATGACAAACTGTTGTCACTACAGTATTAACATACCTTACAAAACCTTTTTTTTAGCATGTATCCCTTGTGGAAAAGGTATAACGCACTGCAACAAGCTCCATTGAAAAAATTAAAGGCAGACAAGGCAATTAATAAATTTATTTTCATTTCATTCAATACCAAAACACATTAATAAACATAATATTTGTGCTATGTATTTTAATACCTAGAAAGTGCACCCTATACCCTCATCCACTATTCCCTACATTACTCCACTAACATGGTGCACTTAAAGGGGTGAATTAAAACAAGTGAACAAATTCAGACACTGAGTATGCCTTAAGTGCTTTTAGACACCATTGCAGGTGTGATTTTGTACACAACATATTTACAATGTTCAAGAACAGCTAGGATTCTGCCTTAGAAGGCAGTTGCCTTTGTATGTAGTCAGTGAGGCAGCTTACTAGGTTTGAGAACAGACCTTGTATCGAAACTCTTTTTTTAGTCACATAAACACCCTTTGACTGACACTAATAAATGCAGTTCTCCATTTGAACTATTTTGCAACCTGCAGCTCCCAAACTTAACCGGTAAAAGAGGACAGATTTATCAGTTACCCTTCCTTTGCAAAAGGTCATGACGGGTAGCACTTATTCTGAATCCTCTACACCTCTCACTGCAATCAGGCCTCAGAGGCAGAGATAGAAATATGACAGAAACGACTGCAGGGACACACAGAGGCTACAAAGATCAGAGGGAAGCTTTACGTGATGCATCATAGCTCTGCTGTGGGACTTAGAGATGTTTTTTAAACATTTGTTGATGTGAACTTACACCAGTGTTCGCTCTAAAGCAAAAATGCCATTACGTACTTAAATATTTTTTTTCTGTGTACTGTTAAAAAGAAATCTTGGTTTATTTTCAACAGACCTGACCATCGACATCAGGTTGGGAACCAAAATGGTGCCAATTTTATGCCATTTTAAACCATCTTTGTTTCCTGGAAAGCAATTTCGCAGACTGTTCACCACCATTTAGGTTGTTCCTAAAGCTCTGTTGTGTCTGGGTTAACAAAAAAAAAAGAAAAATCTCATTGCTAGCTCTGTTTTCCTTGGTCTATACCTTGTATTGTGAAGTTTTTTTACAGGGGATTTGTTGAACAGGATCCAGGGCGCTGTAGGAACAATACAGAACAATACTAATCATAGCGTGGTTGTAGATAACCGTATGTTTGTGCTGTTTATTTTCTTCTTCCATATCAAATTAACCAGAAATAACATTGCAATAGAACATTTTTGTAGCTCTGATTCTCATTGTTGGCTAGACATAAGATTGTGTATTCACATGTGGATTAGCAAGAGCTAGCATTGAATTTCCCCTGAAAGCTTTATCTCTTCAGACTAAACCAAAGGTGGGATGTTTTGTTTGGTTTAGAGGGTAGCGCAGGTATTTAGGGTCAGTTCAGATGTGGATTTCTGGATTAACCTTAGACCTGCATGGCTGACTGTTTCAGTGACAAGACCACACCTGCATGTATTCCTGGTTAAACATTTCAAAGTGCCGCTGATCGAGTGGACAGGTGATGGACCAATAAGAGGTTTGTGACTGCTATCTTCAGTCAGTCTGCTGACAGTTAAAGGATCTGCTGTTCTTGCAACAAAGTTCTTCTAAATAAGGTTATGCAGGTCATTGGTGAAGACGGAGGCACAGAAGAAGGTAATTGAGGGCATCCAGGCAAATCGTGACCTTCGTTGAAGATAACTTCCTGTGTTTTGTGAGGTTGTGGACCACTTGTTTAAATCTGAGCAGCCTGGATGCTATGAACTGTCTTTATTGCATGACTACATGTCCTTGTTGAATGTTTCCAAGTTCTGCAAGACTAGCTCAGCTTTTTCAGTCCAACCAGAAAACAGTAAAGCAGACAGCCAAGACTTTGTGGCTGTAGCCAAGAGCCCATTGAGCTAGACGAGGAGAGGCTAGAGGAACCATGAAATGAACAACAAGCTGCTGTTTTTCGCTCAAGCACGTGCATGTGTTGGTAATTAATTTAGATGATAGTTAGGCTATGTTGTGATGTCCTGTTTCTTAATTTTCTGCTCTTTGAGAAGCACCTGTCCCCATTTTTCACTTTGAAAAACCAAAAATAGCCTTGATGACTAGATGTATTCTGTTCTTGATGTTTCAGATCTAGAATCAATGGTGCTTTTTCAGGGAAACCTACTGTATGGGGAGGCATAAACTGACACAACTGTTATCATACTTATTCATTGATGTCCAAGTAATCAATCCTGGAAATCAATATAGAAACATGAGTATGTGCAACACGCATAATAGTTTTGATAAACAGGCCTCAAAGTAGCACTTATTTATGACTTGTGTTTAACTAAGTTTTGGGAGTGTGGCGCTCCTGAGGGTTTGTTGATGTTGATGCTGTTGGCACAGAATTAATAAAAAGAAGGAATTGTGCTTTATGGCACATAATACTCTACCCTTCTCATTCATTCTCATATTCAGATTTATTTTCCAGCCCTGATGGTATAAGACCCTCATGAATCACTATAGTAGTTTGTAAGTACCCTCAGGGGTCATCTCCATTTGACTTCTGTCAGACTTTATCCAGTCACTCAGGAGGATTGAGAGCATATCTGGTGAATTATTTGTGAACTCTATTTTTAGATGCTGTTAAGAAGTTCTTCAAACTTTCTGGATAGAGTAAAGCTGCTCATGCACCAGACACTGATTAGCTTTTAATGAGCAATGAATGTCAGCTGTTGTGTTGTCATGTCTTTCTAGGAAACTCTGTCTGGACTATCGGGCTCTGAAATGCTACTGTTTAATAAAGTCATTAGGGGCTTTTTGTGTGAGAAGCTTTATGGAGACTGTCAGTATCAGGGTTTGGACAAATCCACTGGACTTCAAAGCAACTGTCAGTACATTTTTTTCAGAGGCAGAGCTAACGAGTGCATCTTATTGTTCAGCTTGACAACAGAACAAATACAACTGAATTTTAAATTCACATGTGTGATGCTATCCTTTATTACTAAATAGCTTGTTTCTCTTTTCTTCTTATTTATTTGAATCCTTTGTTTACTTCATTTTCAGTGGCCTTTTTAGGCGAGAATCAATAATACTATTTCTCGTACTTGGTTAACGTTTCTCAAAACCCCCAAATTGTACACTCATTTATGCTAGAGACAAGGATGTGACACCTTAATATTTCATTTTATTTTTTGTTTTATCAGGGTTTTTTTACCTCATTTACATGTGTTATTAACATCCATTTTAGCTAAATATACAAAATTGTTTTGTGACATTGTGACAGGTTTTTCACTGGCAAACACCACTCACGTTCTTTAGAAAATGTAAAAATCCATTTGATTTTGTTTGTCTTTGGGGTAACTGATGGTGTTGTGTTTGTTCGGCTCATTGACCTGAATGAACACCCTGAACACAGAGAATAGTGGAGTCCTTGAGCTGAGAGCTTTTTCTTTACTCGCAAATGGATTTGGGCGATATTTAAACAACACCCTATCTATCTCTTCTTTCTTAAATTGATAGAACCTGACATGATGAAAGAAAAAGGGTCATTGCAGCTTGGATAATGCGCTGCATTAATACCCTGCCATTGAGTGCAGAAATGATAGAAGAAATGCTTTTAGCTTGCTTATATCCACTCACAGAGGTCTAATAAAACATAAAACCATAAATCAAATCAAATATTGCCCACTGTTAATGTGATTTATAGTATCTTTGTTTTTGCATATAGATGTGGCTGTTGCCTTTCTGATTTATATAAATTTATATTTATTTTTAAATTATATTTCTATTTACTACAGATTTCTTATCTGCAATCCACATCTATAAATGGAGTCAAAATATGAGTCGACAAGTCTTGATGGACGACTAATTATGAGGACCACTATGATAATTAAACGAACCATGTGGCTTATGCTGCTAATCTTCACGAAATGTCAAATATAATCACTTCATCATGTGAAATGGTTTATTTTCCTTCATTCTGAATTTGTATACGCTGCATATCATCTACCGAATGGTTATCACCTAGCAACCAGGCTAATATCGAGTTAGAAATACAGGGGCATTGGCAACATGTCAATTTTTTCCAGTCTTGACATCTATCAGGCAAGGTTAGCAAGTGAGATATTAGGAGCCCGGGGTTAGCTTGAGGAAATCTAGTGAAACAAGCATAGAAAAGTCATGAATATACATGGTCTAGCTTGTTGAGAAATTGGGAATTAGTCTCTGATGGTTTGCGTGCATGTGAAGTGGGTTATCAATACGCGTGCAGACAATGAGACATGGCGTGCCGTGAATATAGATTAGAGATGCAGTTGGTATATAGGTATGTGTGCACGAAATTATGTATTCACACAGACTTTTGCTAGAGATTTAATCATAGGCTTCGTAATGCATGAAGTCCATGCTCTTTTGGATATTCTTTCATTGTTTAATCTATTAGAGGTGTAGAATGCCTTTGAAAGCATCTCTGTAAGCTCGGTTTGGTTGGGGCAATCATTACCATGGTAATCATTCAGTATCATGGTATAAAACGATGATGGTGATTCAGGAACATCTGGATGATACAAATAATGTGAGCTACACCAAGAATTCTGAAGCCAAGCATGTGAAGTGTGAAGTCAGCATGCACAAGATATAAATATTTCATCATGTCTGTTCTGCACTGAACTACATTCTTTTATACAAACAAACCTTTATTTTTAGTTTGTGTGGGTAAAAGACAGGTGCTGAGGCACTCTGGGTCGAGTGCATAAGTGTAGAGATACTGTAGGTAATCATATATATAAAAAATTTGATTTTATGTTAAAAAATGCTGGATCCTTGTAGCATATACTAGTTAATTGTACTATAACACCTGCTAAGGTCGGTTTTCCCAAATGGGGAAATTACATGTAAGATGTAATATTATGAGAGAGTTATTTACCATAAACCCCTTAAGTAAACAACTGGTGGTGTGTACATTGTTATGATGTAAATGATCACTAATTAATCCCTTCTGAGTCGATTATATGAGGATCATTTTTATAATATATTAGCAGGAACATGCGTATGCAGAGCTCTGCAGAATTGTAATAACTTAAAGTTTTGCACATCTCCACTCCGTTAATATTTGTAATTATTTAAACAAATATTTTATAGAGTGCTGCAGGAATGAATCCTGTAAGCTATGAGTTTGCATTTTTATACTTCAGGTTCCATCGTGGGTTTTTTCAATGGGTTTTTGGTTGAATGCCTGAAATTAGGTCTGTGGTTAACACAAGCTCAAGATATTTTCATGTTTTATTCAATGACATAAAATAGTAATACCTCTTTTCTAAGTTAAGTAGTGGCTAAATGGGACTACAGAGTTTGTCTGGGACATTAAAAGTCATCACACCAAACAGAAAAGCTAATTTACTCACTATAGTCTGCTTTTACAGCCTCATTGTGTTTATACTTGCACTCTTGCAAAGTATTCTCACTCCAACTTTCCAATTTGTTGCATTTATATAAAGACTGAAAGAGTTGATAGTGGTGACGTTAAAGTCATGCAACCATGGTGTAGTTTGTTCATAGTCTACATTTAGCTTTTTACTTCTTATGATTGTATTTAGGCTTCAAAATTCATGAAAGTTGTGTTCATTTGTGAAGATTATCATGATGTAAAAAACATGTGAGAATCATAAACTTTTGTTGGTCACAGAACTTATTTTCTCCAGTAATCCAAAAGCTAGTGGAAAAATCCTATTGGGTTTTTGTCAAAGGAAGCAGGGTGATGCGAACTTCTGGGTTAGCCTACAAAAATACATTGTTACTGCAGTGCTCTATTTATGCTTTCAAATGCTGATAAGAGTGTATACATTTTAATTGTTGTTTTCAGGAGGGAACAAACTGAAGAACCAGCAGTTTCGTCTGAACTGGGCTTGGATTTCTCTGGAGAAACCGAACTATGTGGTGGATGAGCAGGACAAAGTTCTCGAGGTGATCCTAAGACGTAGAGGTTTTCTAGGTGAAACGTCTTTTGTTGGTGAGTATCAGTGCACTGGATCATTCTTTATTTGATTTTCTGACAGCATAATACTTTATTTCATACATTTTCCATTCGCCATCACCTAATTTTTGCTGAAAAACAAACTATTATCCAGAATTGATTAAACTTGTCAAGAAGTCACCAGTACAGGCGTTAACGGAATGATTAACATTCAGTAGTGTCTGTGTTCACAGTGAGAGCTGTTATTACTTAAGCTTATCAACGGGAAGCTGTTAAATATGTTTTTCTAAGTGGTTTTGGCTCCTTTGTGTCTGAAATGAAAACCCTCACTCCCTCTCTGACATCCGTAGAACAGTCTGAACACTTTTGAGCGTACACCTGCTTATCTTGCCCTGCACTGAGCTCAGCTCAGCCCCACATGTGGTCAGTATTCATGAAACCAAGGGTCTTTATTCATGCTGTTTCGGATTTGTGGTGTGTGTGTGTGTTGGCTTGAAGGGATGTTGAGGTTAAAAAGAGAGAATGTGAAAAAGGGAAGAGCAGAAGGCAACAAGAGAGATGAAAATGAAGGAGGGCAGAATGAAAAGCTGGATATGGGGTGTAATGAGGTTCTAGAGTGCAGGTTAATAAAAATGAATGAAGCTCCCTGTCTCTAGGGGGCGGTAGGGTGATCAAGACCTCTCCTTTCTGACCTTAATCATTCCGCTCATTTCTGCTTTTGTTCACTGTTCCTGCTGTGGATAGTGTGCAAACTCATAGGGTCCTTTTCCATTGTTTTTCTATGTGAACATGCACTAGACAGACTGTTTTGACCGTTACATCTTTCGCAGCATTATAAAAACGCTCCACTTAAGTTACAAGTATTTATGGAAACCTGTTTCCACCACTAAATAAAAATAAAAAAGGTAATTGAGACTTCTCTCATTTTCTCGCAATTGCGAGTGTACATCTCGCAATTCTGACATTTTTTTTTCTCAAAATTGCGAGATATAATCTCGCCATTCTGAGAATATAAGTCTTTTTTTCTCCCTCAGAATTTGATTTTATGTCTCGCAATTGCGAGTTTACGTATATCTCACAATTCTGAGAAAAAAGATACAGAGTCACAATTCTGACTTTTTTCTCAGAATTGTGAGATATAAACTTACATTTGCAAGTTATAAAGTAAAAACTGCAAGGGAAACAGTCAGAATTGCAAGATATAAACCTAAAATTGCAAGAAAAAAAGTCAGAATTGCGAGCTTATATCTCGCTATTCTGACTTTTCTCGCAGTTTATATTATGCAATTCTGACTTTATTTCTTGCATTTGTGAGTTTATATCCCACAATTCTGAGTTTATATCTAGCTATTCTGACTTTATATTTCACAGTTGTGAGTTTATATCATGCAATTCTGAGAAACAAAAGTCAGGATTGCGAGATGTAAACTCAAAAAAAAATTGTGAGAGAAAAAGTAACAAATTAAATATTTTTTTTATTCGGTGGCGGAAACAGGCTTCCATAAGTAGTTGCATTCAAATTTTAATTTACATTTATTTTTCATTTTAATTTTATCTTAATTTTAGCTGCAATTTTGGTAATTTAAAATAAAATTTATATTAGGCCACATTAAAACCTGGAACTACAGATGTTTCATTTACCTTTTAAATTTTTTTTTTGATCTGACGTGAAAGTGGCCTTCCATATAAAACGTCTTGTACTCAAATATTTAGTAATACACTTTAAAAAGTTTGGGATCGAGAAGATGTTTGTTGAAAGTGTTTTTTTTTCTATTTGAAATAAATGCAGTTTTTATTGTCTATTTCCACAAAAATATTACGCAACTGTTTTCAACACTGATAAATAATAATAATAAGTGTTTCTTGAGCAGCAAATCAGCATATTAGAATGATTACTGAATGATCATGTGACACTGAAGACTAGAGAAATGGCTGTTGAAATTTTTACTTTGCCATCAAAGGAATAAATTACATTTTAAAATACTACCATATAGAACAAAGCTATTTCAGTTTGTAATAATATTTCACAATATTGCTGTTTTTACAGTATTTTTAAACATATGCTGCCTGGTGAGCAGAAGAAACTTCTTTTAAAAACTAATTTGATAATGTGTCACAATTAATTTGAAGTGGCAAGCAAAAATGATTGCTTCAAATCACTGTAACAGAAGAAACAAAACACACATGGGTTTCAAACAACATTAGTGAGAGAAAATGATGTCCGAATTTAATTTTCGGATGAGCCATCTCAGTAACAGCAAAAGTGTGATAGTGATGCTCACAACCAGTGAAGAGTGTTTGAGATCAGGCTTCATCTGCCTCTGTGCTCTTTGGAGCCTGGAGCTCTCTCTGCCAAACATATCTACCCCCACCCCTCATATAGCTTTCTACTTTTTCACACCCGCCTGCCTCTGCCCTTTCCTCTCCTTTTCCTCTTGTCTCACTCACTGTGGCTGGCGTCCTATGCCGTTTGTTGTGGTAAGAATGAGCCCCCCTGTTGTTAGAGAAATGGAATTGAACTCTCTCTCTCTCTCTTGTTCTTTTTTTTTTTATTGAACTCACCTTATATCTTTCAATCAATTTCTGTCTTTCCATGCTCTGTGCTTTCTTGGATGATTTTTTTTTTGACATGCATGGTTGGATGGAACATGTGAAGGCTTTTGTTCCATCTGAAGTTATATTCTGCTGAAAGCTACAGCTAAATAACCTTTAATGGCCACGAGGGAACGTCTAGCTGACTAAAGATGGTTTCAAATATGGCCCCTTAAGTGCAGTGTTGGGGAGTAACTAGTACATGTAGCAGAGTAAATGTAACCGTAATCTGTTACAGTTACTGAGAAAAATGTGCATTTAAATTACCATTACTTATGAAAATGTTAACGATTACAAAGGGGGTTACATCTGAATATTTTCACACACACAGATTTGATTGATTTCTTTCCCAAACTGTATGGACTACTTTACAATATGAGACCCCAATGTTTCAGGAGTTTAGGACACAGGAAAGGACACATGCTTACTATTTGATAACTTTTAATTTCGATTTGGGTTTATGTATATGCTCTATATTTTTAAAGACTTTTTTCCCCAAAGCATTGTTAGATGCCAGTGTTTCCTGTCATAGCTATGCAAGGATTTGATTTCAAAAACAGTATCATAGCTATTAAACTATATTATGATTTTAAATCTATATTTAACCTTAGAACGATCTCAAAGTAAAAAGAGGTGCTAAAGTCAGATTTTTTGGTGGCTGTGCTTTAAAATTCAATTTTTATAACCTTAATTCAAGTGATGAAGGATTTGGAAAATCTAACAGTAATCAGTGTTGAGCACTACTGTAAGATTAAACTTGCCTGCTTTAAATGTTTCAGAATTTATAATAGTTGAAAATGTTCATTAGAAATGTAGAAAAGTAATCAAATGTGATCAGTTACATTACTTTGAAATCGTTACACTACTTAATACATTTTAAATAGGGTAACTTGTGATCTGTAACCTATTACATTTCCAAAGTAACCTTCACAACACTGCTTAAGTGTGACAGAAATAACATTATTTTAATTACAAAAATCATGTGTGAATTTATTTATTTTTTTTAATTTTTTTTTTAGTATTTATATATTCTTATTGCTTACATATACTTCACTCATGATGTTTCTAATTTCTTTTTGAGGAGATTTTAGATCTTAAATGTTACTTCAAGATCTTTAAGGGATAAAATTACAGTTCTCAAGGAACACAATCTTAGGCATAATTTATGCACTAAATATGATATAGAACAGTCTTTCAAATCTGAAACAAACTGATTGGAGAAGTTGTTGATACAGTCATACATTACATACATATTTTTTTTAATGTCCTTTAAATTTTGTCAATATTTCATCATGGCAAATTCATACATTTTTTTTAGCTGACAATATTACATTAAATTATATTATTATGATATTTTGTATGTAACACTACTACCTGGAGGAAAACAGCCTGTGACTGCTTGAGATATCTGAAACCTATGGCCTGTATTCTGTTTAATTTTATGTAAATTTTTGATGCTTGTAATGTCTAGTGGGTCAATATAAAAAAATCTATATTCATAATTAAATCCCTATCTGCAGTCTTTTTCCTACAATTAGCTTTTCCTGTCATGTAGTAGCTTAAGTGTTATGGATTGAAGCTCAGCGATCATCCAGCATTGATCTGAAATACTGAGGTGATTTAATTCCTCACATCTGTTTGGGAGGTTCTGGCAGACGGATCCCTGACAGTGTCTCTGCTTAATGTATCAGAGATCAAACGCTTCCGGGCAGGTTCACTGCAGGTTTTCCCTCTGTGTGGGAATCCCATCACAGCTTCGCACCAGTGTTACAGTAGAGAGGAAGTTGAGTCTACATGCTGTACTTTAGTTCAACATGTTCCTTGATTTTGTTCCTACATCCTAGCCTCAGAGTATCAGACACCTACAGCCCTGGGGCTTTTTTCTTCTATACAAAGTGCATCTCTTTCTGTATGGCGTCAATAGTGCGTAGATGCCTGCGCTGTTGTGCTCGATCTTTATAAATCTGGAAAATGCAGACTTCGCTAATCCCTGCTCATAAATTTCATAATAAGCTTCGAGTAGATCGTTCTCAAAGTCATGAGTTGTGACACATCTGGAGGCTGGAGATATGAAGTCAGGAAACTTGTTATATTGTGTTATTTTAAGGGATTGGTGCTTTGGATGGCAGTGCCGAGAAGGAGAAGGATTTCCTGGGAAAATCGCAGAAGCAGGTGCAGTTTAACCCCGGCCAGACCACAGCCACGTGGAAAGTGAGGCTTCTCTCTGATGCGAAATACGAGCAGTCCGAGACGTTCCAGATTATCCTGACTGAGCCAGTGATGGCTGTTTTGGAGTCACCAGCAATAGCCACTGTTGAGATTGTGGATCCAGGTGATGGTAAGTCCAACAGAAGTTGACCAAACATTTTATGATAAGCATGTAACAATGAACACATTCTTAAGGCATTTACACTTGACAGGTTTGGTTTGATTAAAACAAACTGTGGTGAGATTGCTCTGTTAGTGCGGTTAATTTGAAAAAAAAAGTGAAAGCTGCCATCTGAACCTTGGTGTGCACCACACAAGCGGACCGAGACCCACAAGTGAAATAAACTCTGGTGCTGTTTTACTGATAAATGAATGCAACATGGACCAAAGACATCTAAACGAACCAAAAACAGGACATGATGTCACAAGACACGTCCCTAAAAAGGCCAGAATGCTGAAGTGTACCTGGTTCTTCTCGTCATAGGAGCTTTGTTGCACATTACAGTTCAGTACAATTATATAAGCTCTTTGTAAGTTATTAGCTGGGGAAAATACCACCATATGTAGTCAAGTCAAGTCACCTTTATTTATACTGTATAGCGCTTTATACAAAACAGACGGTTTCAAAGCAGCTTTACAGTGATACAAGAACATAGTGAATAAATGACAACAAACAATTCAACTCTGCTGTAAAACAGCACTGAAAAAACAAGTGTAAACTGTTCAAGTCATTTCATCGTTGATTCAGTTTGGTTGAGTAACTGTGTAAAGTCCTTCAATTATGAAATGAGTTTAATTTATCTATAAAGCAGCTCTGGAGAAAACAGTGATGTCATCATCCGACTCAGTTCAGTTCAGTGTTCAACTAGTAGTGTCTGTGCAGTCACGTCAATAAAATTGTCAAATATCAAGTGTCCCCATCTAAGCAAGCAAAAGGGGACAATGGCAAGGAACCCAAACTCCATCAGTGAAAGAAATGGAAGAAAAAAAACCTTGGGAGAAACCAGGCTTATGTAAACATACAACAAACTCATTTAGCACAGCATTGTTTTAAATGTTTGGTTAAGTTGTAAAAGCTGTCCAGTTAGGTTGTACTGTTTGCTTATGTCTTTTGTTTTGTATCTTTAGCTTCAGTGTTAAAAGTGACAGTTTAAATGCTAAGTGAACCAGGACTAAACATATCATTTTCTTTTTTGGCCTGGACTAAAAGAATCAAGAGAATCAAACTTCTAGTATAAACGCCCTTAATGTTTACTAAAGATTTAGCTTATATTTTCATACCCACCAGAAATATAAACAGAAATACTATTTTACAGCTAAAGTGTCATTTCTGCACCATTGGTGTCACTAAATGGAATTGGGTTATTACAACTGGAATTAGAAACAAAATGTTTTCATTTTGGTTCATTCTAAACAAAAACTGTGTTTTTTATGTTCCACAAAACACTGTGGCCTCCTTTCCAAATGGTAATCAGAGAACATTAACTGATTTTTTTATTTAATTCCAACTAAGCATTGAAATGAAGTAACAGCCATAAAAAAGTACTAATTTATTCATAAACATATTATGTTCTATGAATAATGTTTGATAGATAACAAACATCAGTCACAGACTTGTATGAAACTCATTGTAAAAATTGTCCCAACACCAAAATTCCGAACAGTGGTGTTCATCATATATTTTATCTGATGCACATTGGCTTTTTGAACACATACTTATGTAAAGATTATATTAGATCAGAGTCCTTTGTCAGACCCATTCAATTCTTCAAAAATATCCAAACATCACCGCTTCAGCCGCTTAATATACCAAACCCCCATTACATCTGGTGAAGATGTGAGTGAGTCAGAGGCAGGCAGGATGTTCAAGAGAGCAAAAACACAACAAAGCTGCTAAAAACATCCCAAGATATTTTATTTTCTAAAATTTTCAGTGTTGCATATAAAAACACAAACCGTATCTCTATACTGCAGATGCCTTTTTCTCTCTTTCAGTGGACCTCAATTATCATAGCATTTTATATCTCTTCCTACCTGTGAGCTTCCAGCGCACCGCCCACCCACGCGTTTCGGCGGCCTGTCTTTTCATCTGGAATTCTGCGCACAGCTCTACGTCTTGTTTTGAAAGCGTCTCGTCGATAAATGTAAATTGTCGACCAGCGTTTGAGAAAGCTTTGACACGTCTGTGCCGGCTGCCTCTGTAATTAAATCGTTCGCATATGAAAGTTAGTCGTGCAGGTTTTGAGGGGTCATTTTGAAGGGAGCACCACACTTTTATCTGTGAGAACCCAAACTGAGAGGCATCAGAAAGCCGTAATGAGACAGCCACGCATAAACCTGTCATCAAAAACCCTTTCCAAGCAGCTCTCATTACAAAATACAGCTTTGTCAGTCTGTTGATCAAACCGCGTTTGTCTCACACTGTCTGTTTTGGGTTTTCTCGCCGAGAGCCGTGACGGAATTATTTGCCTGTTCATCATCACGACATCATCTCATATTCTCACAATTACCGGCGTATTTAGATGTGCAGCGCGAATAACCGAAGGCTTGCGTTGTTTTATTCTGTGTGTTTTTGTCTTTATCGCCTCCTCAGGGTCCCTGGATAATTAAAATTTTCATCTATAATCCCAAACGCTGCAATAGTTTCCATCTGAATATTACTTAAGCCTCGCTATCTTTGCAGAAGTTATTTCTCCTTAGAAAAAAAGAAAGAAAACTCCACTGCTTCCCCAGTGAGCTAATTATCAGTCTAACGGTGGGGTTTGTTTGCTGAGGCTAATGTCCCATGGGAGGCTTAACGTGAAAGAGTCTGGCTGCTCTTTCTAATGGCGAGAGGGAGGGGAGATGGTCGGCATGCTGCTGTCCTGTTGCTCCACGTGCAGTTTTTTTCCTTTCAGGTTAATTATCCTTTTAGCGTTTATGTGTGTGTGGCAGTGTGAGGTCGCCCTTCTCGCGCATTAATATTTGAATGCGAGAGGGAGGTGGTTTTCTTCCGACAGGGGCCTTCGGAAACCTGTCTGACCTAGTTGCCACAGAGCCGTTCACACATGATGGCTTACACCGACCTGCGGGCTCAGACAAAAGCCTGCATCTGGAGGCACATCTGTGACCGGGACGGCTGCGATGTGACAAGCTTCCTGCTTTACAGCCAGAACCTTTCACTGCTCATTAGTGTAAGGAGCAATAAAGGAAGAGCAGAGACTGGAAAGGCATTTTAAAGATGCTTACTTCGACTTTGCTTTCTGGTTTTAATGTCTTATGTTGGAAATGGGTTTAATGAAGGGTTAAATGGCTATACCTTTCCTTGATTGAACACTGAAATACTTCATTTTAAAGATCATGTGAATCGAAAAGGTCAAGAGATCTACACTGTAAAGATACTTTATATCTTCAAAAAAGAAAAGCTTGGAAAGCAAAACTGTGTAGGACATTTAGGTTTGTTTTCAAGTAATATAAATTGAATTAAGTATTTTTAAGTATATTAAAAAATAAATGAATAAACTTATTTTTTCTTGTTTTAAGCATAAACCACACTAAATTACACTAAATTTAAACTAGATTTATGTATGCTTAAAACAATAAAAAATTAATTGCAGATGGATGGATGGATTCAGATGGATGGATGGATATACTGTATGGATACTGATGCATGGATGGATGGATTCATGGATATAGATTGATAATATAGATGGATAGATGGATGAATGGATATATATGGATATAGATGGATGGATGATATAGATGGCTGGATGGATATGGATGGGTAATATATGGATCATGGATGGATAGAAAAATGAATCGGAAGGACTGAATATAGATGGATGGATGGATGGATATGCATGGCTGATATTGATCTGGATCTTGTTTAGTTTTGCTTCTCGATAGTTTGATCTTGTTTAAGGGCAATTATTAATTTTTTATTGGAAAACAACAATAATGCTAACTAAAAAAAAGAGAGATTTAAGAGTTTTTTTTTGTTTATTTTATTTATTGGTTGATTTTGTAATGATTTATTCCCAAAAATGTATTTGTAAGATTTATAATCTGACAAAAGAATACCTTTAAAGCTTTTTAAAGCAGTGTATTTATTAAACAACAGCTATTTACCTAATGCACTATATATTAATTCAAAGTGAGTATAGAAAATAATATATAAATCTGTTATGATTGACAAGTATGCAATTAAAATAACTTGTCTATACCATGCTATGCTATCATTCAAATTCAACCGCCTATCTGCAGAGGACTCTACCAAGAGCTGAATATAAATGCGCAGGATTTCACTTTCTCATCTGCCTTGTTTTTGATCCTTACAAAACAAGGTCATTATTTCGGCCCCTCATGCATGAGAGTTTCCTGTGTGAGGGTAAGAGACGGTCTAAATACGTAAGCCTTATACCTGAGAGGCTGCAGAGATTCGCCTCATTGTTATTCTTTTCTCACAGCCAGCGTTTGAGTCTTCAGGGCTGTAAGATTCATTCTTTTATCAGGAGAGCAGTCACTCAGTCTGTACAACGCTCAGAGAGTGAACAGTGGACAACGTTCTGGTTTTGCAGAGAATATTTTGTTCTCAAGTTCACACTCTCTTGCCAATGTCATATAATTGAAGAAATCTGGGGTGGATAAATGGCTACTAAATATAGTAATTGCAGTCTTTCTCTCTTTTTCTTTTTGAGAACAAATGGGGAAAATAGGTCCTTATCCTTCAGAAAATCTCAGTCATCAAAATCAGATGGTCAAACTACTTCAGATAGTTATATTCTGTTCTATTTTGCAACCCTGTCACCATGCTAGCGTATCTAAATACAGTTTAAAACAGTTGATCTGATGTTGTTCTAGTAATATACAAAATATACATTTTTTAAATATATTTGGAATATATACTGTATATATATATTTGAAAAAAAAAACATATTTAATAAATATGCTCAAATTTGTTGCAAGTAACAGGGTTGCATATTTGAAAATCATTGATTTTATGTGGTTTTCTAGCAATATACATTAAATAAACATGAGTAAGGAGACAACATTTGTAAAAAAAATATATATATATTTGGAAAAAAGCCAGAATTTGTAACATAACTGCAAGTAACAGGGTTGTAGATTTAGCCTAAATTAAGGTGAAACTCAGTGGGGTCTAGCTAGTTTTAGACCAAATTTTTATAGCTTATATTTCCTATATAATATTCCCTATAAATATTTGATAATTTTTCTTATAATGACTTGAGTAACAGGGTTGAGCATCAATAACTAGTGTAAAAATGGAAACTATAGATATGTTAAACAAAACAAAAAAATACCCCATTATAATGCAAAGTTAATTTTATTGCACAACATTTGTGAATATAATATTTTTAAAAAGTCCTGGGACACCAGGTGTACTATATTCATGTTTTATCTTTCAAAGCTGTCAATGAAAATGCTATGTTTATTTATGTCTAAATGTTGTTTTCTTCACTCCCTTTGCTTCTTCCTTACCTATTACTTGAACAGCTTGTTGGTCTATTTTTCACCTCCACTCTCCCTTGGTACCAAATGACCACTTGCAGATTGATGATTGGAGCTGTTTGCAAAGGATCATGAATAATTGCATAGAAGGATCTGGGGCAGGATGGGCCACGCAAAAAGGGACCTTTTTTATTATTGGTCCCTGTGCGGCTCCATTTCAGAAACATCAACAGCCTTTCACTAGCTCTGACTTTTCTATAGATTTTCCATCTCTGGATAGAGTTTTTCTCCCTCCTTTTTCTTTCGGTGCTAAAAAAAAAATGTTTTAGATGTTGACTCAGACTTAACCTGCGGTATTTGAAATAGCAATGCCTGAACAAGCTCCCACTCAGTCAGACGGTTTACTCTGCAACACAACGCAATACACAGCCGGTATGGACAGATATCAAAAATCTATTTTCTCATACAAAATGTGTTTTTGCCTTTTGTGCAAGATAAATGTGCATTACACGCCCAGTATAGAGGCGTATGATTTGAAATAATTATATATTGAAGAATCAATCCACCGCCTGTGGTGTTTTAAAGCCCTGTGGTAACAGTCTTTCTGACAGGGAGCCGCTAAATCCCTCTGTGACTGATATAACAGAACAGCAGTCCTAATACTGAGCTATATCTTCTTTTCCCTTTGACAGTATATATACACATAATGTTTAATTATAAAATATTTAATGATCAAATTAGCCTCTATAAAGGAAATAAAAATTGTTTTATTTAATTTTTTTATATTTTTACCACATTTTTACAAAAATGTTACTATTGACGTTATTAAAAAATAATTTTGTATTGATCTTTTATCAGTCTTATTTAAAATACTGTAAATAAATGTCAAAACTCCTGACCTGACCAATATTCTCAAAATTGGTTTAAAATGTGTTCAGGAAGTGTTTTTTAAAGGTATAGTTCACCCACAAATATTTCAGAAATGGTTCTTAAGAACCTTTTGTGCTGCTCTTTCCACACAAGTTTAAAATGTCCATGTCTCACTAGCTTCTATTCTATTCTTCTTCTATTAAGACAGACAGATCTATCTAAAGGCTTCTTAATTCATGTGTTATTCATTAATTAAGCCTGAATGTGTAGAATTCAAAAATATTCTTGTCAGTGTCATTCATACCAAGCCAGCATTTCATTTTGTGTGTTTCTACTTTGTGTTCCATGAAAAAAAAAGGAAATGGGTTTGAAACGAGGTTGAGTAAAGAATGACAGCCATTTTTATAAAATGACATTGTCATTTTTGAGCAAACTATCCCTTTACAGATTCTTTTGAAGCATCCTTTTGAAGCATCTGTAAACACTTTATGTGGATTTGAATGAATTCCCTGCATGTGTCCTTTCTGTGCTGCTGCAGGCTCCGCCACAGGAACCATCCCCACTTCTGTTCTGTCCTACTCTGACTACATCTCCCGTCCAGAGGAACAGGCCAGCATTCTGCGCTTTGATAAGGACGAGACGGAGAAGCACTGTCGTGTGGTGATCATTGACGACTCGCTGTATGAGGGAGAGGAGAGCTTCAACGTGACCCTCAGTATGCCTATGGGAGGATGTCTGGGGCCAGAATACTCCACTGTGCTTATCCGCATACTGCCAGACCAGGACGACGGTAAGGGCTTGTTTGCTTTTGTTTGATTAAAAGTAAACATTTAAAGGAACATGAAATCTTCACTCCAGGAAATATTGATTGTCATATTGACGATAATATACTGTACACGTGACCTGAACAAAGAAAGAAACAAACTCACTTCTGTGTCATAAATGGGGTGAATAAGTAGGAGCCAGTGTTATATTAGTATTATTTCAATTTTAGTTATTTTATTACCAATTTGAAATTACCAAATTAGAAAAATTATATGTATAAATACAAACCCGATTCCAAAAAAGTTGGGACACTGTACAAATTGTGAATAAAAACAGAATGCAATGATGTGAATATACAATATTTTTATTATTTAATTTAATTATTTCTTATATTATTATTTAGTGATATTTGTTTAGGTTTATTTTATTTTAAGGAACCAGTTTTTTATGGTTTTAAATTTTTTTTAAACTATAATAAACATGGTTGGAGCTGTGGCATAGTGGTATAGTGCTCATGCTGTAGCGCTTATGTGGGAAATTTGAGTTTGAGTCTGGCTCGCGTCATTTCCTGTTCCACTTTTCCCCCAAAAAACAATAAAAGTACAAAAAGTAACAAATAAAAACTAGAATATTTTTTCTTTTAAAAATATTTATTACTTACAATTCAGTCTGTAAACCATACAAATAGAGCTATTCACAGTCCATATCATGCTCAGACAGATATTTATTTGTTAGTTCAACACGCAGTGATATTTAAAGAGCCATTTATCTTTTTCCAAAGCCTTGTATAGCGGCAGAATTTCTGTGTGTCTCATGCACATACAGCAGCCAGCGGATGAACCCAGAATAGACACAATGCACATGTAAATGGGCAACGCTGAAGTTTGCATAGGAGTCTCTTTTTCCTCCAGCGTTATGAGGCCTGAAATCACAGATAAAGTTGAGTTATTCTAAAGCCTTCTTTCCTCAAAGCAACAGAATTAATTATTTTTCAGCAGAAAGCGAATGGATTTTTGTTCTTTTATCTCTGTTTTGCTGTTATTATGGCACCTCTCAAAAGTTTGCTGAGGAAAATAGGAGCCACTGGCTTAGCCCACCTCAGACAGAAAGCGTGAAATTGCACTCAGGAGAGAGCTGGAAGGGATAGAGTTCATCCTTTGGCTGGGAAACTATACATGCACATATGTGTATATACCGCTGTGTGACTGAATCCCTGTGCTGCTCGATGCTTAACGTGGATTAGTGCTAATTCTCATGTGACACGAAGGTGAAAGCTTTCATCAAGTTAAGTTCAGCTGAGCATGCTGCATTCGGTATATCTGACAAATAGTGTTTATTAAAGCATAAAGAGTGTGTGTGTGTGTGTGTGTGTGTGTGTGTGTAAGTAAGAGACTGTGTAATTAGAGGGTGTTGATGGCGCTTTGTTTTGGCACGTCTTTCTGAGTCTTTACCTTCCTTTTAAAACCCCTCGCACACACACCTCAGGCTACTGAAGTTTTTTCTGGGGCAATCCTCTTGTCTATGGTACAATATCCTAAGGGTATTAGATCTTATCTCGCTCTATCTGAAGCTGTTATCAGTAAATCTGGGCTAAAACCACCTAAACATCAACCAGCATCCTGCGTGAGCAAAACACTCCTTAAATTCAGTGTTAGAGCATATAGTTTCCGCCTATTGTGATTATTTATGCTTAACATGAAGGCTATGTGCATTGCATTGCAACAAGCTCAAATCACCTAAAATGTACTTACATTTTATTATGGAATGAAATATCAATAACAATGGTAATCTAATAAAAAATGACTATTTTACCTAGTATACACTGAAGTAGGATTTTTAAACAAAATTAAAAAAAATAAATTCAGCGAGGATGCATTAAATTAATCAAAAGTGACAGTTAATATCTCTATAATGTTACAAAGGATTTCTATTTCAAATATATTTTGTTTTTTAGAACTATTCATTAAAGATTCCTGGAAAAAAATTTATCGCTGTTTCTACAAAAATATTAAGCAGCACAACTGTTTTCAACAGATAATGTTTCTTGAGCAGCAAATCTGAATATTAGAATGATTTCTGAAGGCTCATGTGACACTGAAGACCTGAGTAATGATGCTGAAAATACAGCTTTAACATCACAGGAATAAATTACAATTTAAAATATATTACTTCTTTTGAAATTGAAATAATATTTCATAATTTAAAATATATTTTTTGATCAAATCAGTGCAGCAATGGTGAACATAAGAGGCTTCTTTTGAAAACACTTTTGTAGTGTATACATGCGTGATTTGTATTTTATATGCATTTTAGAGCATTGTGTCAATTTGGAATCAATTGAAACTGAAACTTGAGCTTAAATTTTAAAAATGCGACACACTTGCATGAGATGCTTAAAAATTGTGTGAGTGTGTAAGAGTTATTTTTCAACACTCTTTCTACTTGTGAAATGCTGACTGTGAATAGTAAAAATGAAATTCTGAATGAAATTGTGCATACCTCCAAAATCTGTATCATCCCGTTCTCCTCGGTTTCTCTCTTGTGCACACACACTAGCACATACACACAAATGAATTATTGATCTGGTGGCCCTAGTTGGGCTGCTCAAGTAGGTTGTGTATCATTTCTGTTTTTATTTTTCTGTTTATCAAATTTTCAGATCAGAATGAAGCGAGTGACATTTAGGCTATTCTCCATGTCATTTAAATTTATGTTGAGTGGTTAACTGCAGATGGAGAGATAAACACAGCTCCGACAAAGTAAAGTACAACGCCTCCCCCAAATGATCAGAGACAATGAGAAAAAAGACTGGAAGTGTGTGCACGTGTATGTGTGTGTGTGTGTGTGTATATGTAAGGTAGGAGTTTGCAGGTAGGTAAACAGACAAAGGTTGACTCCCTCAGGCAATGCAGGAATGATTTTATCTCTGAATGCTGGAGAGAAGATCTCAACGAGCAAGGAAAGAAGGTCAAAACTACAGCTGAAAATTCAGTCCAAAACTCAATTACTCTCTCTCAGTTGTGTGTATGCGTGCTAAACATGAGAAGTGGTTTGTTGCTGCCTCTGTATGAGCGAGACCGCATTGGAGAGTAACTAAAACTAGTGAAAAACGATACACTTTTCAGTTGCGTGACGGTAGTTTAGCTGTTTTCAAAATACTCTTGCTTTTTTCAGTAAGTCGGTGAGCCGTGTGGTGGACTGAGTCAGGAAGTTACACTCCATATTGCTGTCTCTCTCTGAGAGCTAATGAACTGCATCAAAACAAACATGGTCCGGATGCCGAGCTCAGTGTTGTTTGGCCGGCAGCGACTGAGCACACTGCAGATTAAAACTGAAGAGATGTTTTGCTGCAGAGATAAAGAGTACAACAAAGACTAGTGACTCCAGTGAAACATCTGGTCCTCACTGCAGGATGTTCTGGCTCCTTTAAAAGGAAGAGACCACCTGATTTATATGTAAAAATTACTATTCATAGTTTTTGTTTTTAGGTGCCATTTGGGCCAGGGTTACTGAAATTAATTTGACTTTATTCATATATTTGCATGGGAAAAATAATTCAAAGATGCCAGCGGTCTTTGTTAAAGGTTATCTTGAAAACTGAAAATAGCAGAAAATGTTTTTAGAATTTCCATTGTATGTGATTTTTTTTTAAAGGGGTCCTATTATGCTCTTTCACAAAGTCTTGATTTTGTTTTGGGGGTGTACTAGAACAGGC
>NW_015542477.1:633835-643930 GCF_001515605.1 Sinocyclocheilus anshuiensis
TGCTCAAACAGCAACATTACAGACTAACTAAAGTTGAAAAAGTGAAAAAGCATAATAGGACCCCTTTAAAGTTCAGTAAAGATGCATTGAATTGACAGTATTTATTCAGAAGTGACAGTAAATATTTATAATGTTAAAAAAGATTTCTATTAAGAATAAATGCTGTTCTTTCCAACTTTCTGTTCATCAAATATAATATATTTTAGAGCATTTGCTCATCTACAGTACATCTATGTTTACTGTCAGGTGTTTATTATATTATATTATATTATAATTTTTGAAATGCATGAACTATGCCATATAAACAAATGCTTAAAAAAAAAAAATTCTGATTAAAAACACACACTTCAAAAATTGTATCCACAATATTCATGTGCTATCTGGGATATAATATACAGTACCATTAAAAAATGATGTGTCAGTAAGATTGTGTTTTTGAAGTCTCAGGTTTCTTGTGCATTTGTTTGTTCAAAAATACAGTAAAAATGATAATATTGTGAAATATTATTGCAATTTAAAAATAACTGTTTTCTATTTTAATATATTTTAAAATTTCATTCAATGTATTCCTGTAATGTTAAAGCTGAATTTTCAGACTTCAGTCTCACATGATTCTTCAGAAATCATACTAATATGCTGATTTGCTGCTCAAGAATTTTTTTTTTATTATTCTTATCATCAATGTTGAAAACAGTTGTGAAAACCACTGTTTTGTGTGCAGTATGCATTAGATGGTGGCTGAATGGACTGTGAGAGGTCCATATGTGTGCTGCCTGAGGCTGAGACCATCCAAGTGCCAGAGATTGATGTTGGACGTGATGCTTTCTGCTCAGCATCATTTGTATGACAGTGTAGCCCTAGGTCAGGGGTAGGCAAGTTCGGTCCTAGAGAGCCGCAGTCCTGCAGAGTGCAGCTCCAACCCTGGTGAAGGTGGAGAATACAAGAAAATGTGGTGTACATAACTGTTTGAAGGAAGTATATCTACAGAGACACCTGTCTTTCATTTCAAATTAATGCCTGACAGCATGCGCGTCTGTTTGACAGATGTTCATAGTCTGAGAACGACAAATGTTTATGTCTAGAGAAACTCAAATATTAGCACACAACTCAGCATGCACTGACTGTCAATGAGTATTACATTCACATTATGTACACTGAATCACCCCCTCGTGCTTTAGCTTTCCCGGGCATCGATATCAGAACGCTGCGTGAAGATGCACAACAAACCCATGCAGATCATCAAGAACTGCTGCACACTGAGCTAAAATGGTGTTCTCTGTCAGCAGTATCTGCAGCATCAGAGAGCCAGCTGTCTGAAGAAATGCTTTGTGCTGTTTCCTGTGCTGTCATTTATTGTGTGGAATGTACACACAGGTATTATTGCTCACATAAATCTGTCAGTACTAAATCAGTGCTGTTGAAGCCTCGGGGCATAAAGACAGCCTCTGCATTAGAAAACCACCTGTGTAGCTCCAGACTAAATCAATACTTACTTTAATGTTCAGATGTGGATTGTGGACCAGTGTTCACATGCTGCTACAAGTTAGTAGTTGTTGTTTTGTTTTTTTTGTACCATAAAATCAAATGTACCAGTCGTTTTATAGTTGTCATGTCTTTCAAAAACTGTAGTTGTTTGTATATATATATCTTTCTTTTATTACAAGGGGCTCGAGGGAAAATAAATTGTATAAATAAATTTTAAATGAGATTTTCTTTTATAGAGGCTAATTTGATAATTTACTTTTATAATTAGATAGATAGATAGATAGATAGATATTAGTCACATTAAAGACATTTACAAATGATTTCTATTTCAAATAAATGCTGTGCTTTTGAACATTCTGTTCATCCTGAAAATAATTTATCAATGTGAAATCTTAAGCAGCGCAAATGTTTTAACAAGTCTTAACAGTGATAATAAAAATAAATGTTTTTTAAGCATCAAATCAGCATATTAGAATGATTTCTGAAGGATCATGTGACACTGAAGACAGGAATAAATTACATTTTAAAATATATTCAAATATAAAATAGGTATTTAAAATTGTAGTAATATTTCACAATATTACTGTTGTTACTGGTTTTTTTTTTTTTACCAAATAAATAGAGAAAGCATAAGAGACTTCAAATACTTTTGAAAGTGTGTGTGTGTGTGTGTGTTTTATATACGTAATTGAATAGAGTAGTATTTCTCTAGATAAAAACAATGAGAGGTTTTAAATAATTAAAAAAGGGGGTTTCATGTAAAAACTGAAATATTTCAATATAGAATCAATAAAACCTAAAAATAAAAATACACAACAATGTTTATGCTTATTAGTTTTTCTTTTTAACTTGTCACCATGGTAGTTGTGGTTAGTTTCTAAATCTTCTATATTCTTTTATTTAGTAGCTGTTATTTAGAATAAATTTTTTTCACAACAAATAGTTTAATTTCCAGATCAATCTATTGATCTAACCACAATAATGAGGAGCAGTCCATGGTTTCACTACAAATCCCACAGCTCAGCTATGCTTAATATGCAAGAATGTCACAAAGAAAGATTCTACATGCCAAAAACACGTTTTTGATGTCTCTTTTCAGAATCCGTTCCTAGTTAACAGTCATTTTTAATCTTCTTTTCCCAAAGTGCAAAAATAGCTTCAGTTTTTGACAGATACAACTAAATACTGCACAAGTCTCAGTGCTTCCCACCTCCTTTTCCTACTCCTTTTTCTGAAAGATGTTTCACAAAGCTGTCAAAACTGCATAAACCCATCCGCACTCCATGCTGCCGACAGACGTGCTAACGAGTTCAAACATGAGTTTCCAGAATCAGAGAACACAGACTTTTTATCCGTCACCTGAAGCTTTAAAAAGCTCTGACAGACTCGTGGCCGAGAACAGGCTCCCGGAAATAGACGTGACGCGCTGAGGTTTTGATTGGAACGGGACATCTCGGGGGAGATAGCCGCAAATATTTGCCAATATAATGAATGTTTTTTATGAACACAAGCTACTTTTGATAATTGGAATATGAATCTAATGGTGCGGTCTTATCGAAACCGTTTCTTTGGACACCTGGATATGAATTATCCCCGTGTGCCTATATCCATATGGACTTGATAATTTGCAGCTTTGTCTAATTGTATCTTCTTCATAAAATTCAATCTTTTGCAAGTTTGCTCTCTGTGGTGCAGATGCCGTCATTCATCTGCTTTGCACATGAATCATCCCTCATTAGCCCTACTGAGTATGATAACGCTCGGATGATTCAGCACAGTTCATGTATGCTGTGATAAGTCCTGAAATGGGTTTGCTTGAAGATTCCGCCTGTGTATTCGGTGTATGAGATTTTACCCTGAGGGGCTTTAACCTTCAGCTTCACCCTTCGTCTCATGCGGCTGTGAATATTTCAACACACAAATTATTTTTTAATGCTTCCCCTCATTTTCAACATTTGAATCATTTCAAATCTTAACCATGAATATTATACTTTCAATTTTATTGAAATCATGTTTGTGCTTTGAAAAAATGTCTCAAGCTGTATCTAGGGATGAGAATGTTTTAGAGACGTGGTCCAGTAAGAATTCACCTTGCAAAAACATGGCAACAAATGTTCATAATGCCTTAGCAACCAAATAGCAACACCCTTGAAATCACTCACGATAATTTAGTACCTTTTTCTTGGGCAATTACGAGAAAATGTGAAGGATTCACTGTCTTAATGTCAGTGTTTTAAATAGTCAAGAACTGACGTGCAGAAATGATTGATAATTGCATATTTTTGTCTCTAATAATAGTGGGTTAGAAAATTGTGGGATTAGTATGTTTACATGAGCCAGAATCCAACACAAGTGTTATTGTTATTGTTATTATTATTATTAGTATTTAGTATTATTATAGTATCTATTAATTCAATTTAACTAACTATTATTTTTATATTTTCAGTTATGTTTTAAGTCACTTTAATTGTAGTTTTAGTACTTTTGTCATTTTTATTTATATTTCTGTGTAGTTGGAAGCCTGTTTCGGTCACTAAATAAAAAATAAAAAAGGTAATCATTACTTTTTATCTCAGAATTGCGTGATATAAACTCGCAATTGTGAAAAACAAAGTCAGAATTGTGAGATATAAACTTGCCATTCTGACTTATTTCCTTGCAATCCAGAGTTTTTTTCTCACAATTCTGACTTTTCTCAGAATTGTGAGATGTAAAATCACAATTAAAGTCAGAATTGCAGGTTTATATCCCATAATTCTGACTTTATAACGTGCAATTTTTCACGTGATTCAGACTTTATATCTCGCAATTCTGAGAAAAAAGCCAGAATCGCAAGTTTACATCACGCAATTCTGAGAAAAAAGCCAGAATCGCAAGTTTACATCACGCAATTCTGAGAAAAAAAGTCAGAATCGCAAGTTTACATCACGCAATTCTGAGAAAAAAGTCAGAATCGCAAGTTTATATCACGCAATTCTGAGAAAAAAGTCAGAATTGCGAGATGTAAACTCGTAATTGCGAGAAAATAAAAATCTGAATTGAGTTAAAAAGTCACAATTACCTTTATTCAATGGCAGGAACTAGTGTTGCTTTCGTCAACGAAAATTATGACTAAATATCGTCGTCAACGAACATTTATCACGTGACGAAGACGAGACGCAACGTAAATGCTGGTCATGTGACGATGACTATAATTAAATGTATAATGCAATATTGTTGACGAATACTAAAACTAAAATTAAAACAGGCCGCCAAAAACAACACTAGCAGGAACAAGCTTTCAGATAGCATACATTTTTATTTCAATTATTTTATAGTCTTTTTACTTGCCAAATCAACATTTCAAATTTTCATTTGATATTTATATTTTACCTTTGTTTCAATTATGAAAATGATTTTTAATACGTATAATAAAAATAAAAATAAATGTTTTGGTCTGTTAGTTATCAGAGATATATAGAAACATCCACAAAATCTTAGTCCAGGGCAAGTATTATTGGTATTTATACCTTGTATTCTCATGAAGATGAGTCTATTCAGATTAAACCCTGCAATTTGTGACCTGATCTTATGTTTGGAGTGTGTTCTGAACAGAGAGGTTACAGGCATTTCTTTGTAAGTGGCTTCCTGTAGATAATGTGAGATGACAGCTGTTGAATCCTCTCCCAGGGACCTCTGCTCTTAGACGCCATGGGTGAGAAAAACACAAACGTCCATACAAGGTGTCAGTTTGTTGTCATAGAAACCGGCGTGTTGAGATGGTGGAGCTGTAGGTTATGAAACCGAGCTGGTTTTAGCTGTCATGCAGCTTTTATTACTTGGTAGGAGGTTGATTTACTATTCAGTACATGATTTATTCAAGGGTTTTTCTCTACTGTTACAATTAAATGTAAATAATAAGGTGTTCTTGTGTGTCACAGAATAAAAAAGGAGGAGGGAAGGTTGATTTAGAGGGTTGGTACATATATTATAATTTCAATATCTGCAATCAACAGGGTTCCTGTGGTCACGGAATATACATCTGAAAATACCACTTGAATGAATTAAACCTTAAAGGTCATGGCTGGAAAATTCATTAATATTCTGTAATGAATAAAACTTTTTTCTTAGTTATGTTCTGCAATAAAATACTTTTTAAACTGGTTTTACATTGCACTTGTGTAACTGCGAACATTAACAGTGAAACTTTTGAACATTGTATTTAATTGGATTTTACAGGCTTACATATTTTCATATCCTTCAAAAGAAAATATATTAAAGTTATGTTTAGTTATGATAAAGGAATATTGTAAGATAACAATAAACAATATAAAAGAGAATTTAACATAGCAATTAAATAAAGAAAAATAACAGGATAATGTTCATTAAATAAAATAAACCATTTTTGTTTTTTAGTGATTACAAATGACTGTATAATTCATGGAAAAAAATCAGTTCATTGAAATTCATTATTTATGGAAGTTTGTTTATCTTTTTGGCTTATTTTCCCCCACAGCTCCTGTGTTCAATTTTGGCAATCAGGAGTATAACGTCGATGAGAACGACAGCCACGTTGAAGTCCGTGTGTGGAGGACAGGGACAGATCTTTCTAAAAAAGCTATGGTCACTGTGAGGTCCTGCAAAACAGACCCAGTTTCTGCTGAAGGTGTGTGATACCGTTTGATTTTCCCAATTATCCATCTTTTTTCCCATCCTCAACCAGCATTGTTGCTCATTTCATACAATGTGCTATCATAACAGAGGTCATTTACATATAAGATGTAGAGTTCATTTTAATTAAAGGCCAGTGAAAGAAAATATAAAGCTTTTTTTTTTTTGGTGGAGAAAACCTGACTTGTTTTGGAAAATATAGATGCTATAAATTTGTAAAAAAAAATCAATCAATCAATCAATAAAAAAGTCCTCTTCTTTTAAAATGTTGTCTCTTCCTTTTTTCCCTCTGCAAACAAACCAGAATGGCAGATGGTATTTCATCAATGTGAGAGTTATCAGCTAGTATTATTGAATATTACGGCTAAGTCCTTGAACAAGTGACGTGTGGCATCAAAAATGCAGCTTGGAGCTCTCAGCAAAGCTGAAATAAAAAAGCTCTGTTCATCCGAGTCCTCTGTGCAGTCAACCCAAACTTAAAGGGGTCATATGATGTTGCTAAAAAGAACATTATTTTGTGTATTTGGTGTAATTAAATGTTTATATGGTTCAAAAAACATTGTTTTCCACATACTGTACATTATTTTTTCTCCTCTATGCCCCATCTTTCTGAAATGCATTTTTAGATTTAGATTTTTACAAAGCTCATCGGTCTGAAAAGCGAGGTGTGCTCTGATTGGCCAGCTATCCAGTGCGTTGTGATTGGCCGAATACCTCAAGCGTGTGACGGAAATTGTTATGCCCCTTACCGTACTGTGATGCCGTGTCCCGGAGTGACGAGACAAAAACATTAAAACCCATAACCGAGGCGTTTGTTGCATCCAGTGGGGACATAATTACGGATTATAATGACTGGATCCTATGCTTCTGCTGTTAAATATCATCTGACCTCTCTCTGACCTTAGCCTTTTTTCTGTGTGTTCATCTACTAGCGGGGGTGGACTATGTGGGAATCAGCAGAAACTTGGAGTTTGCACCGGGTGTGAGCATGCAGACGGTCCGGGTCACCATCCTGGATGACCTAGGCCAGCCTGTTCTGGAAGGGACAGAAAGATTTGAGCTTATTCTCCAGATGCCCTCCAATGGAATTCTGGGAGAGCCAGCGAAAGTCACGATCTTTATCAGCGACTCCATTTCAGACTGTGAGTATTTAACATTTTTCTTACAAAATTGTGGCTGTGACACATGCATACACTGTTTCATAGACTCACCCACAGCACGAAAGTCTCAATTATTACTAGTTTTTGTCCTTGATATGGAGGTAGACTGTTATATTAGAGCGTTTGGATTTGTTTGTTCTCTTTCTTCAGTGCCAAAAGTGCAGTTTAAACAGACTGTGATGACTGCAGAGGAGAGTGAAGGTCACATCACTGCAATGGTACAACGCAGCGGAGACATCAGACACAAGTCCACTGTACGCTGCTACACCCGGCAGGGCTCTGCACAGGTGGTGTTCGACTTTGACGAGAGACCCAACACTGACACGTCCATCATAGCTTTCTTGCCCGGTAAATAGCCTTTTACTTGAGATGGGAAGTGGAATGAACAAATGAATGAATGAACAAGCGAATGAACCAACAAATTAATGAATTAATGAACAAACACATGAAATTAATGAATGAACAAATAAATTAATTAATCAATGAATGAACAATGAACCAACAATGAACAGATTAATGAACAAACAAACAAACAATGAACAAATTAATAAATGAACGAACAAATAAATAACGGAATGCATGAATTAACAAGCAAACAAATGAAATTAATGAATGAATAAACAAACAAAATATGAACAAATGAATTAATGAACAAACAGAGAACAAATGAATTAATCAATGAATGAACAAATAAACGAACAATGAACAGATTAATTAACAGGGTGTCCACGAGTCTTTAAAAAGTCTTAAGATGTCTTAAAGTTTTTCTAATAAAAGGCCTTAAAAAGTCTTAAAATGTCTTGCATTCTGATTCGATGGGTCTTAAATATTTTTTCGTCACATTACCACTAAAATGTCTCCAGTCTGACGGACCCAGCGACTGTTTACAATTGGACAGACAGAAGATTTTTTTACTTGCCCGATCGGACAAATAGCCTGATTAAAACTTAAGTGACAAAAAATAACCAGTGAAGCATCGAAGCGCGAGAATGATTCTTCTGATTTTATTACATTCAATGTAAACAGCGATTGATAATGGATAGTGTATTTCTGGTATCAAGATGGCGCTGTTGAGGCTCACACTGTCTCTTTGTGAGAGACTTCAAAACAAATGAGTGTAACAATCTTTAATTTTTGGCCACCTTTTTGCGATAGAAATGCTACAGCCTCTATAATTTCTTCAACAAAAACGTGGACATCACAACCCTTACAAAAATTAACCATGGTTTTATGGTAGTAAAACTGCTTAATTTTCTTTTGCGTGATTTCTGAATGCTTGAGACTATAAAATCAATCAGGCAACTCTAGGCTATTAATAAAAGCGTAGCCATATTTAACTGTCTAAAGCTTCAATTGCAATTTGTAAATAATATAATTTAATTACAATTTATTTATTTATTTACTTTTATATTTTATTCAAGTTCTATTTTGACCCCTATAGTAGGTGTTTTTTTTTTTTACTTCCATATTTGATGGAGGGGGCACAACAACACAATTCTGCTTAGGGCAACCATTTGGCCAGCAGCGGCCCTGGTAACTTAAAGATAAGTTACTCAGTAAAAAACAAAATTCTAAATGTTTAGTTTATTCATAACATGATATAGTTAAGTAACATACCATGACCAGGTGGCTATTTTGCTAAATTTACACGCCATTGCAAATTTTAGTTCAATAAACAAGTTGTTAAGAAATCAAGTAGTTATTAAGTTACTTACATTTTAGACACAATATTTACTGTTTTGTTCTATTTCATCAACGAAAATAGTTCCAAGCAAAGATCACAGCAGAAGTATTGCACATTTTCCAATCAACACTCGGCGGTGTTTTGTTACTGAATGATCCAGCATTTTGAACGAATCGGTTGAATAAATGACTCCGTGACTCACTCATTAAGTGACTTACCGCCACCTACTGGTGGTATAGTATGTTTAAAAGTATGCCCCCCCCAGCGTTTCTTATTTGTATATCCAAAAATGTATTTAAAACATTAATCTCATAACATTATTTATTGTCGTTGTAATTTTGCAGTGTAAATTATTTAATCTGACTGGTAACAGCCCTTTAGTGTATATTAAATTTATTGATCAATTGTAAGAATTTGACATTAAAGATTATGCTTACATTTAAAAAGGTACAAAAATAGGCCTTTATAAAGGTAATTAACAAATATGCAGATTTAAGTATGTAAAATCTGATAGAACACTGATGAAAATATTGCTTCAGAATAAATCGTTTACACCACCAAAAATCTCGGTGATGCAGTGCTTTTGTGGGGATATTTTGAATGGAGTATTGTCTGCTGAAAGTTCACTGTATATTGTAATAATAAATAACATTTATGACAGCGATGATATTTTGTTTTCTTTTTACATTAAACATTACATATATGTGAACCTGGACCACAAAACCAGTCATAAGGGTCAGTTTATTTTGACCCCTATAGTAGGTGTTTTTTTTTTTTACTTCCATATTTGATGGAGGGGGCACAACAACACAATTCTGCTTAGGGCAACCATTTGGCCAGCAGCGGCCCTGGTAACTTAAAGATAAGTTACTCAGTAAAAAACAAAATTCTAAATGTTTAGTTTATTCATAACATGATATAGTTAAGTAACATACCATGACCAGGTGGCTATTTTGCTAAATTTACACGCCATTGCAAATTTTAGTTCAATAAACAAGTTGTTAAGAAATCAAGTAGTTATTAAGTTACTTACATTTTAGACACAATATTTACTGTTTTGTTCTATTTCATCAACGAAAATAGTTCCAAACAAGGAACAATATCCAAGCAACACTC
>NW_015542477.1:644328-654106 GCF_001515605.1 Sinocyclocheilus anshuiensis
TTGGCTATTGCTACAAATATACCTGTGCTACTTATGACTGGTTTTGTGCTCCAGGGTCACATATGTATGTAATATAATGTGTATTTCCATCACAGGTTTAGGTCTTAAATTTCATATAAGGCGGTATTAAAAATGTTTTAAATGTAACTTGTTCAGATCTGTAGAAACCCTGATTAATGAATGAACAAACATAATGAACTAATTAATAAATCAATGAACAAATGAATGAAGTAATGCATGAATTAATGGACAAAAATATGAAATGAATGAATGAAAGAACAAACGAGAAACAAATGAACTGATAAACAAGCAAATAAATAATAAACAAATTAATGAATGAATGAACAAACGAAGCAATGATGGACAGATGAATGATTGAGTAAATGAATGAACAAATTGTATAAATAAACAAACAAATAAATAAATGAACTAACAAATAGGTGAGTGAATTAAACTTGAATTAAACCGCTTAAAAAATTACACTCTTCACCTGTATTAACCTCAAATTCAAGTAAAATATGCGAGTGATGATCCTCTAAGCTAGGATGTGGAATGGGGAAATACAACTGAATAAATGAACAATCAAACAAATGAATGGATGAATGTACAAAGAAATTATGAATGAGCAAATGAACATGCAAACAACTAAATGAATTAAACCTGAATTAAACGGGTAAAAATCACACACTTCACTTGATATCTGCTATTCAAGTGACATAAATATTTGTCCAAAAAGGAGGTCATGCTTTGTTTAATTGCACAATGTTGTCAGTTTCGTTTTTTAATAAATTTTTTGAATGGTGAAAAAATGTTGAGGTGGGTTATATTTTCAGACTTTGGTGTCCATGTTTTGATCCCCAGGTGAGTCTGAAAAACCATGTGTGCTGAAGCTGGTGGATGATTTGATTCATGAGGAGGAGGAGGAACTGAGGCTGGTTCTGGGGAGCGCGAAGAGCGACTCGCCGTACGGAGCATCCATAGGCAACCAGAATGAAACGCTCATCAAGATCAAGGACAACACTGACAGTAAGAAAGAAACAAAAACATTTTTCATCTGAAATACACGTTAGATGAATATTAAAATAAATACCTGACATTTAGGTTCAGATTTCTAGAATTTGGGTCTTCAGTAAACCGATTCTCTTTCAGCTAAGAATCTTTTAATGCACAAAAACTGTCTTCTCATCTTCCTCTCTCAGAGCCCATCATCAAGTTTGCCGAGACAAAGTTCAGTGTTAGTGAGCCAAAAGAGTCGGGGCAGATGACATTGGTGAAGATCCCTATCCACAGGACAGGAGACGTTTCGAAAGTATCCCTGGTGAGGGTGCACACGAAAGACGGCTCTGCCATATCTGGAGAAGACTACCATCCCATCTCCCTCGGTGAGGCTTCTGGAGGCCAGAACGGGTCATTTGCATTTTGAATATGCCGTATCTAATTATCCTTTGTAGATTGGCAGGTGGCTCCAAGCTGCTTCCACATGCATGCATTTCCTGTCTCCATCAGGTTATATAGAGTTCAGGATGCAAATGACAAATGCAATCAGGTGTGGAAGCATTTAGGAGAAGAAATGTTAGGATGTGTTTATCTTTTAGTGGATGTAATCATATATTTTGTTGTGTGTGTGTGTGCGTAGATGTTGAGTTTAAAGCTGGTGAGATCGAGCATGTAGTGGAAGTGGAGGTTTTGTTTGATGGCGTAAGAGAGATGAGAGAGGCCTTCACTGTCCATCTGAAACCAGACGAGAACATGGTTGCTGAAATCCAGGTAATAAATGTTCCCTGTGGTACGTATCTGGAGTTTAATATACAGTTTATGTAAATTGAAAATCTATGTCTCTCGTATTGGCAGATGACTAAAGCCATAGTGTACATTGAAGAGACCAATAGTATGGCTGATGTCACGTTCCCTTCACTGCCTCATGTTGTGTCACTGCTGCATTACGATGTTGTCAGACGAACCAAAGAAATTGCTCACCCACCCGCTGGATACCCTGTCGTCTGCGTCACGGTATGTTTGTCAGAAGAAAGAGTCAGTGAGACACATTTCCCTACTTACTTGTGACCAGCGTCATTCATATATTCATTTTAAATGCATTTTTAATGCTAATTATGTGGACGTTTTTATCAAGTTTTTAATAGGTCCTTGAAGTACAAGTGAATGAAAAAGATTGTACTGAATTTTCAGCAGCCATTAATCCAGTCTTCTGTGTCACATGATCCTTCAGAAATCATTGTGCTGATTTATTAATATGCTGATTGGTCCTCAAAAAAATGTTTCTTCTTATTACAAATCTTTTATTTAAGTGGAAACCTTGATATATTTTCTCACGATTCTTCGATGAATAGCAAGTTCAAAATACCAGCATTTACTTGAAACAGAAATATTTTGTAATATTAAAAATGTCTTTACTGTCACTTTTGATCATGCGTGCTTGCTGTGTAAAAGTAAAAAAAAATGTAAAAACTTTTTTTTTTTTTTCGAATAGCATTTTGTATTTTAAAATATAGTGTTTTCATTGTCAGATTTTCTCTCTTGTCCTTGTTTATTTCTCTGACTTATCCAGGCTTGCAATCCCAAATATCCCGACCATGACAAAACAGGCTCCATCTGCATTAGCGAACGCATCAACGATACACTGACTCGTTACCGATGGCTCATTAGCGCCCCCAGTGGTCCGGATGGCGTCACCAACCCCATGAGAGAGGCTGACTTTGATACATTCTTTACTTCCTCCAAGATGATCACCCTAGACTCCATTTACTTCCAAGCGGGTTCTAGAGTGCAGTGCGCAGCCCGTGCCGTGAATTCTAACGGGGATGAGGGGCTGGAACTGAGCAGCCCCATTGTGTCTATTAGCATGGAAGAAGGTGAGCCCGAAACCATCACATTAAGTGGAATCATATAAAAATGCTTTGCTTTGTATAGCAGCACCAAAGAACATTATGCTCTTCCTGAGCTGCTGGTTATAATATGCCATTTGCAATGTGGAATTAGACTGTCAGTAGGTGGTAATATGCTTGAAGTAATTTCATGTCTTTGATGTTCCTGGGCAGGGATGTGCCAGCCACGTAAATTGGGCACAGTAGGTGCTGAGCCCTTTTCTGCCAAACTGCATTATACAGGCGCTGAAGACCCTGAATATGCCAATCTCGTCAAGCTTACTGTCAGCATGCCCCACATAGACGGTGAGAGAATTATTTCCCCTCTGGCTGCCAGGTTGTTTGCTTAGTTCAGCCCCTCTGAGAGAAACCCCTCTCACATATCCCCTTGCGAAAAAAGCTGGCATTCTTGTAGGATTTATGCCATATTTGCTGTCAAAACTAAATATTATAGCTCTCTTCAAAAGCCTAAATCAAAGTCTGAATGATGCATAAACATGAAGTGCCATGTCACACATTTGCGAACAACATTTTCCATCAAAATCATGTTTGTCCTCCATCAAAATTATTTCTGGGAAAAAAATAATAAAAGGGTAAAGTATTTTAAAGTATTTTGGGGAAAAATTGTCACAAGTTTCACGCCAGAAATCTAGGCCATTTGACTAAATATGGTTACGTTCATTTTACCTTCCTAACCAATCAAAAGCTGTTTGCTTTTAACTGTACTTTTTCCACAGCGTTCCTACAATACAGTGACACTACCTTTACTGCAGGCAAAATGTGCAATTTAACTATTATAAAAATGAATATTTTATCATAATTTACTCACCCTAATGTTGTGACTTTATTTCTTCTGTGGAGCACAAAAAATATACACTTTTGAAGATTGCCCAAAAATGGAAAGCTATAAAATGTTCATTTACAGTGTTGTTTTTTAGATTGTCCAAAAACAACACTATAAAAGTAGCCCATATAACTCGTACACTACATTCCTAAACTTCTAAAACCATATGGTAGCTTTGTGTAAGGAAAAGATGAAAATTTAAGACAATAAGTGAAAATCTTCCTGTCTGCAGTAGCTCTTAAATCACATTTGCGCTAACATTTAAGTATACTGTAGGTTCTAATCCACATTTCTGACATGAAACTCTAGATGGCGCAGTCCGATAGGTTTAACTCAATCTGACATAATGACATTATCACGTCACAGCTGATTGGTTCTCTCCTGTATTGGTAGCCAATAAGCTCGCTGCTCAACATTCAGATACTGCAGAAACCCTCCACCTTCCCCAGCTCCACCTGTATAGATCTGCTATGGGGTGATCATGTTATATGTGCAGCAGCAGTATTTCTTACATGCTCACAGCAGCATATTGTGGATGTATTGGCAGTAGCAAGTCTCGGTACTTAGCAGATCTATTCCGCAAAGACCAAACATATTAAAGGGGTCATATGATGCTGCTAAAAAGAACATTATTTTGTGTATTTGGTGTAATGAAATGTGTTTGTGGTTTAAGGAGGAAACATTGAAATCGCATCATATGATCCCTTTAACATTGTAATGTACATTACCATGCCAATCCCTCCGAGAGTTGTCATGATAGAAATGTGTTTCATAACTAAATTTGTGCATATGGTTTTAAAGCATAAGGAAAATAGTGCATAAAAGTCAAATTAATTACTTTTATGGTATTATTAGTATATATATATATATATATATATATATATATGTAAATATATATTTAGTTGTTTTGATTGCTGATGTTGTTAGAGAAGCACACACATTCTTCAAATTATCTCCTTTTTTTATTTAAAGTAAATAATAACATCCATTAAATATTGTCAGGTAATGCTTCTAAATCTCACAAGATTCAGATTTTTCTTTTTCAGATTCGTATTTCAGTTCTATAGCTTATTATTAGTAGAGACATATTCATCTTAACCGATGCAATATTATGAAAGTGATTTTAGTTGGTTAATTGTCATGTATTTTCTATGTGGTGTGCTCCAGGCATGCTCCCTGTGGTCTCCACTCGTGCACTGTCCAATTTTGAGCTGACTCTGAGCCCCGATGGCACTCGCGTGGGAAACCACAGGTGCTCCAATCTGCTGGACTTTAATGAGGTGTCCACACGCCATGGATTTCTAACCAAGGCCAGCCGGAATATAGAGAGCATCGGAGAGACTCTGCCGTATCAGTACAGCCCCGTCCTCAGAGGCCAGAGCACTCTACGCTTTTACAGGAACCTGAACTTGGAGGCCTGTCTGTGGGAGTTTGTGAGTTATTATGACATGTCTGAGCTGCTCACAGACTGCGGGGGAACGATCGGAACAGATGGGCAGGTGAGACGTCGCCGCCGCTTTTAGAATCCTCTGAATTCTAATGATTAGTGGTTCATAAATTGCAACTGTTCTTGTCCTAGAGCTAAAAGAATTCACATAAAAGGTTTGAGAAGACAATAGATATTCTGATTCCTCATTTATCTCAGTTATCATTTATAGTTTTAGCCAGATCATAGCAAAATTCCATTAAGATGAGTTCACATTGTAAAAGTGGCCCAAATTGGATTTTTTTCCCCCTTCACATGTCCTTCACAAGATTGGGGGTCAGTTATTATTATATTAATTATTCAACAAGGAGGCATTATTCAACTGTTACATAAGATTTCTATTTTAAATAAATACTGTTCTGGGTGGAAAAAATACCATAGTTTACACAAAAATATTAAGTAGCAGAGCTTTTTTAACATTAATAAAAATAAGAAATGTTTCTTGAGTAGCAAATCAGCATATCAGAATGATTTCTGAAGGATCATGTGATACTCAAAACTGGAGTGATGATAAGAAAAATACAATTTAAATATATTAAAATAGAAAAAAGAAAGTTATGGTAAATTGTCATTTTATATTCAACAAGGAGGCATTAAAGTGACAGCAAAGACATCTATACTGTTACATAAGATTTCTATTTTAAATAAATACTGTTCTGGGTGGAAAAAATACCATAGTTTACACAAAAATATTAAGTAGCAGAGCTTTTTTAACATTAATAAAAATAAGAAATGTTTCTTGAGTAGCAAATCAGCATATCAGAATGATTTCTGAAGGATCATGTGATACTCAAAACTGGAGTGATGATAAGAAAAATACAATTTAAATATATTAAAATAGAAAAAAGAAAGTTATGGTAAATTGTCATTTTATTTCACAATATTACAATTTATACTGTATTTTTGACATTTTTTATTAAATCTAACTCAACATTTCACAGATAACTGCTTGTTTGGCTTGCCATAAAAAGAAGGAACTACACTATATTAAGTATTACACAGTATGATGCAAAATTCATAAGTTCATTTAAAATAAATTAAAAGCTATAATGAAATCTGTATAATGCAAAGTTAAGGAACAAAATATGTTCAAATTTATTTAAGCAGAAAATGAGAATTTGGTGTAGATTTAGATCATAATTTCCACTACTGGCTTCATTGTATGCGTTTTGGGTACCAGTCATCTGCTGTATAGACCATGTATAGAGTGGGAAATAGCACGTTTAAACAGAACATGCAAGATAAACTTGATTAACACCTCTCCATGAACACACGTCTCCATAGGTAGGTTTCTTCTTCCGGACTTTTTCTTTGTTTTCATCTATTATTATGCACAGCACTTAGTGACAGCCATAGCTCTCTTCGGGTTTTATTTCTGCCACACTCCTCATTGTTCTCAATAGAAGAGGAGATTGACTTTTGTATTCATTCATTTCATTTCAGAATGTCTTGCTTAAATGGCTGCTCCCCCCTCCTAATCTAGCGTCTAAATGTCTGAATGATCTATGTTATTACAAAAATAAGCCTTAAAGTCTGCAATAGCTCCGTAACACAAGACATGAATTCAAAACACTTCATCTAAAGGACGTGCTCGGATCCTGCTGAGGATATTGAACGGAGCTGGTTGAATATGAAAAGCCTGGATCTTCTCTCCCTCAGGATGGGAATTTGACAACGTTCATGGGGATTTTTCTCGTCTTGATTAAACCCAGTCCAGCAGGTGTTCAGAGCAGCCTCATTACTGAGGAGCACATTTTTATAGCCTGGTATTTTGATTATAATTGACTATGTAAATTAGCAAATGTTTCATTCAATCAAAACAAAATGCATCCTGGCTTATTGATGAACTTTACGTTGACTAACAGCCAGTGCTGATTAATAGCAACCTCTAGTGGAGAATTGGGCTCTTTTTTTGAATCCTAAAACGTCTTTTTGCAGTATTTGTAGCTATTCAACTTCAGTCTCATTTGAATGTGTTTTTGAAAGGTGCTGAACCTGGTGCAGTCATACGTGACCCTGCGAGTTCCTCTCCACGTCTCTTACGTGTTTCATTCCCCTGTGGGAGCTGGAGGCTGGCAACACTTCGACCTGCATTCTGAACTGCGGCTCACCTTTGTGTATGACACTGCCATCTTGTGGAGGGACGGAGTCGGCAGCCCTCCACAGGCAGAACTGCAAGGCAAGTTGTGAATTTGAGCACAAATTTATTTATGTGTTAAAAAAATAAATAAATCAAATAGGTGATTCCTTAATTAGGGGACATTTTATGCCCCATAGGATGAGGAAAAATAATTCTAGTTTTAAAAGATAGATTGATAGCTTTAACGTTAACACTTTACAATAAGGTTTTATTTGTTAGCATTAGTTAACTACATTAGTTAACATGGAGTAATAATGAACCATTCTTCTACAGCATTTATTAATGTTAATTTTAACATTTACTAATACATTTTTTTAATCCAAAGTTGTATTTGTTAACATTAGCTAAAGCACTGTGAACTAACATGAACAATGAACAATAATATTTTTACTAACATTAAAGGTATAGTTCACCCAAAAATGGTCGTTCCAAACCCGTAAGACCTTTGTTAATTTTCAGAAAACAAATTAAGATATTTTTGATGAAATCCAAGAGCTTTCTGACCCTGCATAAACAGCAACACAACTACCACTTTCGAGGCCCAGAAAGGTAGTAAGGACATTGATAAAATAGTCCATGTTTACAAAAATAAAGTGAAGACTTGTTGAATAAATTCGTTATTTTGTTTCATTTGCTTACAAAATATTCTTGTAGCTTCATAAAATTAAGGTTGAACCACTGATGTCACATTGGCTATCTTAACAATGTCCTTACTACCTTTCTGGGCCTTGGATGTGGTAGTTACGTTGCTGTCTATGCAGGGTCAGAAAGCTCTCAGATTTCATCAAAAATATCTTAATTTGTGTTCAGAAGATGAATGAAGATCTTGTGGGTTTGGACCGACATGAGGGTGAGTAATTAATGATAGAATTTTAATTTTGGGGTGAACTATCCCTTTAATAAAGCTCAATAAATACTTTAATCAATATATTTTAGTTGTCAGTATATTCAATCAATATATTTTAAATTACTTTTTCCTCAATTTTAGGTGTTGATGTTAATTTGCCAGAATTTCTCTATTTTTGGATTCTATTTTCCCTTCTGTAATAAATGTTTAATAACAGTTAAATCAGGGCAATCAGTGCTTTTTCTACGAATATAAAATACTGTTTTCAATACATTTGTGTTATGTGTACAATTGGTCATTTTTATTTTATATTTGGTTGTCATTGAAATGGGAAGCGATAGGAGAGCACATCTCTTGCCAAATTCCCATATTTTAGGGATACAGATGTCACATGTGGACATTTAGAGGATTACAGATCTAGTTCAGGATGTGGAAATTGGAACTTTAAGTGGGAAGACATACATTTTAAAATGAAAAGATAATCACATTGGACATGTTTTCTCTGCAGGAGCTTTATATCCAACCAGCATGAGGATCAATGAGCAGGGGAGGCTTGTGGTGAACTTCCGCACAGAGGCTCGCTTCAGGGGGTTGTTTGTAGTGGCACATTCTGGTGCGTTTTGGCATCTCTGAAATTGTATTAATTATATTAATATTAATATATACATCAACATTGTTCTTATGGGAAGATCCATTTTTAAATATAATTTAGTTGACGAATAATTTTCGTCATAAAGTTCGTCAACGACATTTTTATCACTGACGACAACGAGACGATAACGAACTAAAACTCTTTCTGAATGACAAAAACTATGATGAAAATATATTGACATTTTCGTCAACGAATAAAAACGAGACGAAAATGTTAGGGAGGGACGATATGGGAAGAGATTCATTCGATTTCAGAACGAATCTGCTGCGTGGTTCGGAGGTTAGATGCGTACATTTGAGCCGGCGGGACATAAGCTAAAATACACTTGCTGCATGTCGCATAAAAATGTCAATATGTGGTCAATATGTGGGAGTAAGAGAAGAGCAGACATATAGATAAATATGACGACGCAAGAGAGAGCTCAATTCTATGGGATTACATCTCTGCCGCAATTCTGCGAACTGAGTTTTGTGGAGAAAATGTTTGTCTCGCAAAGAAGAAAGTATTTCGAGCTCACGGAAATCAATTGTGCATTTAAAATAAGTTTTTGGATGTGTGCAGACCTTCTCTTTTGCCCGTGCAACGTTTCACTAGCTTGCTCACCTGATGCCCGCCCTCAGTGCTCGCTAAATGCCAACAGCTCGCGTGCTCAACACAACCCAGCGTTACAATATGCCATAATTCCAGCCAATCAGAGACGAGGCTGCTAAATTCTGATTGGCTGCCTTGACAACCAAAACTCAGATCGCGCGCGTGCAAAATGCACTTTTGTGGCCTCAAAATACGATCTTTCGCGCGCAGAATTGTGGCTATATCTAAGCCTATAACGTTACAATTCGGTCCGGGTTTCTGAGCGCAGACACCGAAGCATACACACACACACACACACACACACACACACACACACACACACACACACACACACGT
>NW_015542477.1:654717-654922 GCF_001515605.1 Sinocyclocheilus anshuiensis
GTCTCACAGCGCGCGAGTACTCTTTCGCGTCGCATGAACGGAGGATTAACGTTACACACAAAATGATGTTGAATTGTCCGTTTTGACGAGTATTCACGTAAACACAGTTGATTACTTCTTGATAACAGTAGGGGAACGTGTATCAGTACATTGCATCCGTGCATTCGGTTTTAAAGGGACAGCAGCCTAATTTAGTTGCTATTGT
>NW_015542477.1:655451-665314 GCF_001515605.1 Sinocyclocheilus anshuiensis
GCAAGAGAGAACTCAATTCGGTCCAGTTTTCTGAGCGCAGAGACTGAAGCATACACACACAGAAAGCGCGTCTCACAGCGCGCGAGTACTCTTTCGCGTCGCATGAACGGAGGATTAACGTTACACACAAAATGATGTTGAATTGTCCGTTTTGACGAGTATTCACGTAAACACAGTTGATTACTTCTTGATAACAGTAGGGGAACGTGTATCAGTACATTGCATCCGTGCATTCGGTTTTAAAGGGACAGCAGCCTAATTTAGTTGCTATTGTCCGAGTCATTGATGTTAATCAAGCAACAAAAGAAAGACAAAAAATCACTCACTGCTCTTGACTGAAAAACTTTAGTAGCCCTAAAGATTAATCTAAATGTATTTATAGAAATAAATGGCTGCTTGAAAGAATAAAGAATATAGTAAACAAGTTGCTATAAAGAATGCATAATTAGCCTATATAACCACTGGTATTTCATTAAAAAAAAGACCATGTTCTTGTTCTTTATGAGAAGTGGTTTTATTTAATTTGAACATAAAGGCATATTGTGTGTCATAGCAGTTAAATTGGTGTCTATCATGATAAACCCTTAATATCAAAACTATATAATGAGTTTGGACATTTTGGAGAAATGCTTAATAAATGCATTACACTGTAACTAAACCCATTAGATTTTAGCCGACTAAATTTACTGTAGATTTAGTTGACTAAAATCTTATGATATTTAGTCAACTAAAACTAGACTAAAACTAAAAACAATTCAGGTGAATAAAATATGACTAAAACTAAATGGCATTTTAGTCAAAAGACTATGACTAAAACTAAATCAAAATTTGCTGTCAAAATTTACACTGTAATTAACTTTTTGCCTTATTTCCAGCAGCGAATTTGAGGGGTCAGAAGACTGCAGGTAAAATCTAAATATCATATCTCTTCTTAAATGGTTTATAGAACAAACGCCTTGATTTGATTAAATTAACTTGCTATCTTGCTATCTTACCTGATTACCCAGCATCCCCTGTGAAGTCCATTGTATTGAGTGCAGACCACCCAGGCTTGACCTTCAACCTCACTCTGGTTAGGACTGAGCTGACCTACAGCCAGCCTGTCCAGCAATGGATGTTCATTTCAGACTTTGCAGTGAGTTGATCTCTCTTTCCCCACTTTGTGGTTTTAAGAACATTACTTTTTGTGATAAACAGTTCTGGCGGTGTTGAGTCGCCAAATGACGGCCAATGTAAAAGCTGTGTGCTAAAGCAAAACCATTTGAGAAAAACTAATGTAAAACAATGAATGTGATGTTCAACTTGTATGCCTGTGTGTCTGTGACCTGCAGGTTCGAGATTATTCAGGCACATACACAGTGAAGCTGATCCCCTGTACAGCAGCGCTGAATGTGGAGTACACTGTTCCTCCGGTCTGCAACCCTAGAGAGCCAGTTACTTTTGATCTTGATATCCGCTTTCAGCAGGTAAACTAAAAAAAACAATTCTGTCATTTAAAGCAAAAGTGAAATAAATGTTCAGATTCAAGCTTTTTATTTCAAATGTTCATTCTACTTGTTGATGATAGAATTTATAATAGAAAAAAGTGTATTAAATTAGAAAAATGCAAACAGGCTCTATTGTGTGTGTGTGTGTGTGTGTGTTATAAATAATATATATTTTTGTATAATTTTATAATTAATCAGTTGCTTGTATATCAGAATGAAATATGTATTTGTGATATATCTTATCAGTTCAACCTGAGGCTCTTGTAAAGAAGTATTATTGTGTTTGCTTTCTGTAGGTGAGTGACCCTGTCGCGGTGGAGTTCAGTCTGAACACACAGATGTTCTTGTTGTCTAAGAAGGCGTTGTGGTTGTCAGATGGATCTATGGGCTTCAGTCAAGAGAGTGATGCGGCTTTCTCTGAGGGTACGTCTAACTGGAACACCTAACTTAATCAGTTCAAGAGGCTGTGGGATTGAATAAGTCAAATGATCTGCCATTCTTGTGATTTACATTTCCTGTTCTGTGTTATGCTGACACTGAGCTTGTTCTCTTCAAGGTGACACAATCTATGGACGGGTGATGGTGGACCCTGTGCAGAACTTGGGTGGCTCTTTCTACTGTAACATTGAGAAGGTGTATCTGTGCACCGGCGCTGATGGATATGTTCCTAAATACAACCCCGCCAAGTCTGAGTTTGGATGCCTTGCAGACTCTCCATCTGTGCTGTACAGATTCAAAATTATTGTGAGTATGTTAGCAGTGTTGTTAGTGTTAACTAAAACTAATTTAACTAATTAAAAATGGAAAAACTTGAAAGCTTGGCAACTAAATGAAGTACTAAAATTAAAACTGAAATAAATATAAATGAAAGCTAAATAGAAATATAAAAAGACAGACACAAACTAATAAAATGACAAACATAACAAAATTACTAAAATGCTCATTCGAATTATTAGTATATAAAACTATATAAATAATACTAAAATAACACTGTATACAAGTCTTTCAAATAAAATACATGCACGTTTTTATATTTGTCTTTCATTTTATAATAAATTATACATTATACAATTTAAATAAATTGTATGTTAATAATAATAATAATTGAAATGTGTTATTTTATGAAACATAAAGTGGTCTGTTAAGACATTTTCAGTAACATTTGTCTGAAAAAAGTCTCATGACTCCACCTTGCCTCTAGGACAAAGCCCAGCCAGAGACCCAGGCCAAGAGTTTTGGGGACGTGAGTTTCAAGGCCCTGCTGGCTGTAGATGACCCCTCTGCCCTCTCTCTGGTGAAGCAGCCAGGATCTGACGGATTCAGATTGGATTCTACTCCTCTTTTCCAGGTCTAATCTTTTTGAAGGTTTATTAGTTATGGTACTGTAGAACTATATACAGTGTGACATCCTGTACTGGATTCCTGTCATTTACAAAGTCAACCTTGCTCAAATCCTCTATTATCCTTCTGGTCTTTAGGTGGCAGTAGGAAGGGAGTGGTTCATTCACACCATCTACACTGTGCGTTCAAAAGACAACGCCAAGCGTGGCATTGGCAAGCGAAGTGTAGAGTACCACTCAATAACATCAGGTGACCTTGTACCAGCGGAGGCCAGAGGACGCTCCAGACGGTCCAACAGAGAAGTCCCGGTCCTGGCGGAGGAGATCGGACCCGAGAACAACCGAGGAACGAATATCATGCACATCGCTCTGGACCGCAGCCGTCGGCGCTCTGCGTCTGGGGAGGAGCTGTTCGCAGACGGACTGTCTCCACGGGAGCTCAGTGGACGAGGTGCGGAAGAGGACGCTGTGACTGTGGCAGGAGCCATCGTGGGACTGCTTCTCACCGTCCTCGTGGTTATAGTGTTGGCACTGATGGTTCACTCAAGGTGGATGCCCGTGAAAAAGGCCCCAAGAGTCTCGTCCAGCCTGCAGCCTGTTATAGTTAGAAGTAGCCTTGATAATGGTGACAGCTCAGAGGTCTGAAGGACTAATGGACTACTCGGAGATCCTACTGTTCTCCTTTGTCATACATGGGATCAATTTGTTTTGTTTGTTTTAAACAAGTGCCTCTGACAGGTTTTATTTTACGGAGAACTCGCGACCCAGTTCATCACCAGCCCAAAGAAATCATTTTAAATTACGTTTTATGTTGTAACTCTGAATTTTTGCTTGTCTAATAATGGATTAAGGTTTACCCAGTGTTCAGAGTTCTCAGGGGTCCCAATAGTGCCCTACCCACTTTTTTGGAAGTAGACTAGAATGTGAGAAAAGAAAGAAAGAAAAATGTATCCTTTAAATATTAATCATTTTAATATTCTTTTATGCCAGTGGATATATTGACAGAAACAAGATCTCATTTGGTTCCATTTTAGTTGCATTAAATTCCAGAATTCCAAAATTAATTTTTTTTATCCAAAATAAAATATTAACTAGAATAATAGTGGTAATAGTAATAATAAAAGTAATAATAACAATAAAATCAAGAAGGACCACTCATTAGAAGAAAAAAAGGTTTTTAAAAAATAACTTTTCATGTAAGAAATAATAATAATAGAGTTTTTTTTTTCCAAGTAATAATAATTGATAATAATAAGTTTTTTAGGTCTTTTTCATTAAAAATTGTTGTTATTATTATTATTTAATAATCATAATTATTATTGTTGTTACCCTAACTTTTTTTTTTTACCTTTGAATTAGTTTTTCATAGCACATTCCATACAAAGTGTCTGAAAGTTTAATAAAAAAAAAAAAATCTCAATCTCATTGGCCCTGTCACTTTGAACACTGGGTAACACCAGATGAAAGAGAGATTATATCATTTATAAAGATGATAAGATTCTGAAAGGAAAAGTAAGTTTAAGAATGTTTAAGTATTTTCTTATGGGTCATGTGGTGCATTCAAATGAGCTGATCACGACACTGACACCTGTATTGTGTGTTTCACCTTTATTTATCTCAAGTGTTAAATATTTGCTTGTATTATAGCATATCACAGATATGCTGGTTTTTAACAGCAAGTGCCAAGCTTTTAATGGAGAAATGCTGAATATGCATTTCATATCACCATTAAATAGTTGTTGTCACAAAGTTTACATTCAGTCTGTCAAATGTTGTCAAATTTCATCTTGTTGCTGCTGTTTTTATTACTTGTTATAATTTAAGCATTAGTATTCATGAGAACTGCATGTATTAAATATCGCAGTATTATCTCACTGAGTGTCGTTTTAAAATAAGGGAAAAACTGACACAGGAAATTTGTGTTTGACTGTCTTTTGGAGTTGTTTTTTTTTTCCAAACCAGATTCACTCCACTGACACTGATGTATCAGCTATAACATTTTTGTTGTCTTCACTGTCATTAGACACATCAAACTGTTTATGCATCCATGAAAAACCAGCATCCTATTGTCAAATCCATTTCACCTCCTGACAAATATATTCCTCATCAGGCTGATAATATTTCAAAAGAAATGTGCTATGCAATAAAATCACTGGATTGTTTCCATATTCGCAGGTTACGAAACATGAGCACGACATTTTGGGCACAATGAAATAATCTTTGTTTGAAATGGTATTTATGGTGAGATATTGTGTTTTTTGTACATGGTTCACTCCTAAATATTTACAATGCTAAATGCATTTTATGTACTGGGCCTTGAAGCACAAAATAAACAAAGTCTTGAGACTTTAAATATTTGAACGTCTTATAACTGTGCTAAAAATGTGTTTGTTCAGTTGTAGTTAATTCATAGTTGTGAAATATTTACCTTTCCTGTGGTCGAATGAGTCTTGAATCCGTTGAACATGAAGCGCTGTAGGATGCTGATCTCCTGGAGCACCGAAGGGTCCTAAAATCTGGAACACGCTGAAGAAAGTATCTTGAAGTGAAGGTTCTCTAGGCCAGAGACAAATTTGGTCAGTCTGCTTTAGTCTCTCTAGGATGGAGACTCCGGACATGCTGCATCTGTTGTTGTCTCGCTGGACGAAGACTTTGAAAGTATTGTATCTGTTGATGTCTCTTTCCTCACAGGCTTAAAACTCCAAATGTGTTTGAATCTGTTGCTGCCTCAAAAGCTGGAGACTCAGAGCGTGGTGCATCTGTTACTGCCTCTCTGGATGGGAGACTCAGAACGCTGTGTATTGTCTCACGGGAGACTCAGACGTTGTGTCTGTTGGAAGGGTACATTTATCCCTTTCTGAAGGGGAAGAGATTACAATTTGGTGCTTTTCCATTTCAGTGCTGTGATTGGCTGCTGGTTTCAGAGGGGGCACACACAGTCACTAAAGTGTCTTTAAAGTTTTTTTTTTTAATGGATTTATCAATGCATTTCTCATTTTCCAAACCACTACCAGAATACCTTTGGTAATGTTCTGAATGCATCAAGTCCAAGCACGATGGAAAAGGATTGAACTGTCAAGCATGCATTCATATGTCCGTCAGCTGCTAAATTTGTGTAAGATGTTGCACTACACATCTCACATCTGTCACTGAGTGAGAATACTTATTTCTCTGAGTAAGTGTAAAATGGATGTGATGTAGGCTAGTTTGCATCAGTTTTGAGGTTTGAAAACATAGTTATGAATGGATTTGGATGGATCTTTCCGATGTCTCTGTTTCACCCATTGCTGCTACATCCAGAGGACCTAAGGAATTTTTATGGTGGTCACAGGCCAAAACCTTAGGAATTAGTCTCTAAATGGGTGAAAGGCAGAAACTGCATGTGGACCAATGAGAAGTTCTGTCTTTCCCAGGCTTGGTAGCAGAGGTCTACTTCTTGCCCTCTAAGAGGAGTCTGGCTGTTGTCCTAGTATCTCTATCTGATGGCGTGGGACAGTTTGTGTTAGTTCACCAAGATCCAATCAAAATGTAGCAATCCTTTGTCCACTGTTGTGTTCAGAGAGGGGGCCCTGGAATGTGCCGTTCACCACAGTAAACATAATAAAAGCACTTTATTTGATAGAACTGTATTAAAACGCAATATGTACGCCACATAATGGCGTTTGAATACAAAATATCAATACAATAGCAGTCAATTTGCAACAAGAAACTAACATGGGAAGCTCAAAACATCAAGCTTTTGGTGAATGGAGTTTCTCTTACTAACCTAAATTTACCCAATACTGTAATCCGGAATGTCTTTGTTAAGTGAATCATATTCTTTCTTCAAATAAAAATTCAGCATTCCAATATTTCTCTAAAGATGAAGTTAAAAACTTTAAGAACAAAATATTTGAATTTTCCAGTTGCACCAAAAGCAAAGGAAGTCCATTTTAAAATTCTTAACGGAGTATATCCTTCTAGAGAATTTTTGAGATGTCGATTTGGTCTTTATGTTAACAACTGTTCCTTTTGTGATGATCAAACTGAAACTACAGAACATCTTTTTTTATGATTGTAAATTTGCTTGTGCCTTTTGGGAAGATCTGCATTACTGGTTATTTCCTAAATTTGAAGATTTCCCTGTTTTAACAAAGGAAAATGTATTATTCGGTTTATTTTTGAAATATACGTGATTTAGCAATTAACAATCATTATTCTTGGGAAGTTCTTTTTGCATACGAACAGATTCCTGAAAATACTTCCAAATTTCTACATATTTCACAAAGAACAATGTCATTATTTTTGTCGCTGAAACAAATGAAAAAGAATGCCTTAAACCTCTGTAATTTAATAGAAAATCTTAAACTTGCTGAAAACCCCTAGTAATTGTTTTCCTCTTATCTTATGCTATGATGCTTGTCTGTTGTCTGATTAAGACATTTTGCTTTTGTACCAGGCCATTTGTGGTAGTTTATATCGTTCAATAAAGTTCATTAGAAAGAAGAAGAAGAAAAGCTCGAAACATCAGACTCAGATCAAATCCAAGACAGAAAAAACAAACAAATGAATGTTTAGGAAGGGTGGGATTCTTTGAAACGAACTGCTCAAAAGAACCGATTCGAGAACTTTTCTCTGCAAGCTAGATAACGTAACCAATCAGATTCACCACAAGCCCTCACGTGACTGGACCAGGAAGTGAGTCCAGAATGGGCTCTCTCTCTTCCGCCTAGAGTTACTTCTGGCCCTGTTACACTGTTGCTTTGGGAAACATGGCTACTGCCGGAGATTCGAGAGTAGAGCTTCAGAAGGAATTAGTCTGTTCTATTTGCCTCGATTATTTCGACGACCCTGTAATTTTAAAATGCGGCCACAATTTTTGCCGCATGTGCATTTTGATGCACTGGGAGGAAAATGGTGGCGATGATGTGGGTTACCAGTGTCCGGAGTGCAGGATGGTGCGTGGTTTGTTTTGATAAATGTTGCTAGATTCTGGGTTGCTTAGTTACAGCTGCTCGAATGAACTTAACGGATTTCTATAACGTTACATCCGCATCTAAATCATGCACTAGGACCTAAACCGGCAGTCTAAATAACAACCGGACTTTACTGTGTTGACAATAATAGGTGTGATTTCTCCGACCTCGTTTATTGTATCATAACATACAAATCGCCGCACGAGCCTTTTGTCAATACACAGCACCGATACTTTTCTGCGTCGTACATGCAACTTTGTCCTTTTTTGCAGGTGTTCGCGAAAATGAGTTTCACCAAGAATTACCTGGTAAAGAACTTAGTGGATAAACTGAGCGACTTCGACTATCTGAAGACGTGTAGGCCCTCTGCACCCGCAAAACCCGTGAAAATGGACGGGAAATGTGAGCGACACCACGAGGAGCTCAAACTGTACTGCCACACGGACAGGAAGCCGATCTGCGTGGTGTGTCGGGAATCCAGATCCCACAGGTGAGGCTCAGTCTCCTGAATATGCTCCCTCCCCATATTCACTCAAAATCTAGCGAGCTACCTGCCTAGACATCATTTTTGGGTTTATATGCTCAAAATGCTGTTTGTGTGGGCAGATAAATAAAGGCAGATGACCTCTGCTCTGTCTGAGGACCAGATGCACTTCATTGTAGCATTTTAGATTAAAATGGCTTTAGAAATGAAGCATCATATGTCATTATGTTATTATTTTTCTAGACACCATGATGTTGCTCCTGTACCCGAGGTTGTTGAAGACATGAAGGTTTGTTTGACATTGCTTGGTTTTGTCTGTTGTGTAACTGATTTGATTTAGCCTTTCTGTCTCTGTCACTTGTTTGTAGTGTCTTTTTCATTCCTTCTTGACCTCCTTCCTGTTATCTTGGTCTAAATGCCGGAGTTGGCACCAGAAGCCATTGACATTTATTGCTAACCTTGGTGCTGGAACAAGGAGTGACTATCTGTCACCGCAGTGTTGTATGTACATGTGGCATTTAGCACTTACGTTAAGTGCTTTTTCTTACCAGATAGCCTTGGAAATGTCTTTAAGTAACTCGTAGCCATTGCTTGATTGTGGTGTTTGCAGTCTTGAGGTTTTTTTTAGAACATTTCAAACCAAATACTATGTGAGCAGTGTCTGGTGTTTTCTGGATCTAGGTGTGAAATTAACACCAAATGCGGGTACTTTTTGCACAATTTTGCTCATCTAACAGCTGCTGGGGCCGATACACAAATGTGTGTGAAGAGTTTATATTTGTAATCTGTGAACACTAGAAATTAACCTTGACCATTTGCAATTTTAATTAGCTTTGAATCTAAGGTGCATTATGAACGCAGAGCTCTGTACATTCATTTTTTAATAAATACATTTTCAGTATATTCATATTATATTATTGACATAATTATATTAAATTGTATTTCAATAAAACATTTTAATATACATTTTTGTAAAAAATATTTTTATACTTGTATAATTCCAAATATACTGGCTAATATTTGTTGTTAACCTAAGTTAACAAAGGGCTCTGTATACTAATTTTTAAAATAAATAATAAATATGTATGTATAATAAATATATATGTGACCCTGGACATTGTATGGGTCAAAATTATTGATTTTTCTTTTATGCCAAAAATCATTAGGATATTAAATAAAGATCATGTTCCATGAAGATATTTTGTAAATTTCCTACTGTAAATATATTAAAACTTAATTTTGATTAGTAATATGCATAGCTAATAACTTCATTTGGACAACTTTAAAGGGGATTTTCTCAATATTTTGATATCATGTTCCTATTTTGTAAATTTCCTACTGTAAATATATTAAAACTTAATTTTGATTAGTAATATGCATTATGCATAACTTCATTTGGACAACTTTAAAGGGGATTTTCTCAATATTTTGATTTTTTTGCACCCTCAGATTCCAGATTTTCAAATAGTTGTATCTCGGCCAAATATTGTCCTATCCTAACAAACCATACATCAATGGAAAGCTTATTTATTCAGCTTTCAGATGATGTATACATCTCAATTTTCTAAAAATTGACCCTTATGACTGGTTTTGTGGT
>NW_015542477.1:666972-677696 GCF_001515605.1 Sinocyclocheilus anshuiensis
TATATATGTATGTATATATATATGTATATATATGTATGTATATATATATATATATGTATGTATATATTTATATTTGAAATGTTTATATTATTAAAATGTATTTTATTTAATAACGTATTAAATGTATTTTGATATTTATTTTCATAGTTATAAAATTCCTATAATATTTATTGTTAATGTTAACCTAAATTAAGTTCCAAATTAAAACTCTGAATGGGAAGTTAAGTGGAAATCTGTATTTTATTTTTATATTATGTTATTATTTTATATATTTGAAAGTTAAAAATGATTGTTAAAAAAATCTAAATGGCTGGTAAAACTAGTTCATCAGTCACTGTGGTTGGTGGGCAAAGAATTCTTCCTTATCCTTCCCTTCTGGAAATTTCCACATTAGCGAAGTATGAAACCTTTCACATGCGTGAATTATCTGTTCCTTTGGATTATTTTTATACTCCTTGTTCAGAGCCCAAGGTCAAACATGTTCAAATATTAGATGGAGTGTAAAGCAACAGGTGAGTATCAGAATGAAAGAATATTCTTTTGCAGACTGAAAAGAGAACTGTTATTAGAAAATGAATCTAGTGAATAAACACAAAATGTAAAGCAACTCTACAACACATTCCAAAGGTTATTGAAGTGTGCAATCTTAAACTCCCTCATAGTGTAGTGTCCAGTTTCATTATGTGAACTGTTGCACTTGAACTGTTTTAACTCTTTGTTTACATTGTTGGTGCTGCTACATTAATAAGGTCCATAGATGTTGTCAAGATCCTTCCCAGAACCATTTCTTCTATTGTACTTTGCATCAATTTTGTGCATGCTTGAAGTTGAAAGATTTCTCTCTTGTTCTAATATGCAGAGTGAGCTGAAGCTGAGACTCATCAAGCTGAACTGGCAGAAGTCCATGTGTACGAGAGTAAAGAGCACAGACGAGCAGGCCAAAACTGATGTCAAGGTATGAAAGCTCAGTTGTTCCCACGCTAACTTTGCATACATACAAATGACTCAAAAATTGGTGGTTATATAACATGCTGTGGATTTATGGTCCACGAGGAGGCCTTGATGCTGAATCTCAAACATCTACATCTCAACAGCTCAAAAAACAAGCCTTGAAGGAGAAGATCGAAGATGATGTTGGTGCCCTGGTTCAGTTTTTGTTGGATGAGAAGGATGATCTGTTGGAAAGGTTGGAGGTCGAAGCGGAAGCCACTATCGGGCTGATCGACGCCAACCTGAAGCGGGTGGAGAGCGAGGCAGCCAAAGTGGACAAAGCCATCACTGAAATTCAAAACCAGCTAAGTGACAGCGCTAACTTCGAGGTGAGGAACTTCATACCTCCAGTCACTGTCCAAAACAGCTCATCTGTTATCAAATAAAATGCTTCGAATTACACATATACTTTTTCAGTTCAGAAGAAGAATTGCGCTCTTTTGGTCATGACAAGGCATTAAAGGGTTAGTTCACCCAAAAATGAAAATTTTGTCATTAATTACTCACCCTCAGAATTTTCATTTTTGGGTGAAATATTTTCCACATTTTCTGAACTGACGTGGCTGCAAAATATGCAGTATATGTTTACATGAATTATGAATTTTATTATTATAAATGTTCTGAATTTTATTAATAAATAAATGGTGACAAACATGCTACACTTATGGTTGTAAGTATAAAATGGAAATCTGAATTATAAATTTGAACAACCTATAATTTCATATTTGTTCATTTGAAGCCCATTTACAGTAAAAAAAAGAAAAAAGAAAAACAATTTCTTGTATTTACATATTTATGACAGGTTACACAAAGAACAATAACTATATTAGTGTCCACAAAAATGTCATCCATAATATGATAATGCTGCATTTATTATAAGGATGTTGAAGTTTTGCCACCTTAAATGCTCAAGCTATTTGAAGTTGGATGGATTCTGATTGACTGTCGAGGTTTTAACATTCATCAGCTGGAAAAAAAGTTCTGGAAGTGATTCCAACAATATCTTTCATCTGTCATTATCGTTATAGTTGAAATCTGGACAATTCTATTCTCATAGAATTAGAACAAATAATAAAAGGGTATAGTTATTGTTATAGTTGTCATCTTTGGTGTAATTACATTATATATCATTATATCATTACATTATATCTGGCCATGTATTTTTATATATTGTTATTGCTTATTTGCTTCTCACAATTGTGACTTGTATGACTTTGCAGCGTGACACTATTATTATTAATGTTTAACTTTTTTTTCCCCAGAGTATCAGTAATTCATACTTAAGGTATGTAAATCAGTTTTTTTTTAAAAATCTGTTTAATTCCTTATCTTGTTAGCTATGATTATATCTTCCCTGCTAATAATCTGGGTATTTTTAGTGTTTGTCTCTCATAATGTGTTTTTTTTCCCTCATAGCTCCTGTCACATAAACCTCAGCGTCCAGGCCTTTACCTCTCCTCCAGATTTCTCAGAGTTCACAGGCCCATTTCAGCTCATCATGTGGAAGAAGATGATGCACGTGTTACACACAAGTAAGTACTGTTGGTGCATTAAGGTGCGGTCACATTATTTGGAGAATTTTTGCCGGCGAAATCCAGTCATTTCAGTTGGAATCTATGATATTTGGAATTTCATATGAATTTGTCTCGTTGACCAACAGAAAGTAGCTTCATACGTCACTATACTATTGACAATGGACTTTTTAGAAATTTAGCCAAAATGTCACTAATGTGAACACATTTTTACCCCCTCAGTAACTGCATTTACATTACCCTTCAAATTGCGCAAATTGAAATTGCGAATTGAAAATACTCCCAATGGAAACATGTCAATTTTGCAAAAATACCCATATATCACATAAAAAGGATTTAAGCCCCGTTCACACCAAGATCGATAACTATAATGATAACAATATTAGCGTCCACACCAGCGAACGATATCGTCAGTTTATTGTAAGCGCACATGCGTCTGCCGCTTTAAATTCTCGAGCTCGTTATAGAAGGATGGATTCTGATTGGCTGTCAATGTTTGTATCGTTCATCAGCTGGAAAAAATAGTTCTGGAAGTGATTCCAACGATATCGTTTCTCTGTGCCTTTATCGTTATAGTTGTAGTGTGGACTCTGCTATTCTTTAATATTGAGAACGATTTTTAGAACTAAATCGTTATCTTTAAAGTTATCGTGCTTGATGTGAACGGGCCTTTATGCTCGCATGAGGTGGCTTTTCAGGCAATTCGAAAAAGAAATATTTCAGTATATAACAGTTTTTTTTTGCATTTACAGGTATATGTAAAAGTCACATGATCATTCTTCAGTGTACTATAACCTCCACAAAAACACCTCATACGTGGCTGCTCTTGAGTATAAAGGGCTTTCCTTGGCATTAATACTTGTATAACAATTTATTTACACTGCACGCGTCTGCGGTGCATTAAGGCTCTGACACGGCTACTGGAGCAAGTGGCTCTCCACGCTGCTTTGCTAAAGATACTCACCTACGTCTCCTTCAATTAAAAATAATGGCTAGTTTGGTGGCTGCGATATATACATAAACCTACCAACATCCGTCACCATGACTTATCGCGAGAGGAAAAATTACGTTTTAGTCACATAACATCGGTTAATGGAAATGCTGTAATTTCGCAATAGTTTTTTATCAACATTTATAAAATATTCCAAAGGTTTTGTGCAAATCTGTAATGGAAACAACTATCTTAATAACAATAGTATGATTTTTATTTATAGTTTTTACAACAATCTTTTTGTGAGTTTTTAGTTACATGCTAAACGGCTAACCAGATCTTCCTTGTTTTCCAGTGCCTCAAAATCTGACTCTGGATTTAGACACGGCTCACCCATCATTGGCCATCAGCGACTTTGACACCAAAGTGGAGGAGGGCCGCATGCGTTCCCAGGAGCCTGACATGCCGCAGCGTTTCACCCGTTTCTTCGGGGTGCTCGCTACCGCCCAGTATTCCAGCGGGCAGCACTACTGGGAGGTGGACGTACGGGACAAGGGGGTCTGGTATCTGGGCGTCACCACCGAGTATAGCAACCGCAAAGGTTTTGTAAACCTTTCGCCCTCTGCTGGCTACTGGAGCCTGTGTCTTCAAGACCGACTGTACGCCAACGAGGAAGACTTGCGCGTGCCCGTGGCGGACTATTGGAACTCGCCTCGTGTCGGCATCTTCTTAGATTACGACCGGGGCCACGTTACTTTCTTCGACGCCGTCACTATGAAACGCATCTATAACTTTGTAACATACTTTGATGAGCCGGTCTCGCCCTTCTTCAGCCCAGGGAAAAACGACCCAGGCAGCAGACTACAAATATGTCATTTCTACTGAAAATGAAGCGACGCGTACGTGCAGTTCGCAACAACAAAAAAAAATAACGATAAATGCTCCTGTTTTTGTGTTTTGGTAAACATTTCAGGGCATTTTCCCTCCTGGAAGTAGGGAGGACGTTTGTTCTTAAGCTCTGCTGGGTTTTTGGATTCAGTTGATCTGAATTTTCTAGTTGCATAGAGCTTTGATACACCATAATCTGAAGGAGTGAATTGAATTTCTTTTGCTCTTGAATTGTGATGTAGCCCCACTGAAATTCAGGTAGAGAGGCATTGCAGGTTTTTTCGCAAATGTCGACTTTAGCTGCTCCGTGTCTTAGACCTCAGTGTTGTCTTTTGTACAATAGTGTAGAGGTGAAAATAAGGATTGAATCAGGTGAAAAATGTTTGGATGTTTAATGTTTGATGACAACATTTCAAATTGGAGAAATTCGTCAAATGATTTGGAAAAAAATATTTTATTTTAACTGTTTAACTGCTGTGTATTCCATTATATGGCATATATTCACTTTTTCCCCCATGTTACATTTCTTTTCATTTTTTACATACTTTTTGGCACAGTTTTATCTGTAAAGGATGTATTTGTTAGACAAATTACCCTGTAATGTAATGAGTGTTACATAAGGCTCCGTGTTCAACATTTCGTAATAGCTCAGCCTGCAATAGGTGCTATGCAACTTCCAATATGACAAAGTAGATCAGATGTGCTGTGAGGAGCGTCCTTCTGTTCATTTAATTATGTAGAGATTCATTTTTATAAAGCAGTACATCCGGAAGCTGTGTGCCGTTCATGTTACATCATTTTAAAGTAATTTTCAAATCCATTATATTAAATATTTTAATCTCTTTTGTTTTAGCTGTAGTCTAATGAGATCAAACGAGATGCTGTTTGGACTGAAACATGCACAAAGTGACATTTCAGCACTTTTTGACTGAGCTCAGATGGTTTGTTGTTCATGTTGCTATTTACAGATCTAGTTTAAATGCTAGAATCACTGCAGCCATTTGTACAAAATATCGTTTGAGCTGAGAAAGGACCAAGAAAACACTGTACCAGAACCAGATGTTTTGTACATATGCTGTGAACATGAACACTTTGTGTTGCCCAGCTAAGAACTAAGGTTCAGTTAACATTTATAGTACTTTATTAATCACTGTCTATTTTTTTCATAAGAAATTAGTTCAAGTTGAACACATTGACTGTATTTTTTATTTTTTGGATTCCTTTCAATCGCTGATGTAAGAACTGTTACATCACCTAACTGCTGGATGTTATCACGAGTGCATTTTACTTTTGTGTGACTTGTTAAAAACCACCGCGATGTTAAATGTTTTTCTCTGCAGTAATAGTCATTTTAAAAATAAAATATTACAATGATTTTTTTTCTCAATATTTCGTATTTCATAGAACCAAAGTTCCATCTTCAAAATATAAAAATCCATAGTATTTAATTTTTTTTTTAAGTAAACCATTTGGATTAAAAAAGACAAAATATAATTTTCAAGTGACTTGTATTTAGGTTTATTTCAAACTGCAATAATTGACCAGTAAAATGAACATACGGTTGATTCATGTTATACAAGATCTTCGTTGTTTTTTAAACAGATGAAGCACATTTATTAAATCATCTGTCCAAGCACTAGAGCATGCGTTGGACGGAGTTAAGGTCCGTTCACAATATGAAAAAAACTATTATTAGCGCTTGCACCGATGGACGGTAACATTGTTTATTCTAAAATGATTCTAAATTCCCAAACTATTGCTGTGGTGTGACTGCTGTGACATTAGCGAAATTTTGCGAGGAAAAAGTCTATTGTGCTTTGTGAAACTTGACAATAGACAGTGGCTCAATGCGCCGAATTCGAGTGACCAACGTGAATTCATGAAATGTGTTTGGAATTCTTTTGCTTTAATGAAAAATTCCTGATCTTGTGGATTCTAAATTAAAACCACTGAATTTTGCTCGCGAAAACTAAAATTGACAGCAACTTTGTCAGCGAGAGTGATTTTATTGTTAAAGTTACAATTACAGTTATCATTCTTATTGTGAACGGGCCTTTATCGCAACGGAAGCAACTAATTGTCAACTTGCAATTCGCATATATTATGAATCAATATACAGTATAGAATACTTGTTTTTGGTTATTACATTCTTTTTTTAATTTCCAGCCTGGCAATAGCAAATCATTACAGGTGTCTCGCTGCTGCAGAAACCATATGCCAATGCTAGTAAAATCAGTAACATGCAAAAACGTACTTTGCACAGATATTAAGATATACGTTAATCGTTTCATCTGTGAGCCACCGTTCATTAACCTTGTACAGTATCGCAGAGAGTAGCCTATTAAGGAGACTCGGTGTCACATAACCTTCAAAGAGACAAAACTCCACAAAATTAAAGGGAGGTGATTTTTGAAATCATTCGCTGGTGATGAAGGACAACCTCGAAATGAATCGTTCAGGAAAATGTGTACAAAACATTAAATAAATAGACAAATGAAGCATAAACTATAATACTAAAGACAACATTTGGTTGCTACACTGTGAACACAACGTATGATTATTTACAGACGAGCTGTAATTCCACATAGCTGATCATTTTTAGAGAACATTAAAAATCAGAGGCAATATATGTGAAATACTTGGGTTTGATTATATTTACATTTCTTCGTTCAGCTGGATTTTTCAACATGTAGAGTAGCCTTGTGCTTTAGAAAAATAAATAATTTGGAATGGAAAAAATATGTCCTTTTTGGCTCCTTTTGTTTAGTGGTTACATTTTTTAAAGAGCACAGCAGGGATGCGCATCACTTCCTGTGCTGAGGGACGATCAGCTCAGATGTTTGATCTGAATGATTTGAACTGTATGAACTGTAATGATTTGAAAGTGCTCACCGAATAGCTCAGGTATAGTGAAATCTCAGTGGCAAATGCTGTCATAGGACAATACAAGAAGCCAGTGTCATTTACACGTTACATACACCAAATATATTAATAATATGTACACAGATTTCTATATTTACAGATGCAGAGTGTAACAATTAAAATATACAACTGTTGCAGTCATAGAAAGGTATTTTGGGGATAATTGACTTTTCTGCAAGGGTTGAAGATGGCGATTAACAAAAAGTTTTGCGATATATATAATTGTATTTATACACAACTTACATGATTTCTAATAAGAATCTGTGCTTATTGATATGGTTTCTGTTATTTACAATCAACACTGCCAGTTTATTAGAGAAGCAGTTCTTAATTTTGGAACATGAAAATTAATAGATTAAAGAAAAGTGCAATCTGTTCATTCGATTCTTCCTCTCTGGTTTGGCTGAGGATTTCGCTGATATGACTGCAGACTGTGATGAGCTGTTACTGCAGGTATCGGTAGACTTTGAAGCAGTGGTTACCAGAATCGGCCACCACAACGTGGCCGTCGGAGGTTAAAGCGAGGCCCTGCGGCCCATACAGAGGGTCAGCACTTGTGTTGATGTAGGAGAGGAATGAGCCTGAGTTGTCAAACACCTGAGGAAAAAAAATTAAAATGGCCTTAAAAAGTGCTTCTAAAGTGACTAGTTTCCTGGAGAACTTGGAAAGAGGAAGTGGGTGTTTAGAGGATTCATTACTTGTATTCTGCTGTTGCCCCAGTCTGCTACAATGATGTTGCCGTTAACGTCAACAGCTACCCCTGTGGGGGCATTAAACTGGCCGTTTCCCTCTCCATGGGACCCGAATTTAAACAAAAACTCCCCATCTGCACTGTAGACCTGAGGAGATACAATTTTAATCACCAATATTTAATAGAATGATACATTCTGTAACTTTTCCCCTCATTAAAAAGTTTTACTAATAAGAAATGAATAATATATTTAAAATCATCTAGTCAAAAAAAAAAAAAAGAATATATATAAATGTTGTTTTTTTTGGGTGGAGCAGGCCAACTAATGGGGACTGCCATTTTGAAATCACATGACCAGACGAATACTACTCACTTTACCTCTGTTACCACCATTATAGGACACTTTCACTCATGAAATAAATGAATCATTGCTGACTGCTAATAATTCATTTTTACAAAGACATCAGTAACTGAAATGTATTGGTTTTCTGTAAGGATGCATCCACACCACTAGGTGTCAGTCAAGTCAAGCACGATTACCAAGTAAAACACAACTTAAAAGATTACTAAGAGCATCTTTTTCATTAACCTGTTCAAATATATGAAGGTATGACCAAACAGATGACGGTAGCCATTGACTTCCCCACAGTATGGAAAAAATTCTATAGAAGACAATGACAGCCGTCAACTGTTTCTTCAAAATATCTTTTTTTTTGTGTTACTCATACAGATTTGGAACAACTTGACAGTGAGAAAATTATGACAGAAATTTCATTTTTGGGTGAACTATCCCATAAGTCTCTATGATATTCTGGTCTCCAAATATGGTTCAGTTCCCTCCTTCAGTGCAATTTTATGTTCTTTTATTGTCGACCAGGTGAAAATTTGTAAGTATGACTTCAACATCACTCACCTTGACGGAGTGGTTATGAAAGTCTGTCACGACAATTTCATTCTTGTTGTTGACCGCAACAAAATGCGGACCTGCATGTGAAAAAACAGAAAAATGAGGGAGAAGAGACATTCAGACATGATAAAGAGAAAGAGAGCAGAGAGGAGAGCAGGATGTCATGTGATCAAGATCTCCTAACTGATCAGATAGATTTTGTGATGTTCGCCAATTTGATTTCTGGCCAACTTTTGATTAGATACACAAAGCACAAAGCACAGAATCATAGACTCTTGAATTCAGTTCTAGAATGAAACTTGATTAATTTCAATAAGATAAATCACCACATTCTGGGATGAGAATTCACTCAATACTTACTGAACCCAGGGCCAGATTTACTAAACTTTTGCTCCAGTGCAAACTTTGCACCACTTTTGTCTAAAAAGGAATGGGAAAAACACAAACAAGGGTAAGCGGAGACAAATAAACGACAGGCCAGAAGGGATTCACACAAATAAAAAAGTGCAGGAGCTACTTCAAAAATATGGAGCAGACCAGAGGAACAATGGAAGATGCACATCCCAAAGCAGTCCGCATGCACTTACTTAACAAGGGTTAGGAAAAGGAACTGATATATTTAAATAGTAAAATAAGCAGCAGAAGGGAAAGTTTTTGATGAACTACAAAAAGCATGACTAATATGTATGCATCTATTAGAATATAGTCTCTCAAATGTATGCATGCTAGGGGTGGGCAATATGACCAAAATCTTATAGCACAATATGTAACAGGTAACAATATAACTATTGACTATATAGATAGTTTTGCTTTAAATAAGTTATTTATGATATCAAAATTTTGATATCATAGAAATTTGATCATTTTTGTCACCAGTGTCAACATCACAAAAAAAAAAAAAGAATACTAGCCTAAATAAAAAAACTAAAAAAACTCGAGCTCACTGAAGACGAGTAAACTGTCAGTGATTGAATAAGAATAAGAAACTAATTACAAACAATAGGACAAAAAACTACAGTCGTACAAATAAACAAGAAATGCTACATTATATAAAGTTATAACATTTATAAAAACACTGCATATTCTTCACTGTGTAAATTAAATATATATTTCTTCTTATTAAAGTTGCAAAAGTGATTTAGTCAAGAGCAGTGAGAGATTTTCTCTCTTTTATTGTTTGATTAACATGAATGACAGACAGCAATATTAGACTGCTGTCACTTTAAGAGCTGCCGGATCCATTATACTGTCACGTTTTTTTTCTCAGCTGTTTCCTTTCACTTAAGACCTACTGTGTTTAAGAGGTTACTTGCAAAGATGGGCATTTTGACACATAAAAGTGTGTGTATTTAACCGTTCAAGGCCTATAAAGCGGCAGAAATAACTCAGTTTCATACTCCCGCGCTCTATGAGCACCGTCTTCACGTGCACGTGCCTCTCTGACAGTGCTCACATATAGCGAAATTAGTTCTCTTTCGTTGCTGATTGCATTTCAACTGCAATTCTTAAAAACGCGTGCAAACAATAAGTGTTCGTGACCACGTAGCACACCAATGATAGTCCAAAATCTCTACTGGTTGACAAATTTCTACCGGTTAATCGTGTCTACCGGTGTATCGCCCATCCCGCATGCATTGGCTTTCATTATTTATCATACAGATAGATAATGCAACTGAAAATATGGGTTATGCTAAAGTAAAATACAGAAACAGAACTGACACAAGTTTACATCCTTTCAGACACTGGAACTGAAGCCTGGGTAAATCTGGCCATTTCTGTATAAAACAAACCAGTCTTCTGGGGCGTTTGTCTTCCCAGAATGATTCTTTGTTGTTGCTTTTGTAGTGAAACACAGTTTATCTA
>NW_015542477.1:678310-680829 GCF_001515605.1 Sinocyclocheilus anshuiensis
TAGGTTACAAGAAGAGTTCCTGAGCTAGACAAATGAAGTATTAGGAAGATATATTAGAAGACAAGCAGTCACAGCACACAACACGGGGTGCTAACAACACTTCTGCGACTCTTAAGTGCTTACAGTAGATAGGTGAACCACCACAAATGCATGACATTGTTCAACATTGGCTTTATTGTCATTGTGTTGTAGTTTCTACCCCCCCGTACCTGCGAATTGTCTGTCTGAAGTGCCTCTGGCTCCAAACTTGGTCACTAGTTTGCCATTAGATTGAAAGATGAACACACAGCAGGCTTTATTATCCACTGCAATGATATGACCGTTCCTGTCCACAGACACTCCTTTGGGTCCCATCAGACGGCCTGCACCGATCTTATTCTGCATGAGGCACAGACAAAAAGGGAGAGAGGACCTTATTAAATGGCTCTTAAAAATACTTGATTCGGATTAGTCGATCATGGCGCCGAGTAAGAAAATAGAATAATTAATATTTACTCAAAGTCATAATTCACGTCAGTATGTGGAGATATACCGTTCAAAATTTTAAGGTCGATGAGATTTAAATTAGTGCTGTCAAACGATTAATCATGATTAATCGCATCCAAAATACGGGGCTACACACTCAGATATTCTGTAAACAAAAACTTTTATTTTGGATGTGATTAAATGCTATTAATCGTTTGACAGCACTAATCACTAATTTACTTTATTTATTTCCACAACGTTCAAAAGTTTGGGGTTGGTAACTTTTTATTTCTTCTTCTTTCTTCTTTTTCTTATGTTCACCAAGGCTGCATTTATCAGGGTTACTAAAAAGGAAAATTAAAACAATAATAAACAACATTTTTGTTAATTGGGGAAAAAAACAGTTCACCAAAATAAATAAACAAATAAAATAAAATAAAAATAATTTCTCATTTTAGTTTAGTTTGACTTGATGTACTAAAATAGAATAACTAAAAATAACTTAACCTGAAAAATAAAAAAAAATAAAACTATATAGACATGTAAATAAACAAATTAATAAAAAAACTATAAATATATCTCAAAGATTCTAAAATAACACAGCCATTTATTTGATAGATACAGCAATATTGTCAAATATTATTACAACTAAAAATACTACTTTTTAAATATGTTTAAAAATGTAATTTTATTCTTTTGATGGCAAAATATATTTTTTTATATTACTGTAAAAAAAAAGTTAGTGTCACTTTTGATCAATTTAATGCATACTTTAATGCATACTTGCTAAACAGAAAAATTCATTTTCTCCAACCAACCAACCAACCAATAAATAAATAAATCTTTCTAACAACAAACTTTTGAATGATAATGTTTGTTTCACATAGTACGGGAGAAGCGATGTGCAAAAATTCAATAGCTAGTTAAGATATTTGAAAACCCCTCAGAAATGAATGAGCAACATTAACAATGATGCTCTCCTTAGCAAAATATATGGGCTGCACAGATCTTTCTTAAATTCCCTCTGTCTCCGCTTTGATGTCATTACCTTGTAAACCGTGCCAAAGGCCCCGGCTCCTAGGATCTTCACCCGTTTCAGCTCAGTTTCTTTCAGAATGCGCAGCTGTGCTTGGTTCGGGGCCGCACCGCTGGGCGTCAGAGGCTCCACCAACTGAGACACACAAAGCAAAGGAAGGGAGACGCCGTCAGAGATGCTACAATCAATCTGGACAATCAATGAACGTTCGGCCCTAACTCAAACAAACTGAAGAACACAGACCATAGTGTATGAATTCCCTGTAATTTATTTAGTCTCTCTGTGCCATTATGTGCTGAATATCAGAGTTTGGGAGTTCAATCAATGCATAAAACCCCCTGGTGATAAAAAAACTATTGAAATGCAAGAGAGAGGGACAGAGATAAGAGGAAAAAGCAAATAGAGAAGATACAGGAAAGAAAGACAGAAAGAGAGAAGGTTAACCTGATAACAATATGAATGAAGAGAGTGTGTAGGAGAGAGATTGGGAAGCGTAAGAGAGAATGAGAGATAGAGAGAGAGCGTAAATCAGCCGTTCTATCGACACTTTGTGGCGTCCCCCGGCTCATCACAGCCGTCTGATTAAAAAACAATAGCGCTTCTTCATTTAAATGGAATTGTAAATCAGGAGCCTGGACACAGAAGGCAGAGGAGAGCCAGGGGAGGGACGAGCTGTGATCCGGGGAGCTGTCCGCTGCAGGCGGTGCTGAAACACAGATCAGGAGCTGTCCATGGTGCTGAAACCTTGGGGACATTGTAGTGCTCCAACATAATATGAATTTATAGTTCTGGGAACACTCTATTTTTTTTGGCAGTTTTTTTTTTATGAAGTGTGTTCACCAAGGCTGCATTTATTTTGATCACAAACACAGTAAATTACAGTAAATAACAGCAATATTGTGAAATATTATTACAACTTAAAATAACAGTTTTCTTTTTAAATATATTTCAAAATGTAATTTATTCCTGTGATGCAATGCTGAATTTTCAGCATCATTACTCCAGTCTTCAGTGTCAC
>NW_015542477.1:681118-685882 GCF_001515605.1 Sinocyclocheilus anshuiensis
CATCCAAAATAAATGTTTTTGTTTACATAATATATGTGTGTCTACTGAGTATATTTATTATGTATATATACATACTCTCACATACAGCATATATTTTGGAAATATTTACATGCATATACATTCATATATTTATCCTTCAGAAATCATTCTAATATGCTGATTTGGTACTTAAATATATACAACCATAAGGGTTCTCAATTTATATCAAATGGCTTTTGTTGTCTAATATTTTGTGGAAAACATTTTTTCCTCAGGATTCTTTGATAAACAGAAAGTTCAAAAGAACAGCATTTATTTGTAATATAATTTTTTGATTATAGATTATAATTATAATGATTATAAATGTCTTTACTGTCACGTCTGATAAATTTAACTTGTCCTTTCTGAATATAATTATTCATTTATTTGACTTAAAAATAATTTTAAAAAATTAAGTGATTTTTTTTTTCTGAAAAGTTTTTTTTTTCACAAACATCTTAATTATTCCAAACTTTTGAGTGGTAATGTATACACACGTATAAGCTGTAAATTGTGATCTAAACATTACCTTGAACTTCCCATCAGGGGAGAAGATGCTGATCCATCTGTTATCATAATCAGCTACAATTATGTCTCCAATTGTGTCGACTGCCACCCCTGTCGGCCTCTGCAGTTGTCCTGGAGAACGACCCCTGACCCCGAAGCGCGCTTTGAACTGCCCATCATTGGTAAACACCTACATAAAAACAAACAAACGATCCAATTTTGCATTAAATGCAATAAAACACTTTCTATATGTCTTCGTTGATCCCAAGTAAAACACACCAGCTGATTACTTCAATATCCTTTAAAACGCTTCAGATAAAATGAAGGCTATAATTTTCATAATATTGCCATGCACTGACTAACCTGTATACACTGGTTGTTGCTGTCTGCTACAATGACCCTCCCATTAATGGAAGCAGAGATGCCCTGTAGATTGGTGAACTCTCCCTTCTCCCGTCCACGAGAACCTGAGGGGTCAGACAAAAGAAATTCACAACCATTCAAAATCAAAATAACATACCAATTCGGTGTTTGCAAACAGTGATGACGTTTTCTTGTGGGCGGAGCCTATATGGTGGCAGAAAATGACAGTTTTCAAGTAGCAGTCTATGGAAGCCATGGAATAAAAGAATAAAAAAAAAGGTAAATTTGAGTTTATATTTTAAAATTCGGACTTTATTTTTCACAATTCCGAGATTATATCTCAATTCTGATAAGGAAAAACAACTCGTCATTCTCTCGTTTCCCCTCGGCTCAGAATCATGAGTTTATATCCTGACTTCTGGCTTTTTTTCCTCAGAATTGACAAACACGCTATCGTTGAGTTAAATTAAGTTATAAAGTCCAAACCAGGAGATATATACTTGCATTTGCGAGAAAAAAAGTCAGAATTGTGAGATAAAATAGGTAAATGTTATGTAAAATGTAGTATTTCATGCTGTAACTGTAGGGCTAATACAACATGTCCCCTATGAACTGCGTGTGATTATTATGTAGACCTATTGTTTAAATCAAATTTATGCTTTAAACGTAGAGCAATCACAGCAGGTTTCATCCATAGTCTGTCCTTTTAAACGTCTGCGTTTAACTTAAAATGGCTTCTTTGACGACAGTATTCAATAAAAATGATTTGCATTCCGGTTCTGACATCCAAAGGCACAAAAAAAATGTTTTCTCTTATTCCATGGATTTTACCCATTTCCCTCCAATTGTTACCAGTGTTTTTTCTGCCACCACAATGCATGCAGCTGCGAGAGACGTAACTGTGACGTTTACTCCAAATATCTATATCACAACAATTTAATGTCAAACTTACTGTGCACAACTTACTGTGTGGTTATCATCCACACCAAAGTTTCTTACCTACTCTATAAATGAGCTCATCTTCAATAGGATTTTCCTTCTTTTTGGTAGTGCTGTACATGCTGGAGGGTCTCCGTACGGCTTTCTGCCTGATGTGTCCTCCTGTTCCGCTGGGAGATTTTACCCTCCTCTTCACATCATCCGGAGACTGGGGCACGTCTGACGGCTTTATCGCCCTCAGTTTGAACGGGCTGCCCCGCACAGGCTGTCCGTACAGCATCAGAGAGAACGAGTACTCCCCTTCGCTCTTAAGCGTGTACCCTACCTCATAAGTTCCATTTTTATTGTCCACGACCTCCACCTCCACCGCCCGCACTCTGTCCTGCCCCGTTATTTCGGCTCGGAGGACCGCATTACCGGTCCGCACGAGCTCGCTGTCCTTATCCTTAGTGGTAACAGTTACGGTCACGTGCTGACCGACCAGCGCATGTCTGAGGCCTTCTCCTGTGGCCACGCTGGTGTGTCCCACGGCTCCCGTCGTCAGCAGGACGCCCAGGTTCTGGATGGAGCGTCGCAGGCCTTCTGTCTCTATCTGGCAGTCCAAGTGGGCGTTCTCGTGCGGCTGTTCAGGGAAGTCGTGACAAGCGAGGGCACTCACACGCTCGCTCATCTGCTTTTGGACCAGCAGGACTTCGGTGGCGCTGCCGTGGTTCAGGGCCTGCTCAGTGAAGCTGCAGCTGCTCTGGATGTGCTCTTTTCCCTGCAGTAGGGATGATAGCTGCGCCTGAAGCACCTGCAGAGGACACCGCAGAAAGGAGCGTTAGAGAGATAGGAGAGTACAACCTATTTAACCTATCAAGAGATTTCTGACCTTCTGCTTGGTGCTACAAATGTTCTCCAGATCGGTGATGAGCGCGGCTTTGCGTTGGTGCAACGCCCTCTCAAGCTCCTCAAATGTCATGTTGATCTCATTGACGGCTTCGTTCTTCCTCTCTATCAGCTGTTGAGAGATTTCATTCACCAGCTCAATGGCAGCTGTTAGTTGGGGCAGCCTGACCGAATAAAAAACAAACAAAAATCTCAGGTAGAAGAAATTTTAGAAGGGAAATTATGGAAAAGAGCTAAACAGTCTGCAATATTACTCACAATAATGACTTAAAACAGCTCATAAAAGCATTGTTTTATTCTGTGTAGTCACTACTAAAAGGATACTTAATTATTATCATATATTATTTTATTCATGTTTTTAATATTATATTGTAATGCCTTTTATAAATATCTAAAATATTTTATTAAATACATATTTATATTTATATACACATTTATATATAAAACATAAATTATATAACTTATATAACTAATATTTTGTTCTATAGTTGCTCATTAGTAAAATGAGACTTAATAATTATCATATATTATTTTATATTCATATTTTTGATATAATATTGTTAATCATAATTGTTTCATGCTTTTTAAAAAATATATATATAATATTTTAATAAATACATATTTTTATTTAGACACATTTATATATAAAGCATAAATTATATAAAAATAATACAACAATAAATTTTTTTGTTCTATATTTAGTCACTAGTAAAATGAGACTTAATTATTATAATACATGTTATATGAATATTTTTGGAATATATTATTCTATCATTATAATATTATCTTTAGTTTTATTACTATAAAAAATATTTTAATAACAAGTACACACACAAATATATACAGGTGCATCTCAATAAATTAGAATGTCGTGGAAAAGTTCATGGATTATCAAAGGTTGCTAATGAATGCTAACAGGCCTGAACAGCGTAAGCACACATGTAGTATGACTTTGAAGACACATAAAAGAAAGAAGCTTGCAGCTTCAGGTGTGTTGCAGAGGAATGAGAAAGAACAATGAGGACAAAGCAACAAGAAAAATTGGCTCAAATGTAGACAAAATGAGAGGTGGTAAAGAAATTCCCATTCACTTGTAGCTGTACAGGCATTTCTACATTCTGGCTGCAATTTTACCAACAACTGTTTTGATGGCTTTTCCTTCATATTCCCACCAAATGTTGCCAAACTTGGTTTCATCATCAGATGGTAAGAGGCTTACCTTGCCCTCGTGATTGGGGCAGGAGAGCGGTTTCCCAGCGGCTGCTGCGCTGACAGACTCCAGCACGCTGCAGGCCTCCGGCCGAGAACATTCTGGGTCTCTCTGCAGCACCTCCATGAGGTTTGTGATGAAGAAGTTGTTCTGTAGTGCAGCCACACCTTTCTCGGGCAAGATGGAGGTCTGTCTGCACACCGGGCAGGACAGCGTCAAGGACTGAGGAGGAATGTAGTTCTGTAGGCACCTGTGATATAGAGAGAATGACAGACATCATTAAAGACCTCAAACAAAATCGACCAGCCACTATTATCGGTCAATATTTGTCTTAAAGAGATTCAATGTTCAAAAAAAATTAAAATAAATCTTGTATTGTTCCAAACCCTTCTGTGGAACACAAAAGGAAATGTTTTGAAGAACGTTCACACTGCTGTTTTCCTAACAGTAGATGGGGACTAAGGATTGTCAAGCTCCAAAAAGGACAAATAAGCACCATAAACCATTATAAAAGTAAACCATATGACTCATGCACTACTGTATATTTCAAGTCTTCTAAAGTCATACAATAGCTTTGTGTGAGGAAACAACTGAAACCTAAGTCGCCATTCACAATCATTTTCTGGAAAGGAGCAGCTTGAATAATCTGCTAACTCCTTTTTTGTTCCTCGGAAGAAAGACAGTCAAACAGGTTTTGAAAGATGAGAGGGTAAATGACGACAGATTTTCCATTTTTGGTTGGAATATCCCTCTAAGCAGGAATAGGCAAGTATGTCAAAAAATAAATAAATAAAAATTTCACCTTAAAATGTAAAAGTATCCTAGAAATACATACGTTA
>NW_015542477.1:686077-686861 GCF_001515605.1 Sinocyclocheilus anshuiensis
TTTATATATAATATAAAATATAATAATATAAATATATAAATGTACATACATGTAAATATTTTCTAAATATATACTATATGTTTGTGTATTTATTAGGGATGTGCGGGTCTAGTCGACTAAACGGTACATCTACTAACGTTAGTCGACACGGAAAACAAGTCGATTACACGACAGAAACAGAAAAAAAAAAAATATCATTCAAATTACCATCATTTTATGTTACCATCAAATTATCATTGTTACATTTAAAACATTTTAAATAACAAGTTAAAATAAAAAATTTGAAAAATAATACATTATTTTTTTTAAGTGTATCTGGGCGTAAACTAGCCTACATTTTTACCTCAGACCTCGCACGAATTTTCTTCCGTGTCAGTTGTGGCGAGCTCAAGAGTGACCACGCGAAAGACGAGTAAGGTGTGGAATTATTTTGAATTAGAAGGAAACGGACAAGTGTTGTGTAAACTGTGTAATGTCAAATTGGCTTACAATAACTCTACTGGAGCGATGCGTAATCATATTCAATACAGGCACGTAGGCGTTAGCTTAGAGACTAGCCAAAGCCAGCTAATGTCAATCACGTCATTCACTACAGCCCGCCGCCGCCGCTATCCCATCCGCGCCGTCTATTCATCTAACGAAGACCCACTTCGGTGGTGGTGCGGGATGTCCAGGCGCTTTCCGAAATTCTGTTGGCTTGCTTTTCGTTATCTCTGCGTGCCTACAACTTCAGTTCCTGCAGAGCGCGTTTTTTCAAGTGCAGGAATTGTTAATCGCCTCAGGT
>NW_015542477.1:686871-707539 GCF_001515605.1 Sinocyclocheilus anshuiensis
AGTGCTGAGCTTGTGAACTCTATTCATTAAAGAATCCTGTAAAAATGTATTACGGTTTCCACAAAAATATTAAGCAGCTGCTTTCAACATTGATAATTATAAGAAATGTTTCTTGAGCACCAAATTTGCAAAACAGAATGATTTCTGAAGGATCATGTGACACTGAAGACTGGAGTAATGATGCTGAAAATTCAGCTTTGCCATCACAGGAATAAATTACATTTTAAAATAAATTAAAATAGAAAACAGTTATTTTAAATTGTAATAATATTTCACAATATCACTGTTTTTACTGTATTGGTTTGATCAAATAAATGCAGCCTCTGCGTGACTTCTTTCAAAAACATCTGAAAATCTTACTGACCTCCAACATTTGAATGGTAGTGTATCTCTCATATTTCATAAATGATATACTCCTGTGTGAAGGAGTGAGAACGAGAGGGCAACTAGGAGGGCAAGTGTTGCTGAAATTTCAGTCACAACATGAACAATCACAGTGGAAACACTCCGTTGACATACAACCCCACCGAAAGCACAAACCACCCAAAGAGACACATAAGGAGGACACAGAGAGTCTAATGCACACTGTCACTGATGCAGAAGAAAATGTTGTGGATGAGACAGAACATCCATGCCAAGGAATGTCAGCAGTAAGTAAACATACGCCATCCTATCAGAAGGTTACCAACTGATCAATGCTTCAATCATTACGCATGTTATTAAAACTGACAAGTGATTTTAATATGCTCAGGCTGGAGCCATGGTGCCCATGTGCGAAATTTAAGTTCAAGTGTGGCTCTCTTAATTACCCAATCTCCTCTCCATAATTTTGTGTTCTCTCTCGACTAATAACTACACCGCAAATATGAAAACATCATATTCATCATAGTATGACAACATAATGACAACATTACTTGTTTCTTAATAATTATTAATATTATTATAATTTAACTTAATTTTTGGTGCTGATTCCAAAAATAGTGCCTGTTTTGCTCTAGTCACACTTTCTCACAAAATATGACATTTCGTAGCATTTTCGCCTTTGACAACTATTTATAAGATGAACAAGTCTTGTATTATCCTTTTATTAACCAGAAAACCTGCCACGAGACATGACATGATTCCTATACTCCTCTGACCCAGGTTACATTTATTTGTTCACTTCTCATTTTCACATGTTTGAATGATTCTGAAGACATTATTTTATGCCTAATCCTGGTTTACACATTTTATTTTCAAACCCCTTGCAACCTATTGCATAAGTTAATACGTCATTAAAACCAAAACTTTTGACTTCTGATGGCTTTGTTTATTTGATAAATGCATTATAGCTGATACATACAGTTGAAGTCAAAAGTTTTCATTTTGCAGAACCTGCAAAATGTTAATTATTTTACCAAAAGCCGGGGGTGAAAACCTTTGAACAGAATGAAGATGTGTACATTTTTTCTTATTTTTCATTTAGTACTGCCCTTCAGAAGATACTTACATGTTTCCTAGAAGACAAAATAAGTTACATTTACCCTGATCTTCAAATTCAAAAAAGTTTTCACTCCCTGGCTCTTAATGTATTGTTTTTCCTTCTGGAGCATCAGCGAGTGTTTGAACCTTCTGTAATAGTTGCATATGAGTCCCTCAGTTGTCCTCAGTGTAAAAAGATGGATCTCAAAATCATACAGTCATTGTTGGAAAGGGTTCAAATACACAACAATGCTGGAAAACCAAACGATTTGTGGGACCTGAAGGATTTTTCTTAAGAACAGCAGGCAGTTTAACTGATTAGGACAAACAAGGGACTTGTGAACAACTATCACTAAACAAAAAAACACAGCTGTGGATCATTCAGGTAACAACACAGTATTAAGAATCAACTTATACTTAAACTTAAACTTTTGAACGGGGTTATTTTTATAAATTCAACTATTAATTTCTCTTGTGGACTATATGTAAACATCTTTTATGTGAAATATCTTATTCAGGTCAGTACTAAACATGCATTTTGTATGATCCCTCTTATTTTGGTAAAATAATTAACGTTTTGCAGATTCTGCAAGGTGTATGTAAACTTTTGACTTCAACTGTACATGTATTGAATTTTGTGGGGGAGAAAAACTGTGCATGATGGAAAGTTTTTGTTGATATTTTTTAACTCAGCATCATCAAATTAGGAATTACCAGAAATTAAATGACTAGAATAATTTTTTATAGATGAGGGACTTTAATTATGCCGACAGACACAGACCTTTCGCAGAAGGTGTGCAGGCAGGGCAGGACTTTGGGGTTGTGGTAGTGGTCCAGACAGATACTACACACCAGGAACTGCTTGTCTATCTGGCGGACCACTGGACTTGTGCGGCCGGTCTCAAACTTCGCCATGGTGACAGACATCCACAGAGGGGGCTTGAGGCCAGGACACACCTAAACCTGAAATAAAGAAGATGCTATGTTACTGAAAAACCCCACAATGCTTCACCATTTTGGATGGAAAAGCTCATAATATGGCACGAGAAGACAACCTCCAATATGAAGAGGAACACATGAGAGTGAGACGACAGGTGACGCCTGCTGAGCTGCTACCAAAGCAGTAGCTTTAATACAGGAAAATAACTCTTATTCTGCAGGCCAAAGAACACACTCTATTTCATCAGAAGAGAGGAGCGTGGAAAATTGGATTATGGGATTGGGGAGGCAAATAGAAGCTGTCAAATTTCATGCCACTTTTCCAGATGAGACAGCAACAGCGGGCTGATAAGTACTGATACAAGGACATGAACTACTGCTGCGGCCATTACTAGCTCCTGACAGTGGTGGTACATGCTGTGCCAATTTTTACTTTAGTTGTCCTCTAGGCGAAGAGAACTCTTATTCTGCAGGCCAAAGAACACACTGTATTTCATCAGAAGAGAGGAGCGTGGAAAATTGGATTATGGGGTTGGGGAGGCAAATAGAAGCTGTCAAATTTCATGCCACTTTTCCAGATGAGACACAGCAACAGCGGGCTGATAAGTACTGATACAAGGACATGAACTACTGCTGCGGCCATTACTAGCTCCTGACAGTGGTGGTACATGCTGTGCCAATTTTTACTTTAGTTGTCCTCTAGGCGAAGAGATATGAGACCGAGGTAAAACTAGTAATTCGGGATTAATTCTATTTCAGGATGTTAAAGAAAATTGTCTAACATAGAAACATAGAACATAGTCCTTTCAAAGGACTAAAAACAAAAATTAACATAAATGAGATAAATCTAAATTAAACATGCTAATGCACAATTCCATTTAGCTGTGCACACTATATAGTGAAACATAATAGTAAATGTACTGAAACTATTTAACATGTTATAATAGTATTTCCTGCATTTGGAAGCAAAATCATTATGATCCAGTCCACTGACACAGCATGTATCAACATATCCGACACATTTTACCCCACAGCTACCATTTTTTTAATAAATGGTCTGATTAATAATTCATGGGTATTTTAATAAATTATTCAGCCAAATAATTTAGATGTACAATTCACCAACGTGCATATGGCATTTCTTTTAGATCTGGATATATTTGCTTTGACAAATAACTTTATCTGGCATGTAGAAAATGCAATTTTCAGCACAACAACAAATTAAAACATTTTTACTTTTTAATGTGTATCTGTCACAGTCATCTGTATATGATTAATGTTCACATCAGGAGTGTTATGCTCTATTTTTTTTTTAATGGGGCTAGCCTGACTCACTTGGTGTTCTATTAAATAATAATACATGTAATAATGTACAAGATAATACATGATCAAAGATACATAGAATATATACATATCATAAAAAATAAATATTATAACATAAATATCAAAAAAATGGTGTAATATTTTGTTTTAAAATGTATCATTAAAAACAGTACTAATATAATAATAACAAAAATAATAATAATGAATATATCAATATAACTATATTAGTTTGATATTTGTATATATGTGTGTGTAAAATGCTGTAAAATGAGGATGCTGTCAAAAACAATGTCATAAATAGATTTTCTTAATTAACTTCTATTAACTAAATTAAATCAACATTTGGTGTGATCATCCTTTGTGTTTAAAGCAGCTTTTGCTCTCGGTGCACTTGCACATAGTTTGTCAGGTAGCTTTGCAGGTAGGTTTCTTGAAGCATCTTGAGACGTTGCCACAGTTCTTCTGGATTTAGTCTGTCTCAGTTTGTTCTGTTTCTTCTCATCATTCCAGACAGACTGGATGATAACCAGATCAGATCTCTGTGTGGAGCACTGGCTGTTGTCAGACAAAAATCTCACTGGACTTGAATTATTACAATTTATGGCAAAAAGAATGTTTTGAAATGTAAACTGATATTTCCTACTGACACACTACAGCAAAAGATAGAAATAACTGACTTAAAACAATTTTAGCTGGTGAAAATACTAGTGTTCTAATAATTTTGGCCACCACTGTATATGTATTAACATTGCAATCCTATTGGCTCAGATTTAGATGTGGCATCTAAAATCAAGGACAATTTACTAGATTAAGGGGGCAACACATCTTACCCCACTCTCCCCTACAAGTCAGATTGAACAGAAACATAACATAAGGCCTTTAATTCAGGAAAGTCTCTCCATCTGATTAGTTTGCAGGCCAGTGATTATCACTCTATCAGTTTCTCACTTCTGCTCTCTGCCATGTTTTGACAGCGAGTGTCTTGTTCTCAGTTTACTCCAGTGCTGCTCTGATAATTCTGCAGGACTGACATGTGCTCTCATGGACGTATGAGTGATGGTAACGTGAGAGCTTTAAACACCAGTTCCCTTTGCCCACTCAATGTAATCCTCCTCCCCCAAACCCCCTTTCCCTCTCTGATTTGATGTGTTGATGTATGCTGGCTATATTTAGACGTATGTCTCAGTGGGGTAGGCTTAATAACGGTCACGTCCAGCAGCGGATGGCTGAGATTCTTGTGGCACAACACAGAACGAGGAGCCAGAGCAGGTATCTGGGCTGACGAGGGCTCAAATATACACGACACGCAGAATTCATGATCATGTGACTAAACATGTTTGCAAAGCACATTATTTATAAATGAGATTTGCTGGTCTGAATTGAGAAACACATCTGTAAATAAGCGCAGAACCTTTCCTGAAGTCAATTACATATAACAGTGTCCATAAAAAAATACTTTTAGTTTGCATGCATGTGAGAGTACACACCTTGATCATTATAATCAGGTGTATAAACAGGTTTTTGAATATATTTTTCACTGTAAAAAGTATTTTTTCTTACAAATATCACACATTTATTCATCATAAATATGATTACGTTTTTGGGGAGTCACACCACATGACATTTGACCTGAGCTAAACTTGTCTGGACATTAAAAGGTTATCTGATATTTTAAGATTTATTGACTTGTAGTCAAGAGGGTCTGCATATGAATGACATCATTTCACTCAGGGTTCAAGGCTTTGATTTGACAGACATTTTAACATTATTTAAAATATAAATATTGGCAAACATTTTAAAAATATAAAATAAGCAATGAAGCAGTTTTGTTAGATAATAGTAAAAAAATTATAATGATAGCCAAACTGCTGTTTTTTATTTTCAAGAAATGTTTTTTTTGTCTATATATTTTGTATACATTTTTATTCTAGTTTTAGTTATTTAGTACATCAATTTAAAGTAAATGAAAATGACAAGTGTTTGCCTCAGCTATGATGATTGAATTAAAAAAAAAAAAATTTAATATTTTATTTTCTTTCAGTTAAAATTATTTTATTTCAAGCAAGGTAACTCTGTTTATGGTTTAGGTTAACTACAATCCTCCTCCTGGATGGATGGATAGATAGATAGATAGATAGATAGATAGATAGATAGATAGTGATGTCACAAAGGGGCGGCTGGCTAAAGCCAAACCACGTCTACCGGGCTACGCCATTGGCTGAGGCTGTATGCACAGCTTTTGCTCCTCCCACAAGCTCTGCTGTGATTGGCCGTTCAGTGTTTTCTTCCCAAAGGCATGGATTGCCTCAGAGAGAAACGATTCCTACTGACAGGTTGGGTGGGTTGGGAAAGAGAGAGGATTTGAGTTGAATGCCAGCTTTTTAGTTGCAAGCACTTTAGTGTGAGCGAAAGCTTATGATGAACAATGCACAATAACGACGAAAGGTTTGACAACATTTCGAGTTGTAGTGTGCCACAAAGGAACGTGTTCAGTTCACTGTGCACCTGCTTCTAAAGGAAAAAGCTTCTAGGTGGATAAAGCTGCTACTTTTAAGTGAGTGAATCATTTTGAGTCAAGAAAGTGTGGGATGTTTCATTTCTGCAAGATTATTTACAGTGTATTCCCTTTATTGTTCAACTATTTTAACATGACAAAATCATCAAAATGAATGTTAATCTTGGTTTAACTTAGGATATTGCCCTACTTTTGCTTGCTTGAGAACTGACTGACATATAAAGTCTTAAAACAATTGCTAGGTATGATGGTTATATAAGAGATTATGTCATCTGGGTGGAGTGACTCCAGATTGTAGAATTATGAATTTAAATTTCAAGGCCTATACTTCTACCTAATACATATACTTTTGCATATTTATGAATGTAATTATTTATTAGTTTAAAAAGAGATTTAAAAATACATTGTGAGTGAATGACATTTTTAATCCATCAGCAGAGCGGCTGGAGATTAAATGGAAAACATCAACTGTCTGAGTTCTCCCAAGGTGGCTGGTTTTCAGATAACACCCACACCTCTGACTGACGCCACTGCTCCAAACTTGCACCAACACAACAGGCACAACTGAAGCTGGACTTTTTAATCATGGAATTTTTTTTGTATATGGGAGAATACATGCTGTAACTTGTGTAAAAGGGAAATGAAAGACCTGTCTGTATATTTGTGATCTTTGTAACAGAGTAGCTTTGTGGTTGATGATCTGGGCTGACATGATAAATATTGCTTCTAGGTAGAGGCACCCAGAACTTACTGGCCCTAAAAAGAAGTGGTAATTTTGTTCAACCAGATCATCAGAAACAGCCAATTGAAATCTTAAATGCATTTCCACTGCACTTACTAAGCAAGGCTAATATCATCTGTCAGGGTTTTGGACTGTCCAGTAGATCAGTAACTGGCTGTGCCTAGTTAGATAGTTAGTTACTTTATTGTTTCACACCTTTTTTTATTGTTTCCTTGGCTGAAAATTGGTCTTTGGTCTCGCTTACATACAACAATGACAGTACAATTCTTCACATATCAATACAATTCACATAGCACATCAAATAAATAATAATTAATACATTCAAACAACCCTAAACAACAAATAAAAACAGCAAATAAAACACAAAAATGCTGCGAGACACAGGGTCAGCAGCAGGCGGTGCCCCCGGAAGTTGGTCAAACAGCAAGGAACTGTGGGAAAATTACATTCATGTAATGCCAATCATTCCAGTTAAATTCCATCAAATTCAGTCATTCCAGTTAATTGGAGAGATTAATTTCCAAATATTATCTTCACATATTTTCCATATATCATCTGTGCGATAACCAGACATATGGAGCGCTCCCATACAGCACAAACAGTGAAGCGTAATTAAAGTTTCCTGATGATCGCATTAATTAATCTTTACTTTAAGTGCAATAAGATGCTATGTCTAGTCCACTTGGCTCAGATGGAGTCCTCAGGCACCATCCTGTTACTGTGTCCAGTTATGTAATACAGCATGTCACTGCAATTGCAGAGAGGAAGAGGTAATCATGCCGCAGGAAACATGACTCAACAGAATGCTGTCAGGATACCGCAGGGCAGAGAGAGAGAGTGGGATTCAACAGAAAGAGAAAGATCTTGCTCTACCTATGTCACAGTCTCGTAGTGGTCATTACTCAGATTTGTGATTTAGAACTCCACTGTTTTAATTCTTACATTCACAAGCTGGTGTCACCATAGAGGAATTTCTTTTGCTTTGTGGTTTCTCATTTATAGCTCAGGCTATAAAATATAGACACATATGCAGTTTTATTACCCTAGTTGTGCTCAGTTTTCTCTTAGATGTTTCTTCTTAGAGCTATTAAAATGTATATGCAATTCACAGCGCAGATAATTTGGTTTAAGGACAACTTGATGCTTTTTCTTCAAACACTAGCAAGTGCCACTTATCTATTTTATTTATTTAGATAAAGTGGTGGCCAAAATAGTTAGAACACCTGACAGACCTTTTTTTGCCTCCAAAATATGATTTAATTTCATTATGTTCATGAAACATGCAGATGGTTGCTCTGAGCATAAATATTAGATGAAGTGAGTCGTGCTGTATTTATCCACTTTAACTTTAATATTTGGCATGTCCACCTTTTGCAGCAATTACAGCAGCACATCTCTCTGGCATAGTGTCAATATATTTCCTGATAACTTCAACACTAATGTTATCCCATGCCTTCTGCAACTCAAGCCAAAGGCTTTGCTTTGAATGTACAATAGATCTGTCCAGTTTATTTTCCAACTCGCCCCAAATTTGCTCGATGGGGTTGAGGTCTGGACTTTGACGGGCCCAGTCCATCATTTTCAATGTTCCAGCAGACTTCCATCGCAGGTAGTTCCGGGTATTGTAATGGCAATTCAATAAAAACAACAGAAACCTCTTAAATGTAATAAGAGTTCTAACAATTTTGGTCACTGTATTTATATATGTAGATTTCATATTATTATTATTAAATAATGGGTTTATGAATATGTAGAGTTTAAAGTATTTTCAGTTGAGACTAATTTTTATTAATGGATTAATGTTGGAAAAGTATAACAAAAATAGAAGAAAAAGCACAAAAAAAGAATGAAAATTCTATTAAAAAGAAATGTAATGTAAATAGAATGTGAAGATAACTGTATTGAATTTAAGACAAAAAGTACAAAAAACACTGACTATTGAGGTATCTTCTTGAACCCTTATCTTCTGTGATCTTTATAGATAATTAAATAAAATTGAATGAAAAAAATTGTGTCTGTTTTTTTTAACAGGATTAATCAGAACTTCCCTTGTCAAATATAGAATGAGGTGAGAAAACTCCACTTCAGTCATTAAGTATCCGTCACGACAAAGGATCAATAAGAACTTGAGGTGGGCTGATGGAGTGTCAATAACTCCCAATAATGTGGAAGTGCACAGGAGAGAGCAAAACTAAACACTGGTCACAAATCAGGAGTACAAAACGAGGATTTGTAAAGAAAAATGTTAAAGGATTTCGTTATAAGCCAAGAGGAGACTGGTATTCCTTTGCTATAAACATAACTTGGTTCTCGCAAAGCTAGCATATTCTCACCCGAGCTTACGCTATACCTTCATCCGCTGGAACGCCACTCTCTTTTGAACTCACGTACGACAGTTCGTGGAAGCTAGAAATTACGGTTTATAAAGTAAACAAAAAATATGAAGTATTAAATATGGATATTTTTCACAAACATGAATATCTTACACGAACGCATCACTTCGCTTCAGAAGGTCTTTACCCAGAGATGTGTGGAGTACTTTTTATTATGGATGGATGCACTTTTCTGGGCTTCAAAATCTTGCCCTCATTCACTGCCATTATAAAGCTTGAAAGAGCTTGGAATTTTTTTAATGTGTCTATGATTGTATTTGTCAGAAAGAAGAAAGTCACATACATCTAGGATGGCTTGAGGGTGAGTAAATCATGGGGTAATTTTCATTTTTGGGTGAACTATTTCTTTAATTGGACCTGGTCCTGACAGTAGACCATGAATAGCTCATTCACATGTCCTAATAATTTCTTACTATCTTTCTCTCTCTGTACTGTGGGAATATTTCTGGAGGGAATGCATGCATAGCTGGGTACATGAGACGGGTCAGAAATAATCTGATCCTTCAAATAACTAATGTTTTTTGTTTTTTTGAGTGTGTATTTTCAGAGGAGATACTTAAGAACACTTACTGCCTTAAGCATATAAACAATACCAACAAACAGGTCAAAGACTTCTCCGTTTAATAAAGCACTTGCCATATGTAAAGTGGAGAGTTTTAACAACGCTAATGCACATGTGCTTTTCACAGATGGGTGTGAGTCAGCCTCTGGCGTTCAAGTGGAAAAACTCACTTATACAGTATGTTTATCAGTTTAGGAGTATAAATTATGCAAAAGTGTCCTCATTCTGTGGTTCAGGACTGAACAAGTGTTCTCTGAATAGTGAGAGGACCAGACCCCTGAGAGTTCAGAGGGGCTGCAGTTCTGGAGGGCTTTGACGCATCCATCAAAAAAACAAAAAACAGAGCAAACACAGAATAATAAAAAACTGCCAAGGGCATTACAAGATACGTTCGATTATAATATGCTGCATAATGTTATATATTTTAAATATTAAATATTCTCTGTTCTCAAAGTTTAACATGCTGAGACAACTTTAAGTAAGCTAATTAATGTTTGTTTTCCTGAGGAGTGTGGCTGTGGTGCTTTCAAAAGCTTGGTACATCAATTTCTCCTCAAAATATTGGATGAGAAAAACAATTTGTAGTACAAAAATAAAACAATGCAAATATTACAAAAAACATTAAAAAGTGTATAAATCACAAATTTTTCTAAAGAAACACTGTACAACACCAGCAGGTAAAGTAACCGCTCGAGTCCGCGTCTTTCTCAGCTCCCCTGAGCACATTGAGTTTTAACAGCGTGCATTGGATATGACTGGATGGTGTATATGAAATACTGTGACCAGAATTTACAGAGCTTTGGTAACTGATGATCCAAAAAAATCTGTTACAAATGTGGTTTCATGTTCAATTGATTTAATTTAGTATGCCTTTAGCTCAAACTGTAAAGCATGGCACTATCACGTTCGACTCCCAGGGAATGCATGAACTAATGAAATGTATACTTTGAACGCTTAAAAGCATATATGCCAAATCCATAAATGCAAAAATTAGCAAAGCAGTTGTGCTCCCAAAATTTTATCGTTTATTCAACATATCTCACCATCAGTATATTCCTGTTGTGTGTGGCAGCATTTTTCAAGCTCTCCTGACCATTCATTAATTCCTCCTTCCCCCATTTCTCTTTCTCTTCAAAAGGAAAGGTTCCCTGGTCTTCTTCAGGTATTTTTAAATCAAACAGTTTGTATCTGTCAGTGAGTTCAACATGTTAAGAGGTCCTGCATAGTATCTGTAACCAAGCCAAGAAAGACTAATTCTCCCTAAGACCCCTCACACTGACAGAAATAACACTCTGATCTCTTGGGAATAATTCAGATTCAAAATAAACCCCAACAAGCCTGCGGAGAAGTAAGATGACTTGAGAATGCTTTAAACGATTGTTTTGTAGAGGATGTGCATGTTGTCATGCTCGTTTTATCGCATTAGAGCACACTTGATCGCATCAAACACACGCACGCATAATGCAAACACATCCATGCACTGCACAAGTGGCAATACTGCTTCACATGAACGCTGACATTCACAGTCAGCTGTCTTCAAAAGGAAAGGTTCCCTGGTCTTCTTCAGGTATTTTTAAATCAAACAGTTTGTATCTGTCAGTGAGTTCAACATGTTAAGAGGTCCTGCACTGCTGTATAAAAACTGTTTCATTTTACTTACTTGACAATTTTGCAAGACATATTCAAATCAAAACATGTGTTTTTCACATCACACATCCTTCCATCCTAAGGCTAAAAAGACATTTTTTAGAACTAACAAGTTCAGACAGTGATCTCTTTTGTCCCTGTCAATCAAACTACCAGCTCAGAGAACGACGTCTGCATATTAAACTGCTGTACATTTCTGTTTAAAGTCAGTGTGATCACGTAGGCATAATGTATGTCATTTATATTACGTTTTATATTAATTGTCACTCGAATAATAATGTGACTGAAGAAAAAAAAAACATCTGCCAAAGAAAGCTAAAATAATATCTGCCACAATTAACTGAGACTGATTGTCAATAGACGTCAGGAAGCACAATTGTTTCCCTTTTGAATAAGAACAAAGATAGTGTACATATTTTAGGTACAAGCAGACACAAGAATCAGCAAAGGCTTTTAAATAGAATCTGTTTGTATTATGATTATGAATGTCACATCAAACTAGCTGTGCATTTAAGTGCGTTTATGAACTGGAATGCCCGCTTGGGTGCCTATAAACCAGGTTGAATGAGCTAAACTGGTTCTGTTGACCATATTAACAACACCACAAACGTATCACACCCAGCAGACGAAACTCACATCACAAGTAAATTGCTCTTGCCCATACAAATGCACAAACAAAAACACAGAAGAATACCCTGAAGGGGATGGTTAGGTAGAGTAATGGCCACTCAGGAAGCCATAACTATCACAATAAGGGTTGTATGTCACTGGAAAGGCATTTAATGTGATCCTACAAGGGAAAGAGCACAAGAACACACACACACATACATGAACAATGGCCATGGATGGCAATTCACGTCACTACACTAAAGCAGAGACATCTGTCAGCTGAGCTCCATCTCACTGCCCTTCCACCCATCATAATCTCCAACCAAAGGATGTTAAAACGTCATTTGTGAGCATGACAATCCCTGTTTGACCTCTCAGCACCAAATCAAGGGAAGTTTTACAGTCAAACAGTCTAAAATCACTCTGGAAAAGCATTTTATTTGGTTTTATAACAAAAAGCTTCAGAATTTTGGCCTACCGTGTTTGTATGGATCCAAAACTGATGGTTGTGTCAACAAAGACAAGATTTCTAAGCCATACTTGACTTTTACCTCATTTTAAAGAGATGTTGAATACACTGTCTAGTCTTATTTCGTTTTCTCAGGAGCCATTATGTCAATGCCAGCTGGACATTCCTGTGAGTTCTTCTTTCTAACAGGCTTCACTCTTCAACACACACGTACACATAATGGCATGCAAGTGCCATTCACTTGTTCATGTGCTTCTTACAGATTTTATTGGACCACAGAGTTGATACAGAGACGAGGTCCCACTTTATATTAGATGCCCAATAGCAAACTGTGAATCTTAATGTTTGTGAAATTGTTATGTAAAAAGTGTGTCATATATTGAATGTTAATATCTAAGAAATGGCCAGTGTGAAAGCAAAATCACAAATGAGATCTTTGTATCTCAGTTATTTCTCCTAGAAAGAAAGGAGATTACATGGAGAGCAAATGGAGACATTTGTTAAAGTCTAATTCATCTCAGATTTTTCTCCTGAAAGAATTCTTCTAGAGATTCTTAAATAAATAAATAAATAAATAAATAATTTAAATTATATAATAATTGTATAGATCATTACTCTTTTGCCATCTGTTGTCTCATTGGTAATTACAATGAAAACTATTAAAATCATTAAATTTAAACTGCTAAATTAAATAAAATTTGAATACATTATGAATTTGTTTTATTAGATTTTTTATTATGAAAATTAGAATAAAACAAGTTGAAGTACTACATTTATTAAATTGAACTAAAACTAAACAGAAATATAAAACAAACGTATAAAAAATACAAAAAATTAAGCTACTATTAACATGGAAACTGAAAATACAAAAAGCTCATTTAAAATATGAATAAATAAATACTATATTAATAGGTGACCCTGTCTGTGAAATCCAGGCTAAACTCTCAAAATCTAATTATGAGATAACAAGCATCAAATTTTGATTTCAACCATTAAGTTCACCATGATTTCAATCTTTGTCATGGCCTTACTCAGTCAATATTAAAGATATAAAGGTTATATTTTCACAGAATGTTCTACATCTTTATGAAGGATGATTTTATGTAGAAAACAGTCAATCACAAAAAAATTACTTTAGCTGGGTTTTCACATGCAGGGTCACATATATGAAAAAAATGAATTTATAGATATAAATGAATCCCGTCTAAGAACTTTAAAAAGAGCAACTAACAAGCAATGTAATTTCCCTCTTGGGAACTATCATTGCTAATTAAAATAATTACAGACAGAAAACTTTTATAGCACATCAACAGCTGTATTTAAGTAGTCTACAAAACAATATTATAATGAGTGTCACCTGTCCTGCCCCTTGATTGTGCTGTTATGTTGTCATTACATTATCTATAGCTGCCTGCTTGGATGATTACAATGACTGTAACACCATGTCACTATAATGGGGTACAGCATTCATCAGTAAATGGTTGAAAAACAAAACGGTTTTACTCTTAAATACATCAGAAGATCAGTTGCTGGATCATTAAGATGTATCACACATCTTCAGTCTTCAGACAGTTCCTATCGTTGCTAAGAGACAGGAAGCTGCTGTGATACCAAACACACTCATCATGTTTTGAATCATGAATTCAATATGAAGCCATCCAATTAAAATCTCAATGTTTTCCCCTGCGTGACTCGAATCAGTGCAAGCAAAGCACACCGATCACACACGTCACAGGAGACAGCTAACATACCCGTGTTTACACACACACTCACCTAGGCGCACATCATCTATGCATTTCTCAGCACACAAGCACTGCTGTTTTACATAAGTGCTGAAAGCCTAGCGGGTGTTTGTGATTATGTCCGTTCACTCGTGTGTGTGTGTGTGTGTGTGTGTGTGTGTGTGTGTGTGTGTGTGTGTGTGTGTGTGTGTGTGTGTTTGTGCATGCGTGTGTCAGAGATGCCCAGCTGACTGAAAGGGAGAGGCCAGACACTGCAGTAAATTATTCATCACAGACAGTCCTTCTCAAAGCTGCGTGAACGACAGCGTGATTAAACCCACGAGATGGATGGAGAGGTTAACGAAGAGAATGAAAGCACAAAGGAGAAAGAATGAAGGATAAGGAGGGAGCTCCCTGAAGCTGTACTCACGTGTGAGTTCTCGCAGCTGACAGAAACAGAGAGAAAAAGATACGGAGAGGTCTCAGCGAAGCATCCAAGCACAGCCCCGTCCAGCTTTACAGCCCCTCATCCCAAAGAAGAAGATACAGCGAGATTAAAAGAGCAAATCCAGAAAGCGGGAAAGACAAGTAGACAGGAGAGAAGCAGCAGCAGCAGCAGGGCGTGAGCAAGCGAGGGCCTATAATGTGTGTGTGAGAGAAGAGAGAGAGAGACTCTGATGAGGAAGGAAGGGAAGGGTAGATAGTGGAAGGGTATTGGCTGAAAGGAAGGGAGGTAGGGATGTGCTCAGCCAATGCTCTGAGTGAAGGTGCAAGGCAACAGGAAAATGGCAGAGAGAGAACACATCCTTTAGATACAGAGGAATCTCTCTTACTCTTTCTAAGGGTTCCCACTGTATCACATACACTGCAAAAAAACGTATTTTTGTCTTGCTTTCAAGTCAAACTATGTAAACAAGTCAATATGAATCTGAAATGTATTTTGTTAATGCATGTTTCTGATGTTACTGTTAATAATTATTTATAGTTTGTCTTTCAATATTAAATGAAAATGTAGTCACGCTTCCCTCTGAAACGACTTTCATCTTCTGCTGATGTCACTTGAGCCACACAGGCTATTGGATAATGATCACCAACAGCTGAATAGCTAATTAGATGTTGTTTTAACAAACTCACATTTGATCAGACTTCTGGAATGAAACAGTCAGCTCAGCTTTTACAATTAACTTTCAGATGGTACATTTCGCTTTGAAAGAGAGGTTACATAGGTTGTGAACAGCAAGTTTACATTAAAAACAAACTACTCTAGTCTTCGGGGTCATATGATCCTACAGAAATCATTTTAATATAGTGATTTGGTGCTCAAGAAGCATTTTTTAAGGATTTTTTGATGAATAGAAAGTTCAACAGAACAGCATTTTTATATATATATATATATATATATATATACATAGCTTGTAACATATAAATGTATTTACTGTCACTTTTGATCAATTGAATGCATCCCTGCTGAATAAAAGTATAAATTTTTTAACCCCAAACTTTTGAACAGTAGTGTACACTTATTATTGTACACTTTTTTCATATTTTTAGCATAACATATTTAAAAGCTTTTAACATATTTGTAACTTTTGTATGCTATTTTTGTAAATATTAATTTATGCATAAAAACTTCTAAACGGGTAATAAAATGAACTTAATCCAAATTAAATCCTCTAAAAAAATACAACAAATAATAATAATAATAAATGAGTTTTATTCTCAATGTAAATGTCTTTACGTAGGATTTTTAGATATTTTTACTGGAAAACAAGACAAAAATACTGATCAACATTTTTTTGTAGTGTACAGCACTACATACCCATAGAAAACACACACATGCACACACACACAAAGGATGTGTCACATGTTCGTGATCTCAAAGAGAAAGTCCTCAAAAAATCAAATCTGAGAGGCAAATGTACAAGAAAACCAATGACTCTCCTGTGTGATGAAATTGCAGATAGCATTGTTTTTCTGCGGGCACATGGGCATCCCAAGCCCATTTGTTTGGTTTCTCAGCACACTGTAATTCACAATCAGGGGAAATAAGGGGAAAAGAAGAGATAGCGGGGAATAACATGATAGGAGAAAAATCAAGGGGACAAGATAATGACTGTTTAACTGCATGAGAGCTAATGAAGATTAATGACTACAGAGGCAAAGAGAGAAAGATATTCACTACACAGGACATACAATAAGACACAGCAGAGCAGAATGGAAAAATAATAGTGCTGAAATTCCAGCTTGGGCAACATGAGTCACTTAAGTCACATCAGTCTTCCAAGACAAGCTAAAAATATCCTTTATGTCACCCTAAGGAGAAAAACACATGGTGGCATCTTGGACTACAAAGTCGCAACCTTTTGAATTAGTATCCTTGACATCTAGTGACAAATTGAGTTCAATTCATCACTAAGTACCAACCTAAGGGTTAGAATGGGCAGAGACAAACTGCTGGGGGCGTGGCTTAATCGATAAAAGCAACAACTGCATCTGTGCTAAAGGGGGTGGGCCGGGCTTGATCGCATTCCTTGATTTGATTGCATGAGAGAGCGATGTTACCATGGAGACTGCATCCAGTGCAGCAGAACCCAGATGGCAGACTGCCTCGTTCCCCCTCCTCCTCCTCATCCCTCTCTTTTTCTCTCTCTCTCTTTCCCCGGCAGCCTGGAGTAGATTCATACAGGAAGAGTACAGACCTGCAGGACCCATATTTTAAATTGCATGTGACTGCAACACAAAGCCAGCACTCAGCACTGTGTGAGAGTGTGTATTTGTGCTCTATTAGTGGTATGAAGGCAGACCTCTTCAGGAAGCCTGATGGTGGTGATGCCATCACATGTGATGCTGCAGATTCCCACGTTGTGGTTTGGAAAATAGACTCTCCAAAGAGCACTAAAGAAATACTCTGGGCAACACTGAAGTCTGCTCTTGTATATTATGATATGCACACTTTTATTCTTATGTCAAGTAGGGTGTTTCATCGATCATAAGTGCTTTTGGCCCTGTGGACTCGCTTTAAACTCACTTTTCACTTTTTTGTCTTTTGTCCTACATACATCTAAAAATGTTTATTTTTATGAATGAATTTCATTTTTACCATATCTCAGTTGATATATTGTGTTTGGTAGCATTCTGTGGTGGAAGTATATAAATACAATATAAATATTTATTTATTACAAAATTGTCTTTGTCTTGCTCAAGCCAGCTTCACAGCTTTCTAAATCCACAAAATTCATATTTTCACAGTTTTTGCATACTTCAATACTCAGATATGACACAAAATCAAAATATTCTGCTCATACATCATATTTATCTTGATTTTTCTTCATTTTAACACATTACATGTCTTAAAGGGGTCATATGATGCGATTTCAAGTTTTCCTTTCCCCCCTAAAACGCCTCGTTCTAACACGCCGCCACATGTCTACGTCACTATGTGGAAATATTAGCATAATGCCGCCCAAATGTGCACGCAAAGAAAGAAGGTGTGGTTTCAGGAACAGCAGTAGTGTTGATGCAGCCATGTCAGGGAGACGCTGTGTTTCAGTGCGAAATCAAAAGCACTTTATTTGGCCTTCCGAAAGTAGATGGATTTAGTACAAGGCTGGCTGTGCACAAAGGCTATTTCTAAAAAGCTTGCGATTATGGTAAGGGGCGTTACATTTCCAACTCATGCTTGTGGTGTTCGGCCAATCACAATGCACTGGGTCAGCTGGCCAATCAGAGCAGTCTGCGCTTGTCAAAATAGGGGGCTTTGTTGAAAACGACGTGTTTGAGAGAGGCGGGGCATAGAGGACCTACAATAATGTACAGTATTTGAAAAATAATGTGTTTTTTGAACATTAAAGCATGTCAACATATTCTGTTACACCAAATACACAAAATTATAATCTTTAAAATAGCATCATATGACCCCTTTAAATTTCAATTCAAGCTCTTCCATGACACTGTTGCTTCCAGGTTATCCAAGTATACTAACTTTCGAAGAAACTGGAAATTGTTGGTGGAAATGACAGCAATTTGCATAGGAATTAAAAAAAAATAATTTTCACACAAGAAATATAAAAACTCTTTGTGATTTCTGAATCATTAGATTATCAGTTTTAAATTAAATAATATTTTATGATGGATTTTCATGGTTTAAAATTGTGGTTAAGAAAGTACTAAGGTCTAAAATTAGGCACAATACGTAAAACAAAATATAAGTAAGAATAATCTGAAAGTAGAATAAATAAATGAAGAAGGCATAATACAATGTTTTCAAGTTTTATAACAAAAATAAAAAGTAAAAAAAAAATATATATATATATTTGCGGGGGAATTTTTACTTTACAAATTACAGACATGGCCGATTCGCACGGGATTAAGATCACAGACAACCTCCACAATTATTACAAATGACTGGAGGTCACCAGGTAATACTAATCCCGTGCGAACAGGGCTTTAGATAACAAACCTCTTGCATGTCTGATGTCTGTGATATGCAAGACAGCTACAAAATACAGCTAAAGATATGCATCAGCATTTACCGGGGTCTTTTATTATATTCAATATCCTCCTCATATATGCAAACAGGGAATTCCAGTGCTTAATTACTTAATAACTGACTGGTAAGAATGAACTTTATTAATCACTAGAGTTAAAAAGAGGTTTAACTCCCAGCTGCACTAATGACTGCATTGTACTGAGAATAAACCACAGGGATTAAAAACCATTTTACAGCTCAGTCTTAATCAACTAAGGAACAAAGTTCACCTACAACAGTCCTGTAGCACTTTACTTGCTCAGCAACATGTGTTGGTAGAGTATAACACTGGTATGATGAGAGCAAGTAATTCTTTCTCAATATCTCTTTCAAATCCTACACCCATTCGTTGTGATGCTTAAGGTTGAATGACATTGAATGTGAGTCATTTGGTCACCATTGTTTGTATGTCTCTGTTTTTAACTGTGTGGGAGGTCAAATACAGGTAATATCCAGCATTACTCATGACTCATGTAATAATCAGTGAATGACTTCACAGGGTCACATCCATTTTCACACTTTTCCGGCAAGCATGGACCCGGAAACAACTCTGTGAATGCCCAGCATTGTTCTGCTATCAGTTGAAACCTTACTCAGCTTCCTCCCATGCATGTCTATTGGACCATGAATTCATGCTGAGCCACAAACAGAAGTCATATCGAGAAAAGCAAATTGTGATTATCACAATTACAGATTTCAATACCAAAATACACAACACTTTATCCACTAGAGGGCTCATTTCAAACACAAAAAAAAACATCATCATAATGGAGTTAACCAACTTACCACAACATTGTGCTGCTTTCACTGATCAAGCTGAATTAAAGTGAGGCATGATTCCAACTGATCTATAAAGAAGGACAAAACATAGGCTAATTAAAATTAATAAATAAATCTTAAGACAGGACATGACAACACAACACACTGGGCTTTGAAAGTGAGTGGTTTACTAGCAGTTCCACGAGTATAAAAAGCGAAATAGTGAAAGGAGTTAACAACTTTTTGTTATTTAATTTTTTATTGTAGATAACAAAGTTCTCACATAAAAAAAAACGAGTTTCCCTGGCTAGTCTTATTACTGACGTCGACGTTTTCCACACGCAGTCAAACATACGCATTTACAAAAATATAGCGACATCTCCTGGTCACTTTTGATACCACAAATAATTGGTGTGGGAAAAGCCCTACTGAGCCCACTAAGACAACATACAAACGTAAACAGAAATGATGTACTATTAATTATTTAACAACCCAAAGGCAATTCACTGTTATTCCTTGTATAACTCGCTCCACAGCTTTACTTGCTTACTATGAATGAGACATTTAGATGATGCCATGTCAAAATGATGTTTATATTCCCTCACAATATCAATATATTAAGCTATTTTATAATATATTAAAATAAATTTAAATAAGCACACACACTGCTGGCTGGTCCTCACAATGTAGATTCATGTTGTACTATACGATCGGGACATGTTGCTTGACTAACAAACTCAAATGTTGTTGAGTAAAATCTTAAATGTAATGTATAATCTAATATACTGTAAATGTTTGCAGTAGTTAGGCAAGATGCAAACTTTCTCTCCTTTTTTAATCTTAAATTAAAGAATTGCCAAATAGTGTACTTACTTTAGATGGCTCAAAAATATCACAGGTTTGTAGTGTTCAGGCTGCAGTATTGTCAACGAAAGTTCTGAGTCCCGAATGAAGTGATCCTGACCTCCTTTTCTTATATAAAGCTCGGGGTTCTTCGTCC
>NW_015542477.1:707988-731935 GCF_001515605.1 Sinocyclocheilus anshuiensis
TTTCTCACACACATGCACGCACACTAAGCATGCCTTTTCCATATTTATGATGCATTATTTTGTGACAAAAACACATTGCAAAGACAATCATCATCCCATTCGTGGTCTAGATGGTGGGGTACACTAATGGAACAAACGAACATAGGATTAGATTATATTTACTGTACTTATGGAAATACGTTCTTAAACAGTCTAAAAATATATTCTACATCAACAGAACTTGGTAAAAGTTCTAGGAACAAAATCAGCATTAATTGTGAGAGCGCTGAGGACTGTATGAAAGAAGTCTGTGCTCTGCAGCTTTTTCCAGGGGGTATTATTTCACTGAAACACCAGCCAAGTGAGATCATGTACTGTAAACATACACCATCACCTAGACAACATGGCAAATTCTCCTCATTTCCACTTTTATCTTGAACAACAGCAGAGAAAGAGACGGTTACGTTTAGACTGCAGCAGAAATAATGTAGTAGAAGGGATACACAGACACAAAAAAATAGCATTCTGTACAGGCGGCCATATAATCTTTAGGTTGGCCAGACTGGCAGTCCCTCAAGCTACAGTGGAAACTTCTTATTGCGTTCTCTTTCATTACTAACCAAATAGAGTTGTAGTCCAGATACTTTTCGTCTTAATTTTGAACATTGTATCTATTGTTTTAGCACTTAAAACCCTCACAAACCTCTTTCTGTGACACTTGTTTGCTTGAAAAGAGCATTTGTACTTTAATACAAGGGTTCTCAGCCTTTTTGACTTGAAGGCTCTTAATTGTCCAGCACAATATTCAAAAACACTTCTGCTAATAATTCTGATAATGCTGCTTGTTTACAATTAACTTTATTATTATTATTAAAAGAACAATGCTTAATTCCAAAAGACTCATATACTGATTCGGTGTGTTCTTCAATAAGTTATTGAGGGGAAAATGATGATTTCAAATTAGATTTTGATTTGCGATTTAAATATGTTACATCATTTACATAATTAAATAATTCCTTGGAAGTTGGCTGAGGCCCTCGTCGAGAACTGCTGCTTTAATAAGCACTCCTTTGTTGAAAAACACCTCATTGTCTTTAGAACACAACAATGCCTTAAATGTGGCTTCAGTGTCTAATTTTTTGGGGCCAATATTGTATTTCTAGACATACATAAAAAGACACGCGTAACACATGCTTCTAAAGGTGGGATCCACACTTTATTACATAAAAATAAGACCGACTTTAAAAGACAAAGAATAAAACATTTCAGTCCCTGAAATTCAGTGTTGTGAACCAATTAAAGCAGCTTGTTATAAATAACAATGCTGAACTAAAAACGAATAAAATATCAAGACGTTAGCATCAGCAAGCATCATCATAATATTTACATAAGAACACAAAAGAAATCAAGAGAGTTGTAAGACAAGTTCCCATTTGTCTACATTCATCATATCCTTTGTGGCAAAGTAAAATCCTTGTATGACAAGCCATGTCATCTTAACCAACAGTTCCTGCCCTGTTTCTTTCCCCGAAGCGTCGAAAGAAAGATACAAGTCCTGAGCTTTCCGGTCTCTTATCTGGAGGAAGCTCCTGTCCAGTGCGTCTCTGAAAGATCTGTCCCAGTTTGAAGTTAGGTGCCGACTCTTTTTCATCACCAAGTGATACAGACCTTATAACTGTCCCCTGTGCTGGAGTTCGCTTTGAGGGACAGTCTGGTAATGAGGATGAAGTCCCCACTCCTGCATAATGGGAGAATGAGGGCTTGTCACGTACAGGAGTGTCAGGTAATGCCCAAACTCCATCATCAAGGACGTCCACCCTGGAGAAGGAGTAGGAGTGTCTGCGGTGGGGCGTGTTACGGGGAGAAACACGAGGGCTGAGGATGGTCCACGGTGAGCCTAGACCTCCCAGTCCATTCTGCAAGGCCAGATCTACCACTTTTATATCCTTCTGTCGAGGAGTGGAGGTGCACACGGCATGGCCTCGGGAACGATCAGGTGTAGTGGTTGCGTTCAGGCCGCCAACGCCACAATCCTGAAAGCGGAGGATCTTGCCGGAGAGCTCAGGCATTTTATCTGCTTCTTCTATTTTCTCGTTGTCCTCCTCCTCTCTTGCTTCTCCTTTATCCATGTCTCCAATCTCCTCAACTTCTTTATTCATTGCTCCATTTTCAAACTCTTGTTTAGCTGAGGTGTTGCTACAGGTGTTGACCTCTTTGAGGCCACTGCTTTCAGGAATCGGTTCATCGTCAATGCACTGGCCTCTTTTGGAAGCGGCTCTTGCCCGCTGAACATCATTAACAATACAGGGTGGAACCTCCTCCTTCTGGCAGATGTTATCTGGTTCTTCCACCTTTGAGATCTTAAATTTCTCCTCGTTGGTTTCCACAGGGCTGTCCAGATCCCCGCTGCCCTCATGCTCCTCAACCTGAGGGCGGATGTTCTTGATGGGGCTGTCTGTGATAGGCATGAACCCACCGGGCCTCCTGCGAGAAGGACGTTGGCTGAGAAAGCTGGTCAGGACAGATTCCAGAGCGGAGGCTTCATCGGTCACATCCCGATTGGAGCATGTGCCGATGGATCGGCGCTTAGCCGTTCTGGTCAGCTTTTCTCTTTCTCTCTGCTGCCGCTTGTGAGTCTCAGCTGCTTCACGCTCACGGTTTTCCTGTAGGACATAGAAGAGAGTGTGGGTGACAGATAATGATTTTTTTTTGTTTTCTATTGCATATATAGAAATTGAGTCCTTTAACAAAGGAGATATATATCCATTCCACTTCTGTTTGTCAAATGTCTGTGGTTACGTCCTGTAGACATATTTGTAAAATGTGCGATCATGGGAGTGATATCATCTATTGGGCATGTTACGTGTTGCATGTTTGCTCTTTTCTCTCTCCCTGCCGCAGACCGCTAATTGGGTTCCAGCTGATGCTCATCGTCCATCAGTACTGAGTGAATGCCGCAGAAACCCAAGAAGTATAAGACAGCAGAGAAACAAAGCTGAAGCGCTGACGGCAACACGCTTCACTTTTTGCCCTGATCCAGAAATGTTCTCTTTTGTTCAGCTCAGTGCGACCGAGTGCGGTCTTTACCTCTTAACGTTGTGAATGGATTGCTCGATTGCAAACTATGAGAGAGCGTGTGAACGCTACGGGCGTATTTCTCGTATTGATGTTTATTTTTTTTGCTTTTTGGAAGCGTTAGGGAGAGGGACATTGCCTATGTTTATGTTAGTCGGGGAGTAAGGTAAGACTCTGTCATTTATTTATTTTCATTTGTTTAGGTTATTTAAAGCTTTCGTTGATAGAGTTTTGTTTGTCATGTTGGCCTTGCCCTCTCTTGAAGATTTGCTTCCTTTATAATTCTTTTGTTATTAATAAAAAAGCTATTTGTTCAAGTTTGCGTTTGGTGCTTTTCTGGATCAGGGGATTGTTGTGACCGTCAGACCTTTATTTTTTATTTTATTTATTTGTTACAGCCTCACTTACCCCTAGACAAACAGGGAGGCTTGTAACACTGTCAAACGTGTTCAGTTTATATCGCAGTTGTTGAATCTTATGTTAATACAAATATTATGTTACACGTGTATTTCAATTGATTATTTTCTTCATTTGCTTCATCTGCAAATGTTCTTTGCATAAAACAACATTGATGTTGATCACAAAAAAAAAAGACAAAATTGTGATGTCACTTCCATCACAACTGAACCTTTTTGTCCTGTAATGTTTTTTCAAAAAAGCTTGTTTATACACTTTTTTTTGTTTTTAACCAATAAGTCAACAGTGTCAGTGAAAAGCATGACCGAGATGAAATACAACATTTAAATAATAAAACCATTAGAAAAATCAGGTTAAATGTGTAGTGCAATTGATTTCACTTCATCCTAGGCTAACAAATCATATCGAATTTTTTCATATCTAAAACCATAGTACATATTGTAAGTAATAAGCAACAGAAATCTGATGCAAGTATTTGAACTGTAACACCACACATGGGGCACCGCCCTCTTTATAAAGCTTAAAGTTTCCTGAATTTTCCTTTATGAGGCATGAAATTTTACCTGTGTAGCTCTCTCAAACCTCTCACAGAAGGAATGAAAGATAGAGCAACACTCCTCTAGTTTAAAGGTGGCTGGGTCTTCACAGAAGTACTCCGCCACAGAGGTACTGATGCTGTCCAGTTCCTGAAGGGAGGCCTCCACATCCGCTAGCCGAATGTCTGCCATCTGTACATGAGCAGACATATATTACTCCCTGAATACTGGTAATCTAAAACATTTCAAAACCAGCCACCTGACATTACACTGGAATTTCAATGCATTTTCATGTAGGTTACATGAAAAGCCCAAATTATTCTTACACGAAGAAATGCTTCCATCTGATGTAGTAGATCAGGCTGTTTACTGGCATCCATCTTCGCTTCCCTAATTTTCTCCAACTCCCTTTGAAAGTCCACCTCCTGCTTTTGGATCCTATTTTGAATTTATAAATGAAGTAGAATTTTACTCCTAAATGCATCACTTAATACGAAACTTGTCTTATATCTACCTTGCAGCAATCCCAATGTGTTGAAGCTGTTCAGCGAAATGCAGCAAAGCTTCATCAATTTGTTGGGCTTGCTATAATAAACATACAGTCACAGTTTCAAAAAAAGTATAGTGATATATTCATGAATCAACATCTAATAATAAAAACTCCTAAATAGAGTGATCACTTCATTTACCATGGACACATAGTGCATAAGGTTCATGCCAGGTTTATTTGCTTTAGTGTCCACCAGTTTGAGCAATGATGTCATTCTGAAGCCCATAGCACTACCTGCGTAGCCACCCTGAACAAGATACAGCCAGAGTCATTTATCTGCTCCAGATCTAGTTCACACTGAGGAACAGTGTATTAATAACAAACAAAACAGACCATGTGACACTCACAGCATTCATGTAATTACCAGTCTTCAGCACCAGTCTGATGATTGAATGTAGGTCATCACATGCCAGCAACTCTGGAAGGCAAAGAAAAGTTTGTGGTCCGTAAGATTTTATTTTTTTTTTTAAAGAAATGAACACTTTTATTTAGTGAAAGTAATAAATACAATGACAGTAAATGCATTGATAAATGTCATTAACAAATAATCCTGAAAAAGTACCAATGTTCCCAAAAAATATTCTGCAGATTAACTGTCTTGAACACTGATAATGCAGCACAGTGTATTAATAACAAACAAAACAGACCATGTGACACTCACAGCATTCATGTAATTACCAGTCTTCAGCACCAGTCTGATGATTGAATGTAGGTCATCACATGCCAGCAACTCTGGAAGGCAAAGAAAAGTTTGTGGTCCGTAAGATTTTTATTTTTATTTTTTTAAAGAAATGAACACTTTTATTTAGTGAAAGTAATAAATACAATGACAGTAAATGCATTGATAAATGTCATTAACAAATAATCCTGAAAAAGTACCAATGTTCCCAAAAAATATTCTGCAGATTAACTGTCTTGAACACTGATAATGCAGCAAATCATCCTATTAGAATGATTTTTGAAAGATCATGTGACACTGAAGACTGGACTAATGACCGCTGAAAATTCAACTTTGCCATCACAGGATTAAATGACATTTACAAATACATATTTTAAAATATAAAACCGTTATTTTAAATTGTAATAAAATGTCGCAATATTGTTTTTATTACATTTTTGATTAAATAAATCTAGCCTTGGTGTGCATAAGACCTTTTTCTAAAACAACAACAACAAAAAAAAATCATACTGACTAAAAACTTTTGAACAGTAGTGTATGTTAATAAAATTGTATACATTTTTAAACATTTGATAGATATATATATATATAAATAAAGTGGAGGTCTAAAAGTCTGAGATCACATAGAAAATGTATTTCAAATCTGTAAGTTAATTTTGATTTAAATATTTTAAAACAAAGAAACATGGTTATAAAATGAAATATTACAGACTTTGCACAATTTTTAGGTGACTCAATCAAATAAGTAAAACCTCCTTTAGTCCAGACATCAGATGTTCTTGTTTTGAACAAATGTCAAATCATGCTAGAGAACATGATCATCAGGTTTTACACAAGTAAAGTCTGTACTGTATAACTTTCTATACAAAAAGATGAAAAAGTACCATTAGCAGCAGCCGTCATGACAGCAATGGAGTGTTTGACCTCCTCAATAAAGGGAAAAAACTCCTCTCTGAGGAGCAAGCTCTTTATCCTCACTTTATACCTGGAAACAAATAAAAGTCACAGAATTGTTAGCAGCTTTTTAGCTAAAGCACATTTCAATCAGCTGTTTAACACATTTGAACGTGGGAAAATTCTGTGGAGCACATTTATACAGAACAGCACAGAAACTGGACCATCAAATGCTTTGAACCATGACAAGAAAACGCACCCTGGCACTTGAACCAGCATCACCATGAAACGGTCAGCCTCGTTTAGCCGAGATAGATCTCCATTAAATGACATCAGCTTCTTAGTCTGGAACATGTCAATACAAAAGCTGCATTAAAAACTGATCGCATCGCTGAGCAATAGCACAGCACACTGAGGTCATATAGAAAAAACTGGTTTACCTCCATGTCATAGCACAGCACACTGAGGTCATATAGAAAAAAACTGGTTTACCTCCATGTCATCAGGCAACAGCTTGCCAAGCTCCCTTAGTTTCCCAAAAGCAAAGCACAGGTTACCGTTCCTGACGGCCTCCACAATGTCCTTCGGTGGCCTGCAAAGTGCATCGAAAACAGATGGGAGAGAGATGTTTTTAAATGGTCTACTTGAGTTACTTTGTGTACTCTTAGCAGCTTGTTACACATATTACTTATAATGGATATAATTCAGTGTAATGTTCTTCGAGATGCTCAAAACAATTCCGATTGAGATTTTTATCTACATGTTTTCATGTCATTACCAACATTTACAGAAACTTACAACCTCAAGCAATAAGGTAAAAAAATACTTAAAGTACAAAACACGTGATCATGGCTTAATATATATACAGATTTGTATATGAAAGTGCAGACTGAGGAAAACTGTCAATTTTATACGGTACCTTACCTTTTAAATTGTTTTAGCAAAATCCCAATATTCATACTTTTCTTAGAGTTGAGAATTGATACCTAAAAAAAGACAGATATAGTGTTCTGATAAGCTGGGAAAGTCTACTGAAATAGCATATATTATATAAGATTCAGTGGCTGCAACTAAAAATAAAATCTAGGAAGCATGAAGTTAAACACGCACCATTCACAGTATAAGACAAGATGGAAATGGAATCAAAAAGACATCTATACTTAAAAAACAAACAAACAAAAAAAAACATCTAGTTATAGTTCATGTATTGTTTTTCCTTTTAATATTTGAGGTCCCAAAAAACACATTGCTGCACATGCAAAATAATAACAGTAATTCTGAAAATTAATCACTCATTATATATTTAAACAATTTTTAAGGGGAAATGTGAGTGTTCATTTCATTCATGTTTAATACCTGCAATTTTCCCAAGTAACATAAATGTCTTAATTGAGGGCATTTCAATTGTTTCATCTAGACATTTGATCACTTTTCACAGTTCATACTTCAATGTAAAGCATGTTTTTTTTTAACTATTACAATGGCCTTGGGGACAAGAGGGTTAAACAAGAAAGAAAACCCTTTGATGGGTCTCAGAAGACAGTATGTCCAATACTAAAGCTTTATCAGAGCATCAATACTGGAGTCATCTCTCCAGATCATTAGCCTGAACGTTTGAAAGGTGAGAGACACAAATGAGTAATAGATTGGGTTGATGTAGGCCGCTAGAGTACTAGATTTCATGTTTAATTCACCCACTTGCTCCTGTCCTGCACTTTGAATCTTGATACACAAGAGATGACATCTGAGCTGCCTTTCAATCCTGCAGTACTACTACGGTCTCAACTAAAGGGCCTCACTGGCAAGTACAGCTGTAGGTACACATGACTAGTTTTCCATGGCAAACACATCAGCTTTACAGCAAAGTTCAGCTTCAATCAACTTTTAAGCAGTGCCACTTACATTCTCGGATTCTGTAGTGATTTGCGAAAGTCCCCACACACTTTTTCTGACCGTCCCACCCTTACGGACCAAACCGTGGTGCTCGTTGTGGCTAAAAAGCTCCTCCATTCGCTTAGTGTCCAGCTCAAAGTTCTCGAGGTTGCGTTGGGCTGTCCACACGTTGCGCTTGCCCAACACGCTGTGCCTGGGGATGGCGTCCCAGTTGAAGTTGCGCATTTTGGAGCGCCGCTGGACAGTCCGGGTGAAGGGGTCCCCCATAGGTGAAGGAGGTGGGGGTGGTAGTGGCAGTGGCGGAGGGGGAGGAGGAGGAGGGGGAGGGCCCATGGGAGGGGGCTGTGCAATACTTAAGCAGGGTGAGGTCTCATTTTGAAAGCATCTAGAGGGGTCAGGAGGCAGAGGAGGTAGAGGTGCCATGGTTACAACTGGAGCTCCATCCATTGGAGGACAAGGAGTGGACAAATCTGGAGGGATCTGATAGAAATATCAGGAAAAAATATAAAAAGACAAAACAGTGAGAGGCAAATGATGTGCCATACTGACCCAGAATTCTAAATGAACATCGCACTTCTAAAAAAATAACTTTAGGCATCCAAGATTTCTACCATCAATAACATACTTATTTTACTGGATTACTGTTGGATACAACCAAATGTCGAGAATCATAAATAGCCAACATAAGAATTTCCAATGATAACACTTACACTGGAAGAACAAGTTGCTTATTTAAAAAAGCTGTGTGAGCAAACCACAAAGTCAGATAATACTTTACAAGACCAATTTGCACAGGAACTTCATCAGGCAGTCAAACAAACCATTTAATTAAGATTATCAAGCATAAAGGCAACTTTGCATATCACATGTACTTTGGTCTCTCTACTTTTAAACTCTATTGGCTGCTTAATTTTATTTCAACATTTAAAGTAATGATTTTGTCTTGGCTATCATTACATATAGCCTACAAATTGGGTCATTTTGTTTATTTACGTATAAATATTTATGTAATTTATAAACATTAATATAATTACTATCTTTTATATATGAATATTTTTATGAAATCGTTATTTTGCATAAAAATAGACTACGAAAGGACTTAGTAGCGACTGCTTTACTTACAGCAATTCCACATGTTTACAAAAGAGGCCGATCAAACAAATATAATGATAGACATCACTACATTATTCGAGCTCTGTCGTTTTGTGTTGTCTTTTGTGTACAAGGCAGTTATCAAACTCTGAAATGTGCAACTCTCAAACAAGGGAATAATTAAAAGCCAGTCAAACATCACAGATTATCGGAAAACTATGAGAAAAGCAACAGAAAGTGACAGAAAATTAAGAACTTTCTGGATGTACGTACCGGTAAATAAATAATATCAGGTTAGTGCTGATGAACGCTTAATCAACTGACGTCCATTGCTGGAGAAAATCAACAGACATTCAGCATGTCAAACGCCGTCGACTCCCAGCAGCACGAGCACTTTAATGGATGAGAGTGGCCACACCCCCTCACGCGCTACTCTCACCTTTGCTGTTTACTGTGTTTAGAATACATCTTGTACTTCAGAAAGAACATTCTACATAATTAAAGAAAAAAAAATAAACTAACTGGGCTACACACACTGGGTCATTGTGTTAAATTATTTACAACTGGTTACAGCTGGGTTAAAACAGGTCGCGCAAATACAGTTTGAGTTGCAACGGTCGTAGCTGATAGAAGTCGCATATTTATTACTGTCAAAGGTAAGTCATGTCGTTTGGCAGTGTATAAAACGGTATATATCTTTAAAAAATGTAGTTATATTGCCCTCTATCGGCTTTATTCAACAAGTGTAACATATACAAAGTACGAATTTGTTAATTGAATCCAGTCGGGATTCTGTTTTTTATTGTGTCGAAAGTTTTTTTCTCCTCAGAAACAGGTTTAAATGTTTTTGTTAGAAATAGTTTTGTATTTGAGGGAAAAGGTTGGTTATCTATTCAGTCACTGTTACATTTACATTCAACACAAATTGTGTGAAGGTTAACAATGTGTTTTATTAGCATTCATTTATTATCCAGTGGTGTAAAGATTTAATTAGATTACTAGAGCACTGGCCCTAAAACTTAAAAGACATCTGTAGTTCCATATTCAACATTTCCCTCTAGTGGTTAGCATTAATTTTGCATGGCCTGACTTCAGTTCCTATGTTGGAATTGTTAAATTTGAAAGACAAACAGGGTCAAAGTAAATCAAACAGCCAAACAGAACATCAGCAAAGTACAAATGACACAAAGACCATTTTTGCAAACTTCAAATTTTATCTGGTGGGTTCTTGTACGTTTGTTGGTCAAAGGTTTGGTCAAAGCCAGGAGCAAAGGCTAACACCATGGGTTTCCAGTTTCAAAATCTGTCTCAATTATCTTTACATATATACAATCACTCATACACTACAATACCACAAAGCAGCCTAAAATATCGATTGTATAAATATGTTAATATTTATAACCCTTTCATTCTGCTGTGCTCTAAAACTACTAATGGAGTACGCATTTCAATGCCAAACACTTCTGTTAACAGAAATCAAAATAATAATAGCAAGAATAATAATCCCAGAACAAACAAAAAAAGAAGACTTAATGGATGGATTTAATCTAAAAGAAATAGAAATCTACTGGGAAAATATATAAATGTAGAATTAGTGTTCAGGAGGTCTAAATTTAATATCCCATTGGTCTAGTACAAATGTCCATCACTTCATGAATCAGTTCAGTCTCTGGGGCTCAAGATGGAACCCTTTTCTCCAGCTCTGAAGATGAAAATAACACAAACTACCATCTCTGCAGCCAGACAAATGTGCCAGGACATAAAAAACTAAATACTTGGTATAAAAAGGTCTCTCTTCTAGGATAACCATGTGGTCCAAAACAAAATCAATTAAAAACAAAATCAATTTAGGCAATTTAATTTAAATGCAATAAAAAAAAAAGACATTGTACGATCTTCAATCTTTGACAATTGGCATTCAAACTAAATTTCAAGCATTCTGTAACATTCACAAGAAACCTTTGTTTTGTTTTGTTTTTCCTAAAAACATTTTGCTGCACTACTACCCATGTAGTGTTTTACTGATACATTGCACAGGATTGAATCACAATGCATGGAAATGTACAACTAATTTCATCAGACCTGCCATGCAGAAACACACAAGGGACAGCCAATATAGGCATACATGAAAATACAATTTCTAAAAACATCTTCAGTATTGCTTCATCTCAAGCTTAGAAAGATTTAGTGCAATGTTCAAAAGTACTGAACATTAGATCATAGTCGTTATTTCAGTCTTGCGTAATGAAATAAAAAATAAAAATAGGTTGGACAAACTGACAGTCTGCACTTTAACCCCATCATCACTGCATCAAGTCTGTTTTAAGCAAAAACATTTCCAAGTGTATTTTGAAAAAAAAAAAAATAATCTAATTTATAAAAAAAAAGGCTATTAATGAGCATTATGTAGATATTTTCAGTGAATGAAAACCCAGCAAGACTCATCTGATTATACCATCTGATCACAAATAAAAATGCATACAAAAAATATATATTCTGAAATGTTTATATTGTTAAATTATTACAAAATCAGTTTGATTTTGTACTATATTTTTGTGAAACTTGTGAGGGTTAATGGAATAATACATTAGCACTAATATGACAGATTTTTTTTTGACTGTGATATTAATGGGTATATAAATATTTCATTGGGGAAAATTGCCTTTTTATTAACCAAGGCAGATAAAGGCATTTAACATAGGGTGCATCAGAACCAATTGCAATTTGAAAGCACAATATTAGGGCTTTGCTTATGTTAACAGAACACAGGTCAATACATAAACTCTAGTGCACATTTTGGTGGATAAAGAGGCATATAACGTTGGGCCTCAAAAACTGACCCATGTTAAAACAATCAAATACAACTCATACATCATACACTTCCTTGATTAACTTATGATTATTAACTTAAAAATGAACATAATAAACCCACAAACATTCTACGGCATCATGCATTGGTACATAATATGACAATAAGCTATAATTGTCAAAATAAAACAAACTGCAAAAAAACAAACAAAAAAAACATTCCTCTCCCTTAGAGAAAACAATCATGCTTCATAAATTCAAAGCTGTAAATTAACAATATTGAGTAACGACAGTGATTTTAGATTCATGTTCCGGAACTTTGTTAAAACATGCAGGAAACTGTACCCACATCTGATGAAATTCAGTCCATAACATTTTTCAGTATTATTAATTTAGGGTTAAATAACTTCAAATGAGTAACTCATTTTAAGATATTAAATGTAGTATTTCATGTATTTAAAGTATTTTAAAGAATACTTTAATAAAATAATAGACTGGACAAGGATTGACTCAGTACTCTTATGGTCTAGTAAACATACAAACGTACAAGGATGCAATACCAATATCAGATAAAACTATATCTGAATTTTATCAAAATAATATTTCTTTTTGTTAGAACCACCGACACTGAACAATGAAAGCTCTGTGATAGGAATAATTTGTATCCCCCATTAGCTACAAAACCAAATCTACAATACAGAAAAAAGACAGTAGTAGCAAAATAAAACGCTTTTCACAGAAAAACAAAAGGAAAAAGTTCCTAAAAATGTGGTCACTGAGAGAGAGAGAGAGAGAGAGACAGAGACAGAGAGAGAGAGAAAAAAAAATCTGGAAAAAAAGCTGTTCTGACTGATATATCAGAAAGATTGTTTCAGTTGGTTTAATGATATTTACAGGGATGAAGCCGAAACGGATGCCTTTGACATTTGATTGGAGCCTTAAGGACCGGTTACATACTAGAGGTAACTATTCAGACACTTGAAAAGAGTCTCAGAGCAAGAACCGGTTGAGGAGGAGGAGGAGAAGAATCAAGGAAGAGAAGTATAGAGAGAGCTAGTGTGAAGGAGGCTTTGTTGGAGCCCCTGTCTCTACTAGCATCTCAGAATGCTGGTCTCTTGTGGTCCTACGGTGTTGCTCTGTGTGGCTAAAGACATGTAACAGGAAGCCAGGGGTAAACGGGCATTTCACTGTTCCTCCAGCCAAGAAGGTTTGTCAGCCCCTGGTGGTTTGAGTTTAATGTTGAACTGCTTGAGGGTCTGTTCCAGCTGTTGCTGGTTTCCAGCAAAGTAGGCAGAGATGGCATTATGGAACAGCAGAAGTTGCTTGTGCATCACTTTGACCTGTGAGAGAGATACACAAATCATGTCAAGAGACAATAAATAGATTACAGGCTACTTGAGTGATTTCAAGAGGAAGTTATGCGGGTGGTCGGGCACCTTGTTTTCTTCCAGGAACTTGATCTTGATGCTGACATCACTGCGGAGACGTTCATATTTGTCCTTGTGGATCTGGTACAGCTGCTGAGCATCCTCGATACGAGCCATAGTAACAGCGTCCCGTGGGCCCGTGTTCAACTCTTCCAGATCTGCCCTGTATGCATCAAACTCGAGCCTATAGGAGATCAGAAAACACCACATAAAATTATTTTTTATACAATGTGATGCCCAAAGTTGAAAGTTATTTATGATGAAATCTGACATTAAAGGTAGCTAGTACTGCATCAGATAAAAGCACAAAGCATCAAAGGTTTCTCAAAGATCTTAACATGTACCACACAAAATAAATAACTGTGATAAGAGGATATGCTACTCATTTTTCTCTTTTCAGTCTAAAGACTGAGTAAGAGGACCAGTCATTGTCAATGCCTCACACCGAGTTCATTCAATACCATCTTGTCTGCTATATCCGATACTAAACCAGACAACTGTAACGTATAATGACCCTCTCAAACGTCCAGTAGCATCACAGGCTAATTAACCTAAAACACAATTCAAGTGCTTGAATTTCCAGCCCTGACAGAAAGTAGGGCCCAGTGCCTCTTCATATTGCAGACAAGTGGAACACTTCAAGCACCTTGTAAAAAAAAAAACTAAAAACTAATTTGTAAAACTAATGAAGGCCACTATACTAAAGGCTACAGAGCTGGAGTAGCTTTTACCTGGCATTCTCATACATCTTGATAGTCATCAATGTGTCTTCCATTGTTTTGTTCACCAGTGTGTTGATGCTGGACACAAAGAAGTTGATGGCACCGAGCAGAGTCTCTCCATTCTTGCACAACAACTTCTGTGTTTCTGCATTATATCCGAACTCATCCTGTGCATGAATAATACCACAAAACTAAACTTTGAATTTAAATATAAAGCTGAAATCAAAATATAAATATTAGATGAAAAAATGAAAATTAGAAATATTGCCTTGGCAGCTAAATGGAATAAAATTATTTGAAGTACTAAAATGATTAAAACTAAAACTAAAATAAATTTAGACAGAAAAATAAAAATTAAAAGGAAAACTGAAAATATTAAAATAAAAGCCCATTCAAAATATTACTAAATAAATGCTATAATAGTATATAAATAATACTAAAATAACACTCAGCTGTACATGATAACAATCAGCTTTCATGTTTAAGTAGTTTTAGACAATCCATCCAGCAATGTTAGAGACATTCTTTACTGATGTTGTGTATAAATAACAAAACACAAATGCTAAAGTAAACCCAAAAACAATTGTGGCCTTTTAGCGCTTGGTGACATAGTCTTCCCCGTCTGTAAGCATTAGTTATTTTTAACACTGACAGTTTGAATTATACATTCCGCAACAGCATGAAATACATGAGTATGTTTACAGCAGTCCCATAATTATGCATGGCAATCACAACAAATGTCATAAATCTTAAGTGGGCCACGCTGCCTCACCCGAAGTTCTGGAGACTTCTGACTGAGGTCGGCAAAAGTGTCTCCGAGGGCGTGCTGCGTCTGCACCATGCTGTAAAAGTGGTTGGTTAGCGCTCGAGCCAAATGCAGCATGTTCTCATACTTCCGTTTGGTTTCCCGCAGAACCTCGATCTGAGCCTCCAGTTCCAAATCCACAGTACGTGTGCCACGGCCAAACCTCTCAGAGATCATCTGTTTGGTGCACTAAAAGAGAGACGGATAACAAATACAAATATATAGTTCAGTCATGAAACTCTAGATGACACATTCTGATGGGGTGTTAACGTAACTGATGATATTCAGAGAGTTAAACGACTTGGCACAAGCTGATTGGTTCATGCTCCGTATGCAGCAAATGAGCTTACTGCCTTGCATTTATATGGCTGGCTGGCATTCACTTGAGATTCCTGCAGCGCGCTTTTAGAGTTCTCTGAAACCCTCCACCTTCCCCAGCTCCACCTGTATAGATCTGCTACGGGGTTATTTTATATGCTATTTGTGCAGCAGCAGTATGTCTTAAATACTCATGGCACCGTATCACCATATGCATTGGCAGTAGCAAGTTCCTGTACTTGCTTGCAGCAGCAGCAATAATCTACAACTACAGCAATAACCAACAGCAGCAGCAATTCAGCAGCAGCGTAGCAGATCTGTTCCGCCAAGACCAAATATATTAACATTGTCATATCCATCACCATGCTAAAATGTTCAGAGAGTTGTTATGATTGAAATGGCTTTAGAATAGGAGTGGTTAACAGCACATGACAACTAATCACAAAAGACAAACAGTTAATTGACAAACCTTGTATGTGTTCAGGCCCCATTTCTTCACGATGTCAAATTTCTCCACAGCAACACCTCTTGTGGCCTCTTCTGCTGTCATGGAGGAATTGCTACTGCCGTGATGCATGTTGGACCCTGATACACAGAACATACTTACAGTAAGTTTCAAATTACATATACACTGTACAACTGTCTATACTTCCACATTATTTACACATCATTTGCAGATATTGTTGGTATAACTGCATCAGAGACAGCTCTGAAAGTGCATCAGCTATATGTGAAACAGATGAGATGAGAGTAAATAAATTAAAGTGTTTTACTGAGTAGGGGGAATGTGTTGCCAAAGAGCGCTTAAATGATCCAGCGCTCTTTGGAATACCTGGGATACAGGGGATGTCTTCTGATTGGTGGGCTATTCGGCAGGCAGCAATCTGGCTTGGGGCAATGCTAACACCCCTAGACTTCATTCGCCAGGGATTGCAGGCGATGTTGGGGGTATACAGTATGATGGGGAACAGGGAGTAGGTGGTAGATATGCAAGAAGTTTTACAATTATTTAGGCAATTGGGAAAATGATTGTTACAATGGAATGGGTTGTACCATATGAGTGAAGTGTGTAATGTCAGCATGTATGTGTGTGCGAATGTGAAGGAAGAGCAGGAGGATGGAGGGAGGGGAAAGGGAAAAAGGGAGAGAGAGAAGGTGATAATGTAATGAGATGAAATGAAAACAGGAAAGCATACAACATTTGTTAAATCGGCCGCCTTATGACAAACAGAGTGAGACAATGTACAGTTCACTTAACATCACATGACTTATTTTAAACCCCAATATGTCTGGTAATTTATTTTTAACTACAAGTATTCATTTACACAGAAAGAAAGTGTGACTAGAAGTATCAGAAAAAGCATTGTCTCAGTTTGTGTAGTATGTGTCTCAGAAGTATTGTCTGAAAAAATAAAAGGATTTACCCCAAACATATTTTACACAGCCATTTTGCAGCAGATTTTTCTAAACATTTCCTCTGCAAAGTCAGCAAGATTAAAGCCAGATTAAAGTTTAAACTGATTTTGAAAGGAAAATGACAAAAGAATCCTCATTACAAAATTCCTGCAAGTGAAAAAAGCAACCTTAACCCTGGCAGAAAGAAGAGAAAGAGAAAATGTAGCCCAGTCCAAACTGCTAAGAGAGAAAAGAAAAGCCAGGCGATTACATTTATTCCTGTAGTACAGCATCCCATACTCTGTCTGGGAAAGACAAAAACAGTTTTGAAAAGGACTATAATTCAAGGCACCATGGGAAGGTGGAAAACAAGAAAGAAGAGAGATGCGTTACGAATGAATGACCTTGCCCTTCATTTGGAATGCGTCTGTTGCCCAAAAAGTCAGTGTTAAGACGGACCGCAGGGCCTGAGAAAGGGTAAAAGAGACAGAAGGTCCTCACTGAATCAGAAGTGAATAAATTAAAGGGGCAAGGATGGTCACCTTACAATCACAAATCCTGTCCAGAACAGAAGTGGTTTTGTTAGCCACATATAACTAAATTAAAATAAAATCAAAAGCAGTCAGTTTTGGCTGGGTTACTTTGCAGAAGTTAGCCTCATTTTCCATTGCAGAGGAAATTTATTTAAAACAAAAAAACAAAAAGCTGAAGCTCACTTGTCTCTTCAGATCTGTGGCCTTTTTCACTCTGGTTAATGTCAAACTTTAAAGCCATTAAGCATGACTCAATGAATACCTATACACATAATGACCAATGCCTCTGGAGGCCCTGGGGTCTCTTCTGGATTGCACCATAGGAAAGAAAGGAGTGGAAAACCCATGGTGGAAATTATGCAAACCATATTGTACAATTCCAAGTGTATCTAGAAAAAATTAATGTATGTATTTGCTTTAGAAAGACAAATGTCATCAAAGTCATTCCAAACATGGTAAATATCACTAATAACAAAACTCCAATTTTGATTGGGGTCAAGTGAATCTAAAACTAGCCTAATTATACACAGATTTCTTTGCCCAGTCCATTATCAGTTGCAGTAGCAACTGGGTTTTAGAAGAACATAATTTTACCTTTGATGGAACTGGTCGGAATGATGCCTTCTTTTGTACCTCCATAACCACCTGATACAATGCTGGTCTCATTTAGGTTGGGCCCAGACACCATGACCTGCTGTAAGTCCTACAGAAATGTAAAAAAAAAAAAAAAAACGAAGAGGAAGAGATCTTAAGACCGTAATATTATAACCTAGGCATTCTTTTTCATGAAATGAGCCAATCCTGTAACTTCTACAAACACAAACATTGGCATAAGTTGTAAAATTTTAGAAAGAACATTTTAGGGTTAGAATCACACTAGACCCAGAATTATTAAGAATCATGTGCCTGTGAATCACATAAAAAATGTCATTTAATTTCCTGTGAAAACAAACCCTCTGAAAAATCCATGTGTTTCCTTGATGTAGTAAAAGCTTACAAGGCATTTGCAGCACAAAGAAACAGTCTGTTATCTGAAACAAGTCACATTAGTGACTATAAAAACTCTCAACAACCCACACCAGTGTGTTACATGTTATCTGAGACGATAAACTAAGAAAAAGCTCTCACAATAAACAACAACATCTGTAAACATTATTGCTGATAAAACAGGGGTCTTTAATGGGAGTTCTGCAAATCCGCAATGGTTTGATCAGCTGTTTTTTAATGTGTTAAATATATAATTAATTCAACTCTGACTAAAGTTAAATAACAACGTTTCGTTAAACATATCATTATACATTTAAATATGGCAGAAAAAAAAGTCAAATTAGAATGTAATGTACAAGTATATGACTATGTCTATCAATAACGATTATTTAAATGGATTTCCAATGCAAGCTTCATAAACCATGACCTGAAAAGACTGAGACCCTTGATGTAAAAAAAAAAAAAAAAAAAGATTCAGTCATTGTACTGTATGCAATACCCCCTTTATAACAAAACAAAATTAATTGTAAAGGTTTATAAAAATTTCGTTGAACATACAGAGTTAATAATTACTAAAAGGTAGCTACCCATGGGTTAATACCACAGAGAGACAAAACAGGATGTTTTTCAAAACAAACAAATAAAATATGTATCATTTGGATTTGTATCTGACCTCAAACACTGAATAACAGGGAGTGATACAGGCCAAAAAATAATGCATGTGATTTGAAAAACATCCCATCCATTGTGACCAGGTTATGGGGAGAACTACAATTGTTATATGCTGGAAAGACATATACGTGCAGACATACGCGCACACACACACACACACTCTGCCACCCTTCCCAGTGTTCCTTCTCACCCTGAGGCCTGTGGGACTCCCTACCTTCTCTCTTAAGCTCCACTGAATCTTTGCAGCCTGCACAGACATCGGGGAAGAACATGACAACAAAAAGACAAAAAGAATGATAAACAAACCAAAAATGAAGCACAATGTAAAACAAAATCAGACTTGAAAACAGCGATGATGAAGTAAACCATCAAACACAATGGAATCCATATTTTGCGGCCAATTAGCACCTGTTAATACAATAAAGACAGGTTTCCAGGCTTGACAATAAAATAAAAAATGCATGGAGTTACACTATTCTGTATAATTTCAGCCCGTCATTGGACTGTATGCAATACCCCCTTTATAACAAAACAAAATTAATTGTAAAGGTTTATAAAAATTTCGTTGAACATACAGAGTTAATAATTACTAAAAGGTAGCTACCCATGGGTTAATACCACAGAGAGACAAAACAGGATGTTTTTCAAAACAAACAAATAAAATATGTATCATTTGGATTTGTATCTGACCTCAAACACTGAATAACAGGGAGTGATACAGGACAAAAAATAATGCATGTGATTTGAAAAACATCCCATCCATTGTGACCAGGTTATGGGGAGAACTACAATTGTTATATGCTGGAAAGACATATACGTGCAGACATACGCGCACACACACACACACACTCTGCCACCCTTCCCAGTGTTCCTTCTCACCCTGAGGCCTGTGGGACTCCCTACCTTCTCTCTTAAGCTCCACTGAATCTTTGCAGCCTGCACAGACATCGGGGAAGAACATGACAACAAAAAGACAAAAAGAATGATAAACAAACCAAAAATGAAGCACAATGTAAAACAAAATCAGACTTGAAAACAGCGATGATGAAGTAAACCATCAAACACAATGGAATCCATATTTTGCGGCCAATTAGCACCTGTTAATACAATAAAGACAGGTTTCCAGGCTTGACAATAAAATAAAAAATGCATGGAGTTACACTATTCTGTATAATTTCAGCCCTAATTAAGTAATGAATAAGCCCTCTTTATTAATCATGAGTCATAAATTGGGTTGCTATCAGATCCCCGTCAATCCAAACATCAGTGAACAAAGGTATGATTAAAAAAAGAAAACACTGATGCCACTCTTTCTCTCTCTGGGGAAAGAAAGACAAGAACATTTAGAAAGTCTGTTGTCACATTCTGGCTCAATGCTCCTGATCTATTTAAAGACACAGTGTAACGCCAAAGTACCATCTGCCTTCAGCTGAGCCATTATTGCAACTGTGAACATGATCAGCCACAGTCATCCTAGAATGAGCTTTTAAAAATGGACATAACATGAAAATGTTAGGGGGAAAAAATTAAAAACAAACTAAAACAAAGAACCTTAACTTCCTTATAAGAACGATTCAACGTCCTAGCAAATATTACTACTTGTCTGTTTGCCTAACATGTCTTCTCCCGGATCCAGTGGCCTCGGTTTAGTTGTCTCACAGAGGTGTGTCTTGTGACAACATTACCACTTGACCTTTTCTTTACAATGGTTTCAACAATACAGAGATTTGAACACTTTGTGCTTGGCTGAATTAGCTTTCTACTTCTTAAAAGCCTAAGACAAGTAAGACACATTAGATTTACACTGAAGTATCGCCACAAGCCATGTTTATGAAATGAATGATTACTTATAAAGTGCCTGACAACCTTATTTTTAACGGATTTAAAGTCTTCAAAAAAAAGCTGGACAATCATAAACTGCAATGTTTGCACCACCTGCTACCTTAAGATCTTTTCTCATGGCTGATATTGTGAAACCTGCAACAAAACTAAACCAACTGGGCAGACAGCTATATTTTAGACTATGAAAACCTAACTCTAGCTATGAAAACCACACCTCAACCATGCACATTTTGACACTTTGAAACTTTGTTGATTTGATACGACTTCAACGGCCTCAACCAATAGGGTGAGTTCAGGTAAACTGCATCTGAATTTACCTGAATCACCATGTATCGCTCACCTGCTCCAGGCTGTCATCTTCTGCCAGATTCCTAGAGTCCCCATTACTGTTAATAGGAATCTCCATAGTGGCTGCTTTACTCATCAAACTGTCCGCCATACTGGAGTGTTACTGAAAGAGAGAGTGAGATAAGGAAAAAGATGAGAAAATAAAACAGAGCTCTTCAATATATTACAAAAGGTTGTTTGTGACATTTCGGAATAATATATTCATAAATTCACAGCTGATAATTAACAATGCAGACCACCAGACCTCACTTCAGACAACAAATGCTAGATTATAACAGGCTCACAAGGTCGAAGTGAATGATAAACAAGGCCTGCTGTCATTCTACTTAACATATCATTTTGCGAAAACACATTGTATTTTGGGGGAAAATATCCTTTTAATTGTAAAATCTATAAGGCCTTCTATATTCCACATACGTTTGCCGGAAGCTGTAGATGGAAAAGAGTTTACTCAGGAATGTACTGCTGAAACGTACTTATCAGATCTGACAGAGCCCAACCCAGTCATTACCACGAAAGGAACTGCCATGGAGTTCAAGGACTAGATCATTCACTTCCAACTAATTAACTCGGTTAAAAACCCCTTCAAGTTTCAAGGTATTTCCATCGATACTTGCTTTGGTTACTCCTTCAGAGTCCATTCCCACACCTGCGGGAGGGGCTTCACAGCAATGAGTGAGCAACTTCTCAAGCAGGCTTTCATTGTTAGCTCTCATAAAGCTCTCAGGCTCAGCCTCCTCAGTGGGCAGAGGAAACTATAGGAATGCTGGGAGCTATGTAACAATCATGTGACTCATGCAAGTTCGTCTAAGCTTAAGCTTTAGACAAGCGCTCAGAGAGGGAGGCTCGGTGCTCAAAGGGCCGATCTGAGCGGAGGCATCATAGTCTGCCTTCACAGAAGAGCCATTTAATTCTCCTGAGTGCTAGAGCATGCAATTTAGGCAGGATAAAAGCTAATGGTTCAGGTCTTATCTGTAAACCACAGGAATGGAAAACTGGCATTAATAAATTTGCACTCAGTGAGCAGCAGTGGTGATGGCGGTGAGCCAGTGCAAGTGCTCCTTTACAATAATGATGGAATGCAGGGGATAGGACCATGGTCATGGGATGTGGGCTGATGTGACCTTATTGAAGGCATTAAAATAAGCACCATTTACTTAGCGTAACGAAACTGTGGCAAAGTCCTTATGCCAGAAAGCAATGTTTCAATTTGTGGCTTGCAGTATCACCTTTGATTTACCAGCTACCTGTCGATGTGAATGACATTCTTTTTTTACTTATGAATACTTCGAACTATCATCACCTACAGAAAGATGCTGTGAGGATGACACTCACAATCCACTGTAGAAATGCTATTGTTCAGAAGGAAGGACATCTGGCATCAATTTAGATGACATTTTAGCAACCTGTTGTCATATACAGTATGCAAACCCTCCAGAATAGCTCATCTGGAAACATGCACGGGTGGCTGGACAGATTTTATTTCCAACTAAAGTGTAATTATGTTGCTCTTAGGGCTGCCACTGACGATAATTTTTATTTCGATTAATCTATCGACTAATTTGTCGATTAATCTAAACGATTAATTTCCCACCAAAAAAATCAACAATTTTACTTAAGAATATTTTATTAAACCAAATGAAATCCAAATTTCTAAGAAATCCTTTTTTTAAAGCAAAAGTAAAGTGCAACAGAGTGCAAGAAGCAAGTGTCCATCTCATAGTCCAAATCACTGAAATCAAAGTTCAGTATTATAGTGTAAGAATGACAACATATCCATGTGTTATAGTCTACTAATAATAAAATTATAATAAAAAAACACTTTTTAAAGGAGTATTTACCAAAAATGTAAATGAATGTATGATTCCTGTGGAACTACTGTGAACGGAGCCGCTGTGTGACGCACGTACTTAACCTACACGTATGTAAATAATTAAAGCGCATATACTGTATTAGAACGGCATTGCATATAATTAATTAAATCGTAGCGTTTGTGAATTCACAATTATGCTTAATTATGATTTTTAAATGGGTTTAATATATCATGCAGCCTTGGGAAACAGTCTAATCATGTGTTTTATGGATTCTCGTCCATGACATGCGCCACTTCCGGTATTTTGCCGGTTAGTCGACGCGAGCAAAATTAAGTCGAGGATTTGTACAAATCGAATAGTCGAATAAAATCGACGAAACGCAACAGCCCTAAAGGCTTGTACATTTTACATACAATATACATTTTCCTCACAAACAACGAAACAATTGTATTTCTATTTAGTCAACTGTTGGCAATGACTTTTATCACCAGAGGCGTCATGCCCATTCAAAGTGAGGGGCACGTGCCCCCTCAGATTTCTGAGCCAAGTGGATTTTGAATGCAGCTTCCAAAATAAAATAGCCGATTAATATTTTCTATATTTAATACAATCACACCGGCGTGATTAGAACGTTCAGTGCGTCATATCATCAGCTGTTAAATTCAAATCTGTGTTGGCTGGCTGGCAATTCTCTTGTCAGAAACAACAAAGTGCAAATGTGTGAACGAATCTGTAAGATATTAATTTCATAGTGTAATATTAACTTCAGTGATTTTAATGCGAGTTTTTGAGAGTGCTTGAACTAGACTGTCAGTGAAAATGTTCTTTGATAATGTAAATGTTCTTTGCTCTCTTTCTGTACAATTAAAGTGTTATGATTAGTAGCCTAACTTGCAATGTTTAAATTCACATTAAATATAAACTCAGTCATATTAAAATATGTTATGGCATGACACCCATATCTGTTAATTAAGTAAACAGACAGGTTTTTATGCATATGAATAGATTACATTATTAGGTTACTTTGACCATCATGCATAGATCAACATAATCTATAAAGGTGAGAATCAAGATATTTCATGATATAGCCTAGTTAATGCGTTTGGGGATGTTTCGAATAAAAAGGAAAATATAAATAAAACATAAGTGCTGTTGTGGCTG
>NW_015542477.1:731992-760571 GCF_001515605.1 Sinocyclocheilus anshuiensis
AAAACATAAGTGATGTTGTGGCTGTGTGTCACATGACGACCCTGTTTATCACTAAGGCTTTTATTGTTAGAAAAAACAAACAATATTAGCCTAGACAGCAACTGTTCAGTGAAGAATTCGTTCAATTCGTGAAGTATTCACAGACAGCACTCGAATGTTATTGGCACGTGCTATACTCAGTCTTGAAAACATAAATGCGGTTATGAGCTCAAAGGAAAAATGTGTTAGTACATGCAGGAAGTCTACGAAGTCTAAACTAGCGGTGAACGTATCGTTGATATGCGCGGTGTCTAAATCCCACGGAGCAACTACCTGGGCGAACAGGTGGGACAGGTGAAAGGCGACCATTTTTATGCCATTTAACTACGACATCATTCACCTTTACAAACTCGAGAAAAAATTCCTTGAATCCGTTTTTTTCCACTTAATAAAAGCACGTGATTTCTACTCCGTTTGAAGATGTTTATTACATCATCGCCCTTATGGCTCGTTCAGCCGTGAAACAGTTATGTATTTTATTTCCCATAACGCATCATTGTTATAATGTGTCAGGCTGGTTTAAGCATCCAACGTCCAAGTGACCGTCCATGTCGCCCAAGGGCCTTTAATTAAAAAAACGTTTTTCATGTATCAAGACAAATATGACACACTTGATAAGCAAGATCGCTAGCTAAAGCCACATCTTATTTTTTGTCGTCATATAGCCACAATGCACTACATGAATCTAATTCAACATCTGCTTAGTGCGATAAAGAATGCATAAATTAAAAACAAAACATAAAAGGTTATCTTACCTGTGTGTTTCCTATTGTAGGATTAGCTATTTGTCACGCGTGCTGGATATTTTATCCCAGTTCATGCGCAATTATATACTGCCACTTCCAAAAGAGTGAGGAAATAATAAAAGCATGCATTCATGGAGGCTAAATTTATGTTAATTCATAAGCAGGCGGCTTTTCGCATGTTCAACCGATTCCACTATGACTGGCGGTTTGTTTGTATTATTGGGCGAATCAGCCTCCAGTAGACCGAAATGCTTTGCGGATCTGACGACAGGCGCCGACCTTCCTTTAGCCGACGTGGAACATGCAGATATAGCGCGAGGAAGAAGCCATGATGAGAAGGGAAGAGAAAAAAAATCATTTTGCAGTAGTAGACAAAAACAACATGACACCTCTCATCTTTAGATTACTAACAGACCAAAGTGCTTTGTCCAAAAACAATGTTGCTCAGACTTTCACTTATTGACTCAGACATTTTTTTAAAGTAAAGTCATCGTCACAGTTTATACAGTTTGCAAAATGTGCTCTATCAGATGAGAATCTGGTACATTTCTTGCAGGCATTAAATATATTTAGTTTATATACTGAATACTGAATAAAATGTTGTCTGCAGATGTCTGAAACAGTGTAATGATTTTCACAGTTGCTGATGTCGAGATTTTAAGATTTGCTAACTCAGCATGAATTATATTTCTGTTATCTTGCTAAAAATTTAAATAACTAATTAAACCCTAAAATGCATAAAATATTGACTGGTTTGTATCAAAGGTGCATTTTCTGCTTTGAAATTATATTGGGGAAAAGCTGTATATAAATGTGAATTGAATATCAAAGATGTTTAAATGTCTTTTTCTTATAGAAAATACACATTAAATTCCCAAAATATTTTTTACTACTAAGATATTATAGGGCTATTATTTTGTTCCCCAAAAAAATCTAAAATTAATTTTAAAAATCAATCATCAATCAGAAGTCATATCATGCGTTTAAACAATAAGGTTAATGATATTATTTGAAAATTTGTGTAAAAATATTCCACACACTAAGAAATTGTGATTAGAAAAAAAAAAAACTGTCCCACTCAAATGTCCCATTCTATTTCTCTTTCATTCCACCACCTAGCAGCTACACACACTCACTCTCACAGCTTCTCACTCAAAGTGCCATGAGATTGTCTGTAAAAAAAGCCAGGGATCAGAGATTGTGTCCAAACCTCAGGTTAGCAACGTTGTGGTGGGTCCTGTTGTTCAGTAATTCAGCAGGGGTTCTCTCTGCATTTTATATTAACTTTTCTGATTGAATCAAGCAAACAACCATCCAAAACATAAAGGGATTTTTATGGTTATTAATGCAATATGCAATTGTTGGCCTTTTCAATCATGTGTAAATGCATTGCCTAATATATTTTTCTAAAGCAGCTACCTTAAGTTGGCAGGTGAAGGCTGTTAACAGGTCAACCTGTCATTCTTTAGAGGTGTTTCAGAAGTTTCCCTCAGCTGCCAAAGTTTTTACTGTTTTTTGTTGGTTTATATATCACAGCACTGTAACGGCACTGTAATGTGGAGCTTGCACGTATGACTTTTTGTTTAACAAGAGATCCGCACGTACAGTGATGTTGTAAACATTCCCCACACACAAACTCACACACTACCCACAGTCATTACACACGTAAAACAAGCTCAAGGAAAGTATACAAGGATACAAAGAAAGTATTTCAAACCGCACTTTAGTTTTAGCCAAAAAAAGAGGAATTTAATGGAAAACCAGTCCCTCAGACTTCTAAAAATATTATTTGGTGACCTGAACTTCCCAAATACTCAAAGGGTCACTGATGTGATGCTCTTTTTCTGGATCTTTTAATTTAGTAAAAATAATAAAAATTCAATTCGTACTGATTCATTTTGTTTTTTTAAGTAAGAATCAACATGTTTTCACCATTTGAACATCTTTATTTGTCACAGACTCATACATGATCCACTTGGTGGTGCTGTAACCTACACAGATGAATGTTAGCGATCGCATGAGAATCTATGTTTTGAAAGTTGTACGAGAGAAAACTAGCCACCACCTCTCTGTAACCTCGTTCACCTTAAATGGCTGCATTCGTCTTGACATGTTTGTAAGTTTGACGTTAGGTAGTTTACAATCGGATGCACGTCATAACAGGTGAAATCCGGCCAGTACAGCTGCCACACATCGACACACGTCAGCAAAGCGTGATTTCTACTTCTCACGCTGCCAAATTCTTCAGGTCCCTCATCATAATACGTCTCTAATGAGATCCTGATCGAGCCGTTCTTTTAACATTGAGCTGTTCACCCTCTGGCTCTGAATACAGTCTGGTTTTGACTAACTCTCTCATCAGTGAGCTCAGAAAAACAGTTGTAAGTAAGGTCATGAAAGAGATCCTGCTGGTGTTTACTGTCTTGCACAAGGTGGACAGCACACATGCCAGTATGAAAATATTTATTGCTGATTATATTTTACCGACTGTTAAGCCAAGCATTATTTGTTTTTTTAGTCTTTGTATCATTGTTTATCGGTAACTAAATGGCTTATTATTTGTATATTACAAGCACAAAGCTTTCATTGGTTTGACACAGGCACTGTATTTTATCTAAAGCAACTTACAATGCAATGAAGATATATATGTATACATGACTAATGACATGTTGCTAACGCCATGCTCTACCAGCTGAGCTACGGCAATAAGAAGACACAGCACACCTTGTGTATGTACTTGATCTCCCCTCAGTGTGGTTCTTTTTACTTGGGTCCGGACCAAAGCACAGATGACTGATTCCTGGATGCGAGTGCTACAGCAGCCTGTGGGATCAGCTCTGGAATGCTGCCATCACTTGTGAAGAATCCAGAGTCATGTTTATGAGATTAAGTACCAAACTGCACTCCTGGCTCAGCGGATGACCCCAACATCCCACCTCGATATCTTTCATGAGGAACCAGATGCCATTTAGAAAGGCTGTGTGTGTATGAACACTACATAGGTATGTTCATATGTGTGTATTTGCACGAAGGTGCACAACTAGAAGCAGCTGCTTGAGCCCCTTGCTTTCGGCCCTCCGCTCTCGCCCCAAATCACCCTCCAGAGAGTACAGAAACATGGTACATCACAGGCTGCTGACTGATCCAAACCAGCTCCCATGAGCACACACAGCACCAGGTTGTCTTCGTATGTCAGAGCCGGCCGTTGTTGAACTTCCTCTGGCCCAAGTTAAATCAAAAAGTTATGAGCAAAATATGCTGATAACATTATGTAAAATATTTAAGGTAATGTAATTACATAATTTAACAATAATTGTATTATTATAGATCAGCTACTTCTAGACAGTGTTGATATTGTTAACTAGAGCTAATACTAAAATAATTTTCATCAATTGTAACAAGCTGAAATAAAATAAAATGTAAATACTAAAGATTAAAAAGATGAAAGTTCTTTTAGGAAAATTAGATTTGTCGACTTGCCGTCAGCGCTGATAGCCTCGTAAAATCATGAAATCATTCACACAACCAATTATTTCAAACATATTGATTCATTCAGGAAACAAAACAAGTGGCCGTCTTTTTTGAGTGCATCATTGAATAATTTATTTAACCAATTAATTCAGACACACTGATTCACTAATGTGTGTCTCAGAGACACGCAACAGTCAGTTCTTCTTTGGCTTAGTTTGGAACAATTTTCATTGCTGGAACAAATATAGACTGACATTGTTGTGTCTGAAATGTAAGTTTCAAATATAATATTGTTTTATATTAATTTTTAAAGATATATACACATTTACACACGTTTCTCTGTTTACAATTTATTTTACAGCATCTAAATAATTTACAGCATCTACCAGGCCATTGCACAATAGCACCTTCCCACAATTCCCTGTTTGATATGAACTGTGTCAAGGATAGCTTGAGAAGCTTTCACTTTCACCCATTTAACAGTGCATGGTTGCCTGCTGCTGCCAAAAGGCCACTAATACACTGCCAAGGCATTTAAACCGCAAAGTTAAACGAGTAACAGGGCTGTTGTATTTGAGAAGCACTGAACTCTCGCTGCGTTTCAAACACCGTGAGGTAAACGTCTCTATGTGGCTTTGCCCTCCTCAGTTTGGAGTTTCTCTCTGTGAGCATAGCAGGAGAGTATATTTACGCATCTGTGTTCGTGGGAGATTGCTCTGTGACAAAGTGTTCACACGCAACTCAACGGCCAGCTGCAGAAATTCTGCTTGTTTTCTCCACAGAGCTGTTTCTGACCAAGGAATCGAAATGTTCCCCATAAATCACCTTTAACCATATCTGAGGACCGAAATCGAGTTCCAAAATGACTTAATTTATCTAAGCCTTTATCATTAGAGATATGTATTTCATTTGCTTCAAGGCACTCTAAATGAACAAATAATTCACTTGGTAGGTGTTATTTGTTTATACTAAGTGGGCGAGAGAGGAGGAAAGAGCAGATTTACAGCTGTGAATACAAGTGTGTCCTGTGAGGTCCATCAAGAAATTGTCTCGTGAAAAGGAAGAGTTAAAGCAAGATTGGTATGTTTATGTCAGGATATCTTTTGACAATAATTTCACATTCAATCAAAACCATAGAACTGTAACCAAACTGGGAGTCAAATCTGTGTGCTGAAGGCAGTGTTCCACTAATCGATTCTAAACGAAAGATTGTGAAAAATAAAGATTTCAAAAGAGGTTTTTTGTAGCAGTGCCACAGAAGAACTATTTTGGGTTCCTCAAATAAACTTTTGGTGAACAGTTCTTAAAAGAGCCATCTGAAGAACCTTTTCCCACTATCAAAAAAAACGTTTGTGCAATGGAAAGTTTACATGGACTTAAAGGATGTTCATGGAACCATAGATGCAAAGAAGTTTAAGTGATGACACTCCTGCTGTATTTACAGAAATCTCACTTTCTCCCATCAGAATTTGTCATAATGACTCTTTTCAATTCAATCTTAGTGAATTTATAGCGTGATTTCCTCATTTCAAATGAATCAATGCAATTCATCAAGTATAAGCAGCTCATGTTCAGGCCTGTAGCCATAATAATCTAGATTTGTGTACTAATTTAAAATCTGCTAATATTTATCATTCCAAAACTACAAAGCATGCACTCCTTGTGATTTTGTGTTTACCGCAGCATTGTCTCCAGCATGGCTCCATGTAAACCGTGTGTATCTGCCAGGCGGTCACCTCCTGGGGTTCAGTCCTGTAATGCGCAGAGAGAAAGATGGATGGTCTTCCTCGACAAAGTCATTAAGAGGGTTAGCAAACATTCCCTTAGCCACTCTTAAAACGACAAGGCTCTCTTTCTAAATAAAGCGAGTAGTCGCACAAAAACAAATAACTTTTCCAGAACACTCCTCTCCGATGTCATCTGATCCGGAACTGCTTTCTGAAAGATGTACTGATAAATAAATGCAAGGGGGTGTCCTTTGACCCGTGAGGGGGTCCTGTAGGTACTGGGGGTCTCAGTGGTTTGGGAATTGAAGGGAGGCACAGCTTGAGGTCAGTCTCTTATAATGTGTGAACACCTGTAAGTAAGTAACGGCTCGCTTCTTTGATTATTTGCACCCACAGCTATTCGGCTAAACACAGAGTATATAAATCATCTAGATTTAGCGAACACTTCTCTTCCAGACTGCCCATCGCCTAAACCCACCTGCACTTGCTTTATGGACAATGACAAAAAGAGCAGGCCTGGTGAAACCAGCCACTAAGTTTAGTTTTATAGGCCACACGTTTGTAGAGAGATCATTTATAATAGGACTTCTGTTTTTTTTTTTTTTGGGAAATGCTTCTAAACTTACTTGCATCCTCAGACATTTTATTATTTCTCATTAAGTGAACACTGAATACAGTTATTGGTCTAGACTAGCACCAATAGCTAGAAACTGTGGTTTGACATTGAAAGCCAAATGAAGATTAATAATAATTTTTATTTATATAGCATCTTACCAACACCCAAGGCCGCTTTACAAAGTCAGGTTTAAGGAACAGAGCCAAATAAACATCAACATCGAAGGACAGAACACATACCAAGAGCTGAAAGTTTTATATAGAGGTCGCTTACAAAGGTTGTAAATGGTACATAAATATGATCATTTTCACTGTTTTATTTGGCATTTCATCACCGTTAAACTAGTACAATTCTTGTTTGAAAGAGCACAGCTAAAAACATACTCAGAAATGTGAATCTACATAAAAATACATGTTATGTAGACATTTTAGAATCTACATAAACGCATGGCACTAGTCTAATTTGCTGATGAGATGCCAAAAATAAATAATTAAATAAGTCTGTGTACAGTTAGGCTTTCAGTCAGGGTTTTATACTAAAATTTAAAAATATGCTTGAAAACTGAAACAAATGAACTGAATGAAACTGAAATGAAATCCCCTTGCAAAACTGAATGAACAAATAAAATAAATAGACTGGCATGAAATTTCAATATATCATGTTGCCAGATTTGTACCTTTTCACAGCAATTCCCTTTTTAAGAGCTATTTAGACGTGAAGTTAACATTACTCTATGAGAGTGAGTGCTGTGAGTCTCCACACACATGTCGAGCACATGCAGAAATAGCTCTAATGTGCGAGCTGTGACCAATCCCAAACAATAAACCACCAGAACGTTCTAGTGTTCAGTTTTCATAAACCGTCAAGACACAGTCTCTCATTATGCAGCGCTCCACATGAGGAATCCATCCTGAGAAAACCCAGCTCAGCTCATATCTTGAGAGAATGTGTCAGCAAAGCTATAATCACAATGGTGATGCCCTTATAAGGGTACTGAGTGTGTTTGGTTTATGCTTGTCTCCCAGACCCTGCATCCATGTTCTTATTGCATTCCATCACTTTTTCTCCTCTCCTGCCAGCTAATAATACCTCCTCAAAGAAGGGATATACGCAGGCTAAGAGGAGAGATTGGGGGAAACAGACTACTGAGTATCATAGACAGTATTAATGCATTTATAAATGACAGCACATTAAAAAAACTGTCGGTTTAATACTAAGTAATTTAAACACTTACAGGAATAGTTCACCCCAAAATGAGAACTATCATGATTTGCTCACCCTCATGTCAACCTGGATTACTTACTTTTTTATATGGGTGACATAAGACTGGATCTTTCAAGCTCCAGAAATGATGCAAATGCACAAAAAAAGTGTGGTCACACTTTGTATTAGGTGGCCTTAACTACTATATACCTACATCAAAAAATAAGTGCTATGTACTTATTGTGTTCATATTGTATTACAAAACACTTTTGCTGCTATTGAGGTGGGATACGGGTAAGGTTAGGGACAGGTTTGGTGGTATAGGTAGGTTTAAGGGTGGGTTAAGGTGTAAGGGTCAACAGTGTAATTATAAATGTAATTACAGAAATTAATTACAGATGTAATTACATATAGGTATTTGTAAAAATATAAGTACAATGTAAAAACATGTATGTACATAATAAGTGTACCAAATAATTAATTAAAATGTAAGTACATAGTAGTTAAGGCCACCTATAAAGTGGGACCAAAGGTTTCATACAGAAAGTCCATATGGGACAACATGAGGGTGAGTAAATTATAATGCAATAAAAATAGTACTAATTTATACTTTAATTTTATAATTTAATAAAATACATTTTATAAAAACCTTTTGGTTGAACGTCTTATTTGCTTTTATTTTATTTTTGTTCATGTTTGTTTTTGGAGACTCTGAGCCATCAGTGGCCATTCACTGGAGTTTGAGATAACTTTGGATAGTTCTTATTTACAGTGCATAATATTTTTGTAAACCTACTTCACTTTTTTTGTTTTTGTTTTTGTTTTAAAGCAGTTTAATATGAGAAATATGGTCTGGCAGGTTACAAAGTCATGCTTATATTGAGCATCTTTTTTGACTTGATATGTATATAAAAGAGCAATACCATATGTAATCGTTAATAAATAGTTATATAGTTATAAAAATATCACATATACTGTACAACTAATTACTCAAACAATAAAACAGCTAATATTGAAAACAAAATGTCCTCACATATCAGTCTTGGTTTGTATATTTTGTCACAATTTTTCCAGTGCTCTTCTGAATTTATTTTCCACTGTTTTTAATAATCTGGAGCTTAAAATGGTGACTTTACTGTAACACATCACAGAACTGTTGGCCAGAAATCTTTTACCACTATAATGATTGGGGCATTACTCTACTTTGTTTTGAACAAAAGTCATTGTTGTGTTTGTACAAAGCTATTTTTTTGCTGTATACTGTACTCTGCCAGACTAGAATCGCATCACTTTTGGGAAGTCGGTAACCCTTTCCTGTGTGTCAGCTGAAAAACAAGGGGCTGTTTGGCACGCAGTGGCATGAGAAAATTAAATCAAAGCATGCAACATGTCAGTGATTCACACAACATCTCTGATGTCTTGTGACCAAACAGATGGACTTTATTTCCCTGGAGCGGAATCATGCTTTTTTGCGTCGATGACTATTAGTGGATAAAACTGCCAAGGTGCATGACTTGCTCTTGGATGAAATTACACAGTTCAAAATAATCTAGGTGAATTCTTTTTATCTTAGATTGCGTGACTTTAAAAGTCAGCACCCATTTTTTGGCTTTACCTTTCCCGGCAACCTGTACATCCAGATCAGGTTTTTTTTTTTCTGAGCATGATCCAGTACAGCTCAGTACTAAACCCCATCACCTCACCCTATAAACCTCTTGGAGACTTCAGATGAATGAATGGATTTAGGCTATGTGTTGAACTCCCTATTCATCCCAACACGGAGTCATTTCTTCTTCCTGTCAAGGTTTATCATATTTGCGGGCTGATGAAGTTGGTAGGGCTCTGGCTGTTCACAAGCATAATGCCTGGTCTGATCTCTACAGCAACCTGATCTGTAATAGTGTAGAGGAGGCTTGTCTGGAACCACTAGACAGATCAAATCCAGCACTCTTCTGGGGGAAATCAATTTAGCAAAAGGTCCAAACAGACAAATAAATATGTTGTTGGTTAAATAAATCACCCGCTTCTAAAGTGAAGAACCACTGGTGCCATGAGAAGGTAAAGCATCACCTTGGAAAAAATGAGAGGTTTTGTGCTCATCGTTTATTCATGTTCAGGCCACTTCATCTCTCAACATCATGTCCCAGGAGTGCCATAAATAGTGTTGCATTGGGAGGCAGAGATGGACCAGGGCAAGGGTTCCTGTGGTACAATTACACATCAAAATGTGCCATTAAATTCATAAATATTGTACATTTGCAATTACTAAGGAAATATCTGAGCTTGCAAGGCAGTAAAATAACATACATTAAGTGATTCAGGCTGAATGAATTGCAGAAGTTCAATACTTGGCAATATCTGTTTGAGAAATATTAATACAATGATCTAAAGTAACAAGTATTTAGTTTCAAGTGTATCAGTTGATTTCAATTGATTTTATGCATCTACTGTGATTGAAACCGAAAATACTCAATCACAAACATCTACTACAACTATTTACAGATGAAAAACAAGATAACATTTGTTATTTTTGTAATGTGTTTTAACCATATGTTACATCTTTCCCCCTCTCTGTGGATCTCGGGCCAAGGGTCTTATGATAATGGAAATAAAGCAGTGGAAACAAGTAAGAACACATGGGAGCTGCCAAAGCACAGGCCAGCAGCCTGGACAGAGCATATAGCCTTGAGAGATGACAAGACGACATGATGTGAATTAACATCTTTACAAATAATCTGCTGAAAGGTTATTATTCTCTATGAAGTGAGTAAATGTTGGAGATCCTGGCATTTTGTGTGCGCTCCGACACATCACGTGAGCAATGTTTTAGCCCAGACCTGCCATGTTCCAATTTCATAAAGATGTTTGAAAATTGGATTCAGTTGAATCAATTGTGCTGCAATATATTTATTTTTTCGAAGCACTTGAATCTCTGCACACTAAGGACATTTGCTGGTTAAAGTGTAGAAGTGTATATATGAATACCCAGCAAAAATATTTTCAACAACATGCTCTATCTACAAAACATTTGCAAACATTTCTTTAAAAAGTAATCTACAAAGTGTAATCTATAACATCGGTAAATACCAGTAAAGAATTATCTCTGTAATATGTAGCACTTATTTGGTGTATAGTATCAACAAGCAGTGCTGGGTAGATTACTTACAAATTGTAGTCCATTACTGATTACAGATTACATGATGAAAAATGTAGTTAGTAATGTAATCTAGGTTATTCATTTTAGGTAATCTATTCTGACTACTTTTTAGATTACTTATAGATTACTTTTTACCTTGTTAACTACTTTTACTTCTTTAACCTTTTTTTTTTACCTTATTTTAAATTTACCATTAAATCTACCATATTGATTTAAAAAGAAAGAGAAAAAAATATTTGATATCAACATTATGAAGTGCATTAAACATTGCATCACACCAGGGTTATTTACATTAAAACTATTTACATGACATTTACATGACCATTCTATATTGTGAGTATAGTCAAAGCTAAATGGTGAAACACAGTAAGATTTTTGGAAAGGAAACAGTAAAGGAGAGAAAAAAAAGAAGAATTACGGAGAATCAATAAATGATTAATAATTTACTGACATTTTATGAATAATATGTAATCATGTAATCCATAAAAATAACTGTAATCTGATTATGAGCATTTTTAAATTGTAATATAATCCATATTATGAGTACTCAGTTTTTGGAATCTAATTACGTAATCCAGATTACATGTAATCAGTTACTACCCAGTACTGCCAACAAGTTAATGCATTTCTACAGATATAGTTTTGAGGACTTTAAGGATCAGAAGATTCTGATGAAAATGTATGAACTTAAATTATACAACTAAAGCCATGTATTTGTTACTGGCTCGTTAGTTTGCTTTTGATCAACCTAACCACTACAAAGCCTTGTTTGCTAAAATCACGTGACTCTGAAGAAAAGGTTTCTAAGCTTTTTTTGTTGTTGTTTCAAACTCTTTGAGCCAATCAACTACCTTTGAGCTTTCCACCGGTATTATAGACCTCCTTTGCTCCTATCCTCCCCTCTGGACCTAATTTTTTTAATAGAAGCTGTTAAGTCAGGACCTGTCTCTTAGATAAAACACTGGAACACGAACGAGTCAACTGAATCAAATGAGTAAAAGCGAATCAATCCAAAGCATTCACACACCAATAAAAAACAAACCTGATGTTTCACAGGAGTGATAAGATCTGACATAGGGCAGGTTTTATTGGTGTCAGTGGGAGAGAGAGGTGAGCTCTCACATCACAGTCTGCCTGCTGCAATATAGCCAGAGGTAAAGGAGGAAAATGAAAGAAAGAAAAGAAAAACGTAACAAGAGGGGGCTGGAGAGCAATAAAAGTGTTCAAGAGGGATCTTTATTTAGGTGTGGAATCGGACTCTAAAGTGAAAGCAGATGGTACTATAGTCTAGAATACTTTCCATTTGAAATACAGATTTTGGTGCCTGCATCCAGGCATGTGCATGATAGTTGATGCATAAAATGTTTAATATTTTAGGTTAAATTTATATATATATTAAAAGTCAATAATGAAAATGTTTTAATATTTTTAAAAGACGTCTCTTAAAATCACTAAGACTAAAAAAATACAGTAAAAACAGTAATATTGTAATATTTTAGACTAAATCTAGCTTTGGTCATCATTGGTCAGCTTTTTACTGGTAGTGTATGCATTTCTTTTTGATCACAATCATTAATTATTTTTTCAGTCTCTCAGTTAATATCTAGTCATAAAAGGTGCATGCATAATTATTATACAAGAATGATTTTAAAAACAGTCTAAGATGCAGGACATGTCACCAGCCACAGCCTTAACTCTGCACAAAACATTGCAATGTTATAACGATTTTATTGGAAAAGCCGTTTAGATTCAACGTCATCTTCTGTACAGTGTTATAAAACAGAAAGTAATGCATGGAGAGAATCAAATCTGGGACAGTGAAACCACACATTTAAGATGGATGCTGAGGCACAATTTTACGCTTGAGCGTTCTCACAAAAAAATTACTCAGCTGGATTTATCTGCCGTTCATTTTGAGAGTTTAAAGGGGAGCTTTAAAATGTAGTGCATTGGAATTCACTCAAAGCTTTGTGTCAGTGTGTATGTGAGCATTAAGATAAAACCTCTGGCTGTGTCCAAACAGCTCTGGCTCAATGTCCAAATGGCTGAGGGGGCGTTTAGGCTCTGATCTCTGACACATAGGAAAACAGACAGACAGATCATAATTACATTTTACAAAGTCTTACTCAGAATTGATATTTCATATAATTACTTCTGAGGTGTTTGAAAGCTACCAATGCATGATTATATTATATTATATTTATAAATATTTAGCTCTGGATTTTTTTTGCTGACACTTACAGCTGTGAGTCAAATGTTTCAACACACGTCAAACACTCACCTTTAGTAGCTGTTAAGTCTTTGGTTCCTCCTCATGTCTCTTTGTTGAGTTTAAATCTCCTGAGCAAATAAAATAGTTTTTAAAATACCATAAATGTTCCTTGCACTGACCGCAGTACAAAATTTCCCCCTTAAGTAGCGTGACATTGCCATAAACATATTGCTGAAAAACTCAGCATCTTACCAAAAGTGAGGAAACCGAGAGCCAGAGAGCTCAGAGAGCTCAGAGCCTGTCTGAAAAGGTCAAGTTCAAGACGTAATATTTAAGGTACACCTCTTCTTTCCTGAGGTGCTTTACATGTCATGCCTTTTCTGACAGACCTGCTAAAATAAAAAAAGGGAAAGAAAAGATATAAATCACAGGCATTGTTCTTCTACCCTGTTCCAAAAAAAAAAAAAAAAAAGTTTTGGGGAGTTTTGTGGTTTACTTGTGGAATATTGTGATGTTTTTGCCAGCTTTTTAGACTCTCATTCTGACGGCACCCATTCACTGCAGAGGATCCATTGGTGAGCAAGTGAAGCCAGTGAAGAAACAAACTCATCTACATCTTGGATGATAAAAGTCTTAGCAAATTTTAATTTTGTGTCAACTATGCCTTTATATATCACTAAATACACATTTTTATGGTAACATTTCAAATACGTAGAAGATTCATGTTATCTCCAGTTAATGAAGATGCTATTTCCATTTTAGTGGTAATGTTGTAGAAAAAAAACAGAGAGAGAAGGGGAAAAATTTAAAATCATATTCCTAACAGATTTTTGCACACTAAAGTAAACATGGGTCTTGTCAAGGGGAGAGCTGGAAAAAAGGGGCAACAGGAGGCCCTGATAATGGAAGCAGCTCTTTGCAGAGGTTATGGATGGAGCCTGTTTCCTGCTGTTGATGTAAACTCAGGCCACACAAAAGAGTGAGGTGATGGGAACTACGGTCCTGTAATTCAAAATATATGTTTGGCATACCCTTCTCAGTCCTCTTCTCCAAATAGGAAAATCCTCACTTTGACATATCTACTACCCATATAGAGCCTCTTTTAACTGTGATTCATCTTGTTCTCTCACGCCACATTAAGGCTGATATCTGAAATGTTAAGCTTTTTTTTGTTACATCTTGATGTATGATCTTCTGTGTCTTAGCTGTCTTACATTCAGCTTGTACACGTTTAGAAAACATTTAGGTCTTTTTCAACGCTGGATCATTTAGTAAGAATGGACAAATCAAAACCAGGTGGGATAGTGTTACTGTCACACACTGTTTGGCTCATTAGATAATCCATCCTTCTTCTCAACTCTAAATTCTGTAATTTATTCACTTGAATGGAAAAAATCTGTCAGAGCTGTGGAGGGAATTGTTTATGAACAGCCACATTACAACACAAAGACGTTGACAGCATCCTGCTTTCAGCATGTCCATTAATCATCTTCATTTGTAACTCAACATCTCTGCATCCAAAACAACAGCTGAGTTACTTGATTCCACAAAGCAGCAACAGAAATCTGAATGGTGCTAGTCATTTTTTTTTTTTAACAAAATTACATTTAAATGAATTACTTGCCAAGAGTGACTCCAGAGCCAAACCACAGCATCCTACTTTTCCCCATGCTTTTCTCGGGTGTATCTCCTCTAGACACCCCAGGAGATGTGCGAGCCCTTGGGAAGAGATTAAAGTAATTATGAGTTAAAGTCGCGGGCCTGTGACTCAGTGCTAATACAGACTTGCAGTGACTCTGCAACTGAGTGGAAAAACAGAGGCTGTTTTACTGAACGCTGTGACTCCAACCTGTAACTGATTCAGCCGTTCAGTCTCACTTCTTATCCCTTGATTTTAACCAGCAGAAATGGAAAGTTATAATAATAGATGGGGGACAGAAAAGACACTAAGCAGGAACAACACATGGCTTTGGGTTGCATTAAGAGAAACCTTTTTAATCAGATAAATGCAGCCTTAGTGAGCATAAGAGACTTAAAAATAAATCTTACCAACACCAAACTTTGAATGGTAGCGTATGTACTGTATAAATTAATATAAATCAGCACTGGAAATTTTAAAATATTTAGTCCATGCCTGCGTCCCAATGTGCACACTATCCATCCTAAAATCTGTGTGATATTAGTATTTTTCAATACTATTTAGGGCAGATAGTGTGGCTAGTATATGCACATTGGGACACAGGCCATGACTATTAGATTTAAAGCCACATATATACACTGAAAAAAAAAATCTAGTTGTAAACAAGATTTTTGGAAGCATGTTTTAGAAGAAAATACTATTTCAGTTTTTCTACTTCAAAATTTCACCTTTAAAGGGATAGTTCACCCAAAAATGACCATTTTGTCATCATTTACTCATCCTCATGTCATTCCAAACTTGTATGAGTTTCTTTCTTATGTTGAACATAAAAGAAGATATTTTGAAGAATGCGGGTATTCAAACAATTGATAGTCCCCATTGACTTCCATTGTATTTTTTTCCCCTACTCAATGGGGACCAACAACTGTTTGGTTATTCAAAATTCTTAACATTTTCTAACATAAGAAAGAAACTTATACAGGTACAGAACAACATGAGGGTGAGTAAATTTTCATTTTTTGGGTAATTACTAGCCATTTCTGAGTTTACACAACTTTTAGCAGACATTTAAGTCTTTCACTTGAAAACAGAGCAAAAATATTGACTTACCCTGCACCACAAAGATTTTTTGTCCAATCAAATGCTCTCTTTAATGAGATTGTCCTACCCCCAATACCAAGACAAAGACTATTTGTCTACAGTAATTATGCAACTTTTTCTTTAGGTTGTAGTTAAAATCATATTAGCTCTAACAATTGAGAGGACATGACACTTTTGACTTTAATCCAAGCTAAAGGCAAACTATATTTTACTTCTGCAACTATTTCCTTCTCTCATTCCATCTCTTTCATTCTCTCTCAAGCCCGGACTATCATAAATCAGGAGCTGTTGATGGGATCTATCAGCCGTGTCTGGTATAGTTTTGTCCACCTCCGCTCTCAGCTCCGGTTCATGCACAGATCCTGAGAGAGGGCATTCGGCACCAGCTCTTCTCAGTTAGCGCTATTGATCACAACCGCTGAAAGACAGCAACCATCTCCTAAATGAGGAAGCACTCCTTACAGCACTGTTGTTCTAATCTAATTTTACATTTAAACAAACAAAACAGTGAAACCGAGCATGGATTTCTGAAGCAAAAAAACAACAACAGTTGCATTATAAAGTTAACATAACCCTTCTCAGTCCTCTTCTCCAAATAGGAAAATCCTCACTTTGACATATCTACTAATATTTATTTTGGTGAGTTTCCAGGTTGGTGAATAGGATGAAGGAAGGTGACTTAAATTAATCAAGAAAGCAAATATGAACCTGGCATATCAGACAAGCAATAAGAGCAATGCGACCGAAGACATTACATACCTCAATCAGAAAGACAGGAATGGATAGATTACATGCTATAAGTGCAAAGCAACATTTCTAGTGTTAAAGAAAGTGCAAAGGTAGCAGTCTCGAGGACTGAATTTGAGCAGTCCCCACTGATTCGGACAGATTTTGAGGGTGACTTTCAGTCAGCTCTAATAAAATTAAAGTCAGAGGAGGTTGATTTAAGAAAATGCAGAAACCTCCCCCAGATCTGCTCTTAATTAACAGATCCACTTTACAGGCACTTTTCAAGAACAATTTATAGCATCTCAGAATGATAAGATCTAAGAGCCAAAACTACGGTCCTGTAATTCAAAATATATGTTTGGCATACCTCAAATTTCTTAGAGACATTTACCGTTTTTGGTTTCTATTCTACTTAAGTCATTTTGACTTTGCAGAGCAATTCTAATCAATGAAAGATACGTGACATTTTTTCTATGAGGAATGCAGGGATCATTACAATTTACTACAGACCTGATGGGAATAGCAGACTTGTTTTAATAGCCAAATAAGACTGCGGGATCTTTCTTTGAAGTGTATTTTCAACTTGAATGGTGCTATGGAGACTTCCCTTGTTTTTCTACCAAAGCATTTAAGAAATGATAAATCTTAAAAATGCATAAACTGTCCACTAATCACTTTCAAATTTATCTCATGTTATTAAACATGACAAAACTTTGCAGTTTAATATCAAAACCAGAGGTTTACTCTTGGACTCACAGACACAATATGCATCTTTCTGAGGACGTTGTCACAGTGGAATGCAGGTTGACCTGCCTGTTGAATGTTCACGATAATTTTTATCTATAATCTTCAATGGGAAAAGCTTGACATATGCCTGATGACCTGATAAACCCCTTTCAGCTGCAGAGAAATAAAATGTATTTAATAATAATAATAATAAATTACAAAAATAAAATAAAAATGACAGCAGGTTAAAAATACTGTGCAAAAATGTACCACAACATTGGCAATAAATGATGGTGAGAAAAATGGGAAGCTATACCAGAAATTGCCCCAAATCCTTCAGCAGCCTTTTACTTGAATAATGACTGACTAAAATGGACTAAAAAAATATTTTCTTACAAACAGAAAATAATTTAGACTACTAAGGTCTGTGAAATGCAAATATGAGCTGTAATTGTTTCCCACAATTCCCCATGATTTTCCCATGAGCTGAAACAATTACAAGATACCCATGATCTTAATGCCATAGTGTGCAGCAGGCAACCACTCCATCCTCTTTCCTCACAGACTTGTCAGGTTTTTTGGGGGTGTTTTGATCCACCAAAAAGTGCACATGCCAAAACAGGGTTCTTGATAAACAATTGATAAATGACAGCTAAATGAAAAATTCAGATTGTGATAGTTATACTAATTTATACTGAATTTAAAAGGCATTTACTGTATACTAAAGGTTAAATGACAATATGTAGCTAGATAAACATCTCCCCATGCAATCAATGAGAATTTGAAATGTTGCAAAAAGAAATAAACAACCTAATGTAAAACAGCAGAAAGCAGTAAAATGTACAAACTGTGTAGTAACTAGACTTGATAACAGATCACAATGCCTATATCAGACTAAGGTTATATCTCATCTTGAAAGTAATATCAGTGATAGAGAAAATATGTTTATACAGAGGTCACACAACTCACTGCAGTGTTTATAAGACACTGACTGTTCAAGCGAGTGAGACTGTTGTTTCTTCGTGATATCTGGGATGGTGTAAATCAGTTAGACATGCATAGCACAGAGATGGAGGAGATCTGAATCTCTGCCAACACCAACTTCACAGCAGGGGATCAGAAAACTCAATACGGTAGAAACAAAGACAAAACTTGAGAGTTTCTTAACAGTTCCTTTAGTGTACAACAGCTTGTTACTGGTGCAGTATCCTTGAAAGGTACTAATATTTGAACCCTTTGGTTTAAATTAGATACCAAGGTATACCTTTCGAGGGTACTGCCTCAGTGACAGGCTACAATTTTTCTGACGGTGTATGAAAATGCTGTATTTTTTTGTCCATTGCATCTGGAAAGGTACATGACATGATTACGAGTATGCATGTGTGATTGCCTTACACATACAGCACAACTATAGCAAATATAATCAGTCATAGCTATTTGATTCGGCTAATTCATATGCTGTGTAATTATCAATATCCATCTTATTTTACATTTGTATGGACAAATTGAATTTGAGGAAATGTTTCTTCATGGCTGCAACTGATTTTGAGAATCGACACACCCTGTCTCTGGCTATACACAGCCTGAGGCCCGGCTCTAGTCTAGGTCTTTGGAACATACAGTATTTTCTCAAATCGCTTTTTAATGAAGGACAAATTTGACCTCTCCTGTTTCCTTTTTTTCTAAAATCTTTTTTCAAGATGATTGGCCTTTCGCTACGCTCCAGTTACTTTGTAATTCCCCATCCACATTTTGATTTAAACTTGGAGGAAGGAAGACAGAAGACTCAGGTTTGACAAAAGAAATCAGTAGGAATTTAATATTTAAATATGTACAGATGATTTAAACTGTACTGCTGCCGGAATGCAGGCAGTCATCTTGGAAAGTGATATTTTCCAGACTGTGAGACAATTGTCAACTTTTAAGATGAATTGTGTTAGACAGTCTTTGAAAATGCCAGACCCCTCTTTTCCTTGCATCTTTTCTGGGTGCTAAACAGGGGCCAGTTATACATTAGGCAGTGGCGGTATCAGGCATGCACCAGAGGTAGCAAAACAGCTCTGGAGGGTCATTCAAATGCTTAAATCGCTTTCCACAGAGGAGATTGAGAGAAAAAAAAAATGCAGGGCACTTCTGAAGTTTCTTCTCAAAGCAGAAAACATTCACTGCCTATTACAAAAGAAGGTCCATGATTCACTTCATTCTGAAAGGTAAATAAACTGCATCCCCGATAATGGGCTAAATTTATCAGTAAACCAACTATAGGTTACGTAGACAATACAAAACTTTTTTTATTGTCAGAAAAAGCAGCACAGAAACAGTGTGAGAGAGCTGCAGTTTTGTAAGAAACTATTTACACAGAGAAGAGTCTTTGAGGTTTCACCAATTTCCCGAATGGTCCAGGTGAGCCGAAAAAAGTATGGCCCTGTTTTTTCTTTTTTCTTCTTTTCTTTTTTTTACAATAAATTAGCTAAGATGCTAACAATCTTGTTCAAAGGGCAAGGGACAATACAACTTCAAAAGGCCTATAATACAACACTATGCAACATGGGAAGTTTCAACACTTTCAGCCTTTCTGTTTATAAATAATAAAATACAACAATCTTCCAATCATTCACATTACAAGTGTCACAAAATTTCACAACCGCACAGTATGGTGATCCTAGACACTATACAATGATAATACACTTATTATGGCTAGCATACATATAAATATACATACAAAGAATGCCACTAAAATGTAAGAACTTCTTCACTCAAAGCAATGGCAAGTCCTTCATTTAAAAAAATGTAAATGAAACTGAGTAGCACTGTAAAAAATATAAAAGAAAGAAAAACTAAAAACATCTCCCAGTCATAAACAAACATACATAATGACATCAGTTTGAGTTTCTACAAAGTTCTCATTGCAGCCTACAAAGTATGACAATAGCAGCTATTTTGGATGGACTTAACATAACACTGGAGTTTCAAAGCTGTTTGAGTCATCAATATAAAAAGAAACAAACAAAAGGAGCAGTCAATGTCTTGCCTCCCTGGCCAGCCAGTGAGACAAAACAAAGCAACACACAACTCTTCACATCAACACTGCGGTGGCTCTGAAGAAGGGTAATGTCGCCGCACAATGTTTTTACCCTTTTAGTAACCAGACACCTGCGTCACCGTCATGGCTGAGCGACTGCCTTTTCAGGTATGCAACATTGCTAAGAGTGACTAATATGTCTTATCAAAAGACAAAATGGCCTCCACAAAATAGAGTGCAATGTAGCATTAAATCCTCATCTCAGCCTCATCACTGTGCTCCAGAGAGTGCTCTGTGGTGCTGATGATGGAGGCTGAGGGACCTTGAGTGACACCAAATGGGGAGACAGCTGGGGACCGTGCAGCAAGTGGGGACAGTGAAGGGGAGAAACTGGGAGACATGGCTGCTGAGGAGATGGAGCCCTCGTGGCTTATAGGTGAACGCCTTAGAGATGCTAAGTGATGAAATGTCCGTGCTATGGCAGGTTTAGGTGGGACAGATTTGGCTCCCGGGTGAGCCACTGAGGTAATGAGGGGTGGAGGGTCAATTCTCGGCTTGGGATCTGTCTTAACTTTGGGATGGAAGGGTCTGCGTGGATTGTTGGGAGGTAAGCTCTCATCTTTTAGCCTGGCAATCTCTGTAAAGACACTGGCTAAGGGTTGGAACTGAGGGCACCAGTTGAGAAGGTAGTCCCAGTTGTAGCTGCCTCGCAGTTCCTCGTCACTTGCCACTATGGCTGTGAGGGAGCCATCAACCGACGGTTTGCCATCCTCAGGGAAAGCGTAATCTTTTGGGTGGGAAATATTTAACCCACGACCTACTCCAAGATAGCCCCCACCTTCGTCTCTGTAGATTGGGAGCTGACCAGAGAGTAGGGTACCACTGAGGCTCCCACTGATGCTCCCAAGTTTCTTAGTTTTGAACCATTGGCTTGCATCAAGTGGTCCTGGTTCACAAGAAATATCAGAGAGTTGATCCGCATCCTGTTGGATACCTGAATCAGGGCCCCTGGCGGAAATGTGCTCTTGCATGGAGGAGGTGATGCTTGCAACTCTTGGGTACTCATTGATCATACGGATTTCGTCATCCTCTGCTGCTTCTGCAGATCCCCGTCCACTGGAGTGAGAAGGATCTAGGGATCCTCCTCGAGTATAAGAGCCTCCACCAGTTCCTTCCTCTTCACCTGCGTATCCAGGAAGTGCCTGATGATAGATCCTGTCGCCCCCTGTGGGTTTAGACTCATCCAACTTCTGCAAAGCTGTGCCTGAAGATACGGTACTATTCCCAGTGTCTTGTCCTTTCTTCTTGCGTTTTGATCTTACTAGATAAAGGGCCACAGCAATTATGACTAACAAGACTATTACTCCAAGAGAGGCAGCAATTATGCTCACAAGGAGGACGTTAAAGTCTGTTGCAAGACCAAAGGATGTGTTGGTTACATCAATGGTGACCTGAGCGGAAGCTATTCTTGAGGTGTCAAGAGGGCTGTGGGCGGTCACATCCATAGTCATTAGGCGCGTTTCCCTCTTCGAGCGACTACCTCCGCTTGAGCTCCCTGAGCTGTCCGTTTTTAGGTAGATTACACCGGTGGTCTTATTCACATCAAAGTAAGGAGAGGAATTGTGGAAGGAGTAAAGTACAATCCCATCCACCCCACCATCCTCATCTTTGGCCTGTACTTGCCCAATGCTCTGACCTTCCTTGGCTCCCTCTGGTACCTCAATGGACAAGTCTGAAGTGGTGAAAACTGGGTCATATTCATCCTCTCCTGTTACGTAGACCTGCACTGTGACAGTAGCCGAGTTGTTGCCTGCATCCACAGCCAAAGCAATGAAGTTAAATGAGTTCACCTTCTCAAAATCAAAAATCTGCCTGGTCCGAACTTCTCCCGAATTTGGATCCACCAAGAAGAGGTCTTTTCCTAGGCCAGCGTGGTCCATCAAATAATATTTCAGCTGTCCATAAACTCCCGTATCATAATCGATTGCATGTAATACAGTCACGGCAGAGTTGGGCGGCTGGTTCTCACGAATACTGGCTGTTAATGTAGCAATGGGAAAGTAAGGTCTGTTGTCATTGATGTCCTTTACCTCTACACTAATAGGAGCCAAGGCAAAATGACCATGGCCATCTGAGGCTTGTACTATAACCACATGAGAAGTTCGGCTCTCTCTGTCCAAAGGTCTTTGAAGCCTCAGTGCCCCAGTCCACTGATCCACAGAAAAGAGTTTCATCTCATCTCCAGAGCTAATGCTGTACTGGACCTCTGCATAGGGAGCTGAATCAGGATCAGTTGCAGTTACACGTAAGATTTCTGTACCAGCAGCTGCCCCTTCACTCAAAGACACTATGTACTCAGCTCTGACAAAGACAGGAGGGTTGTCATTCACATCAGTGACTGTGATGATGGCTGGTACACTGGAGCTGCGTTGGGGAACACCACGATCCGAGACTGCGATGGTGAGATTATAGCGTGACAACGCCTCAAAATCCAGTCGCTCCGCTAGGATCAGGGTTCCTACCGTCTGGAAGCCATGGCCCTCTATGAAACGAACGCTACTCTCAATCTGGAAAGCATTTCCAACATTCCCACTGGCTACTGCGAAATCAAAACCAGAGTTTTCCTGAGATAGGTCTCTATCTACTGCCTCTAATGTTAGGATGGTGGCTCCAGGTAACTGGTCCTCAGACACTGTGGCTTTGTACTCCAACTGGTGGAATATGGGGGCATTATCATTGACGTCTATCAGCTGAACTTGGACTGTAGCAGAAGATGACAGAGGTGGAGACCCTCCATCCCGAGCTTCGATGACTACACTCACAGAAGGCTGCTCCGGGTCAAATTCTGCTTTCTGTCTGATGAAAAGTGTCCCTGTAAAGACACGAGAAGTGCTTTTACTACAATGTTAATGCTTTAAATATAAACTATACGGTAAAACTAGAGGCAGTGGCTATTTAAACTAAGTGCAGCTGACCTTGTAGAGGTGGTTTTCATTAACTCCACACACACTTTATGTAAATAGCATCTACTATTAATTGCACTTATTATAAACAAGATGCTTGTTGCTACTTATACTTGGTGCATATTTATCTACCACTATTTACACTTTATACAAATAGCATATACAGTCTTTTAATTGTATAAATAGCCACTGCCTAAATGATCAACATGCTTAGTATAAACACTGGGCTTATACCATTTTTAGGATCAATGTAAAACCCGTCCCTCGTTGAAGACATCACTCGATAAGTGACCTTTCCATTTTCTCCTGAATCTCGATCTGTTGCTGTTACTGTGATAACGGGACTGCCTGATGGAGAATGTTCTGGAAGTGTTACCTGGAAACCAAAAGCAACAAAGCAGTTGTTACTTGGCATGCTTTTTCCTGTATCCACAGTGATGTCATTTTGAATAAAAGCATCTGCTGAATACGTAATGACAACAGCATACTTTACTCTGGTGTGAATGACTGCAAGTATATTTATTCTGGAATAAACCCATGTGTTTTAGCATCCTAATCCATGAACCTTTAACAATAATACAATAGAGAACAATGCAGCCGATAAACCTTTATCAATCCCAATAATAAGAGATAGACATTGTTTTAAAAGACTTCAAATAGTAGAAAGAAAACAATCACCTGATATAGGTCTTGTGTAAAAGTTGGTGCATTATCATTCATGTCCTCCACCAACACAGTCAAATTGGCTTCACTCTGGTGCTTTGAATCTGAAGCTCGAATAGTCAGTGTGTACCATGTCCTCTCCTCAAAGTCCAGTGGAGCTGTCAGAGACACACGGCCGTTGTAACGATGGATATCAAATTTTCCCTGTGATGACGCATCCAGCTGTAAAGAGTAAGACAGCACTGGGCCAGAATCCACATCGTTTCCAGTAACCAGGGTGATCTCAGTGCCGATAAGAGAGTCTGCAAGTGGGAAGCGAGCACACAACATTCAGATACATGTACAATTATAAAAATGCTTGATATCATATCTTTCAAGGTTAAAAGTTCAAAGGTCACCAGTCAGTTCACTTACTTTCTGGCACGCTAACTTCTCGTGGCACTGGGATGGTGGGACTGTTGTCGTTGAGGTCGACGATAATCACTGAAATGGTGGCAGTGCCTACTAGTTTCGGGCTGCCACGATCAGTGGCTTTAATCACCAGCCTGATGCAAATAAAATAAAATGAATTAGATAAATTGTTCCTAACATATATAATGTGAGAAATGTTTCTGTTCAGTTTCTTTTGGGGATTGAGAGAGAGAACAAAAGATGTCTTCTATTTTAACAAAAAGCTTTCGTACAACAATCCAAAAGCACTAACAGACCAAAAATGTAGTAAATTAAAAGCACACAGCTTTATAGGGGTTGGGGAACATTTTAGAAACAAAAAACATAAGGTCAAAAAACTACGAGGGCTTGAACACATCACACACACAAACTAAATAACGCTGGAGTGGACAGTTACATTCCACAGAACAGAAGAAAATTAAAGACCTGCAGAGCAATGACTTCACTGGCTGAGCAAACATGATATACACTCACTGTGCCTGTGTCCAGATTTCTCTGTCCATAATGGCCGCAGTTGTGATGCTGCCGGTCAGAGGGTCAATCTTGAAAAGGCCACTTTGACTCGAAGACTCAATGGAGTAAGTCACCTGACCATTCTGACCCTGGTCAACATCTTCAGCCACAACCTAATGCATTCGAAAACAGACTGATTAAGCACAGGCAGGGTACGAAATAAACACTTGCCAGATGCTAAATTTGAGTACAAGTATCTGGTAACTTTATAAGGAGCTACAACATCATGCATGGTTTAAATCTAACATTTACTGATGTTAAGTCAGAAACAGGTGTAGAAAAAACAGGTAAATAATTTAATGCTTTATATGGTTAACAAAAATAATACTGTTTACAAGGGTACATTTTCTCAACTCTCCTGATTGTATGGCAAAACTATGCAAAACAAAGTTATCTGTAGAACATTTTTGTTTTAATACTTTTCCCAATATGTTTTCAATTACCTTTGACCTTTTAGAAAAAACAAAAAATAAGAGACCCCTTGCCTGAATGATGGGAAAGTCATAGCCCTGTGCTTCATGCATATAAGCCACATAGTTCTGCAGCTGGAATCGCGGTAGATTGTCATTGACATCCTGAAGAATCAGGTTGACAGCCATAAAGGAGCTTGAGGATGTAGTTTCAGCCTTCACCACTAGACGGAGTCTTGGAGTGTCCTCAAAATCCAGGCCATTTGAGCTCTGTACCCAGATTTCACCTATGAAAGCAGCAATGATGCAGTGAAGTAGGTCAAGTAAGCAATATTATTTTTCAAATTTCCGATGAGTTTATGCATGCATCTTGTCAAAATCAAGCTGTTTTCATATTTCACAGGGTTCCCATCTGACCTGTACTAGAGCTGATGCTGAAGGAATGGTATTTGTTCCCACTGAAGATGCTGTAAGTGATGCCGCCTCGGGTGCCGTCAGGGTGCTGTGCCTGAGCCTGGGCGACCGCAGTGCCTATGGGGAAAAATACACAAAAAAACTCAATACTCCTCTGCCACACTCACTTATATTGATGGATTGGCTTTCAGTGTTTCACAAAACTGACTGTGCCAGTGAGTGCTGAAATACAATGCTGCAGTTTCATCATGCAGTTCATTGCAAAAGTTTTCAACTGCCTCATGCCAGTGCTTTGAAATGAAGATACCACAAAGAATAGCTTTTAGTTTAGGATTTATAATAATAATAAAAAAGGTCTGTAGACTTTAGCAATGTACTGTGAGAAGATGGGTTTTCTTCATGTCATTTAATGAAAGTTGATGCTTGTTTGCATTTAAGGTCAACCTGAAGTGAAACTTGCGACCCATTTTGCTTATAGAAACTTGAAATGTGTTTTGCTGAAACAGGATATTAATAAATAAAGTAAGTAAGTAAAAAAGTAGGGTGGGGCCTACAGCAAATTATCCAACTGGAATTGATCGGATCATGAAAAATAGCATCTCTATATGTCCCAATTGTAAAAATTATTTTTTCAAATCTGTCATTATTGTCAAAATCTGTATTACATTCATGCTAACTGGAATTAAATTATCTTTAAATTATTATAAAGTATTATTATTATTATAATAAAAAATATCAAAAAGTTGCATAAATAATTTCAATACTTTTTATAATAATATTTTAGAAATATTGTAATTATTATTATTATTTTTTTTTTTTACAAATGTAATTATTTCAAATAGGTTGATTAACTTTTTTTTCCTGTCATAAATGTGCTTGGCTGTAACGACGTCAGCTAAAACAACAGCAAAAATTATTTTTATTTTAATGAATGATGACTATTTCATTTTTCCCTTTTTTTCAATTAGATTTTTTTCCAATTTTGGAATAACAATATGACCAGAAACATGTATTAAGAAAGTAAAATAATGCTGATGTTGACTTTAGTCATCTTCACCATTTGTTATACTGTGATTTTCATTTATAAAATGATAATATTATTATAAATCCTTTTTTTCCATGAAATGGACTGCAAAGAAGAAATTGTTAGTTTTTATAACAAAAAATTGCAGGCTAATAGCACAATCATTTTTATTGTAAAAATTCTCTGCCTACCTTTAGCTGCATTCTCCTGTATGCTAACATCCCTGGCGGTGCGAGAGAATCGAATGCCCTTGTAATCTTGCTCCTTCACATAGACCATCACCACTCCTAGAGAAGACTGGGGAGGACTGCCCTGGTCCATCGCCTCCACTATGAGGGTGCGCTGGGTTTGCGTCAGGGTCTGAAGCTTCTCGGTGGTCTGGATCTCGCCTGTTAGCGAGTTAATAGCAAATCCTCTGACTGGCATTGCAAAGCGGTAGAACACCGAACCATTGGCTCCAAAGTCCTTATCTTCTGCTCTCATGGTGGCCACCACCTGATGCGTGGACACACTTCCACTGGACACGTTGATAATCAGCGGGTCCTGGATGAAGAATGGTGCATTGTCGTTGACGTCCAGGATGGTAATGGTCACCTGGGCTGTGGTGTTGCGGGGAGCGGCGGGTGATAGATCAACTGCATACACTTGGAAGATGTAAGAAGCTCTTTTCTCTCGGTCCAGAAGTGCTGTGGTTGTGATCTTTCCCATGTCTGGATGTACTGTGAATGCACCTTTGGCCTCTTGGCTAAGGAAGTATAAGATCTGACCATTTTCGCCTTCATCCACGTCTGTGGCTGTCGCATCCAACACCACCAAACCTACAGCAGCATCTTCTGAGACATCGACGTAATAGCTACTGCTTCCAAACTTAGGGCTGTTGTCATTTACATCAATAACTGAGATCTCCACTGTGGCTGTGCTGCTCAGAGATGGGCTGCCGTGATCCTGGACCACCACTTTTAAAGAATAACTGTTCTTCCGCTCTCGGTCCAGAGGTCTTGAGGTAGACAGAGCTCCAGAGAAACCATCAAGTCGAAAGTCACCATCTGAGTCACCAGCTAGAATTGCAACACACAGACACAACATCTGTTAACAATCAAGCAGATTGAATCTTCTTTTTATAAGAAACAAGCCTGCAATGTGAACAAAAACAGTAACGTGCCTTGACCACATATAATTCAAAATGCAGTATGTTTTTTTTTTACTTATAGACTCTGGTTGTAGAAGTTCTTCTACATGTTCCTCTGTACAAACAATCTAAAAATTCTAATCAAAATAGTTTTACCAGTGATCTTATATTCCAGTCGTCCACTCTCTCCGGTGTCCAGGTCTGTGGCTTTGAGGGTGAACAGCTCCATGGGCTCTTGGTTCTCAGGCACTTCCAGGCTATAATGCTGCCGCCCGAAAGCAGGAGAATTATCATTCACATCCAGCACTGTAATGTGCACTTTAGCCTTGGCAAAGTTAGGGGGTATGCCTCCATCTTTTGCATACACTATTGCATAGACAAAAAAGATAAAAAAGAGGATTATTAAATGCATTATCAGTTTAATAATAAATTATAATTACATAAAATAATATTTTGATTATAATATAATAATTTTTAAGACAGTGATGGTACTGTTAATTGTTACTGTATTTTAAATAAATCTGAAATAAAACAAATAAAACTATTTATTTTAGGCAAAATTTCTTTCTTTTTTTTGTTTAAGCTGAAGAACTAAACTAAAATGACTAAAACTGAAATATAAAAT
>NW_015542477.1:760892-848584 GCF_001515605.1 Sinocyclocheilus anshuiensis
AGTATAGTGGTCTTGAAGTTCCCTGTCTAGAACCTGAGTGACAGATATCACACCCGTCTCAGGATTAATTGTGAATCCATCCTCTGTCACACCACCGTAAGTCACCAACCCATTAGTGCCTGTAACAAAACATATGTTGCATATGAGTGGCATCCAGTTATTACAAATAAATTACAAAAAAAAAATATATATATATTATTAAAATATATATAAATAATTTACCTAAATATATTATTTACATTTTATTTAAATATTTTTGAATGTTTTATTTAAAAATATTTTTGGCAGTCAGATGAAATAACATATGGTTTTGCACTGAAAATGGTACGTCAAAACTGATGCATTGCATTGTGGGACACAGTATTTTGTCAAGTGTGCTCTGCAGATTTTGACAAATGTCGTAGATAATGCTGAAAATTAGCATAAAGTGCAGAGTAAATGTAAGGCAAAAATCGCAGTATAATAAGTCTGCCCTTCCATTCTGAGTTAGAAGGTGAACAGAAAGTTGCGTGTTTGTGAACAACCTAATTTGAATTTATTGAAATATCCAGGTTCAAACCTTTTCATCTTGGATTTAATACTGGTTTCATTAGTAGTTAATTTTGCTGATTCAGCCGCTGAGTCGTGGTCCACACAAGTGTTAAGTGTGGACCAAAGACATACGGGTGCTAGATTGCGTGCAAAGTCAGCGGGCTTTGGCACGAGCACCTGCTTACTCAATTAAAGCTTCCTGAAGAATGTCTTTACAATCTCTCCTTCATACTCTCTCACTGAGCCCAGGGGGCTGAGAATGAGTCCCACAAACCCTCCTCAGTAAGCGTTAAAAAAAAACACTGCCCTCACCACAACACAACATAACTGCTTTAACCAGATGGTGAAGTTTTTAGACACAGGTCATGAACATCTAAAAGGTTGGAATACCTCGAAATGTAGGCGATTCTTTTCAGAAGTAAAGGCACATTTAACATGGACTATTGTAGGAATTAATCAACTCACCATGATCCCGGTCTGAGGCAGAGACCTTCAGTATGCTTGTTCCTGCTGGCTGGTTCTCTCTGATTTGGGCTTCAAACTCGCTGCGTTCAAACCATGGTGCTTCATCATTCACATCAATCACCTGGATAGACAGCACCTGAGTGGTGGAATGCTGGGGTATTCCATGATCCTCAGCGACAATGGTGAGGTTGTAGCTCTCCTGTTCCTCACGATCCAGAGGTTTGAGGATGGAGAGAGAGCCTGGAGAAGAGGGGAAGAGAAAAACATCTGTAAATCTGCTGCAGATGGCCTCCTGATCATTTGCCCTGTGACCGGAGACACGTGGCAGAGGTCAGGGAGCTGTTCTGTTTTATACTACGCATATTTGTAATATTTCATTATGTACACACATGCCAGACACCATCATAAAGCTCTTCTTGAATGTGGCTGGGCAAGTCGGTTGCTCTGCTGAGGTTAGAAGTTAATTTGTGACTTAAAATAGCCCACCACAACTAATACTGCTTTAGAAAAAGTACCATATTGACGGTATACAGCATAATATTGAATGCTGGTTTTAGCAAATTACTTCAACTTGGCAACTAATTCAAATTTTCATTTTAGTTTAAGATTCATCTATATAATATGCTTCAGGGGCTAATTCATCTTTGCTGGTCCTATGTGAACTTAAAATTGCTCATACAACATAGAAGTCAAACACAATATCCATAACTATAGTCTGACATTCATTTTAGCTTTATTCATCCTGTTTTTCTCCTCAGTTTAGCTCCTCCACTCTCTATACGGAATTTGAGAATGTCGTTTTTGCTGACTTTCTGGTATGAAGACCAGAGCAGAAAGTTGTTGTCACAGATCCATTTTGAACCTTTCCAGCTATACCTCTCTGCAATGCTGTCATCAGCAAGACCCCAGGCCAGGGTCACTCAGGATAAACACACCCCTGCGGTCGATATGGCAGCCTGACTGCTTGCTGACTGCGAAATATTATTGTGTCTTTGTGAAAAGTCTGTGTGCGGCCTCCTTTTTTTATTTATAGTCCACCAAACACACTCTAGTTTTAAACACATCATTGAGATGTTTGAGCTGGCTTCTGCTTCTGAATACGGTAGGTCTGGTTTTGTGCTTAACGTCCATCTCTAGACCTAAAGAGTTTGAAGACTTTCTCCTCAGTGTCTGGCTAATATCAGCCGTGACTTTATCGTGCGCTTTAAACCAACTTTAATATATATAGTATATAGTATACGGCTGATTTAGAACAGAAATAAAACACTAACCTACAATATAAACCATTCGACAATAGTGGAAGGAAAATCGACTACAGCTGTTTAGTCGATTAGGTGACTGTCTATTTAATCTAATTTTGCGTGAGCTGTAAATGGACGTCTTCTTGGATAAGGGGAGAAATTTCAAACTAATAAATGCATACTTCCAGCGCCAAATCAAAGAGTTGCTGTCGACAGGCCAAAATAAACTGCGCTCTCATGAATAACCGCTCAAGAAAATGACCCGTTCTGCTAAATTGCTTCTGGATTTGAGTGAACGGCCCATAAAGCAGCGTGGTGTGAGAAAGAGATGTTTTTCAAATAGAGCGAAGTAATGAGTCTTACCACTGTTCAGGCTGAGGCCGAACCGCCCCGCTGTGTTTCCTGACTGGATCCTGTAGGACACTCGGCCGTTTTCTCCCTGGTCTGCATCCCGGGCCATGACGTAAAGCAGCACAAAGCCCACCGGCTGGTCCTCCATCACACTAACAGCAGTCGGGGAGCTAAAGATCGGAGCGTTGTCGTTCTCATCGGTGACGAACACTCGTGCCGTCACTGATCCCCAGAGTCTCTGATTGGGATCCGAGGCTGAATCCGTGGCATGGACCACCAGGAACAGGCTGGAGGTCTCCTCATGGTCCAGCTCTCGGCCCAGCTTTAAGACTCCTGTGACAGGATCAAGACTAAAAAGATCTGGGATGTCAGGCCACCGCTGTTGGATAGAATAACGTATCTCGCTGTTGGGTCCACTACCATCTTTATCAGTCGCCTGGAAGGTGTAAACGGAGGAACCGGCTTGTATGTTCTCAGGAATAACAATGGTGACTGGATCTTCTGGAAACTCTGGTGCGTGGTCATTACTGTCCTGCACGTTGATTTCCAACTGAACCATGTGAGTGCTTGGATAGGCCTTGGAGAGATCGTCCACCTCGATCTGGAGAGTATACCGTGACCCTTTTTCATAGTCCAGCTCTCTAGCCAAGTACACATCTCCTGTGAGACGGTCAACCATAAAGGTTCCTTCATGATCTGTGCCTCCCACTACAAGGTAGGTCACCTGACCGTTTGAGGTCACTTCACTCTGGTCATGTGATCTAACTGAGCCAATAACAGAGCCAGGCTTGGCTCCCTCCACTGAGTTGAGCATCATGGATAGAGTGTTGGGTTTTGGAGGAGTCCTTGTGGAGCCAATGACCTACAGATTGGGAAGATTTCAGAAGACATGCTAGTTATATTTTAAGTTCAACTTGTATATATTACAAAACACCTCCTTGAACTATGAAACTTTCCAAACAACTGACAAAAAGTGTCAGTAAAGACATTTATAATGTTAGAGAAGATTTCTACTTCAAATAAATGCATCAAAGAATCTTTAAAAAACCTATCATTTTACCACAAAATATTAAGCAGCACAACTGTTCGACATTGATAATAATAAGAAATGTTTCTTGAGACCAAGGGCCAGATTTACTAAACAGGACAAATTAGAGTTAGAGCGCAATTCCATAAAAGCGCGATGGGATGGGACATTTCTGCGGGTGATTTACTAACAGTGTGCACATTAAAGAACACAGACGCAGCCAGATCATTTCCATAATGACCAGCGCAATCTACTAAGAGCAGCACAAATTACCGCCTGCTTTTTTTGGCCGTTAAATAATGCCGCAAATACCAGTAATTTGACGAGCGCAAACTTTAGTAAATCGAGTTGCGTGAGTCATTTTAATACTCTCCTCTCATAAATTTTGTGTCTGGAAGGGAAACTCTTACAAATGCATATTCAATAAGGTCAGGCACAAAAATAACTGTATCCATGCCTTTTCAGTGCTAATTCTTCACTGTGCGTCTTCAGTAAATCCTGACAGTACTATTTTAACGCCAAAAGACGATTTGCGATTTTCTGAAGGATCATGTGACATTGAAGACTGGAGTAAATTCAGCTTTGCTCTTACAGGAACAACACAGTAAAATAAAATAAAATAAAATAAAATAAAATAAAGTAAAGTAAAGTAAAGTAAAGTAAAGTAAAATAAAATAAAATAAAATAAAATAAAAAGTAAAGTAAAGTAAAAAGTAAAATAAAAAGTAAAGTAAAGTAAAGTAAAATAAACAGTTCTTTTGAATTATAACTATATTTCATAATGTTACTGTTTTACTGTATTTTTATAAATGCAGCCTTGGTTACCATAAAAGACTTATTTCAATACCGAAAGAATAAAATGGAGTGAACCTGCCCAAGTCCTTGAAGTACAGTAAAAGCTGGAAAATGGTTGACAGGTGAAGCCTTTCATACTAATATCCCCATGGAAAAAACAAAACACTACATGCATACCGGATCACAGGAAGGAAAGCAACAGAAGGATTGATGCTGATCCCTTCCTGGGCTCTCTTTTAGGTGCAAAGAACCCTGGACTTTCAAAATGAAGCTGGCATTACTGATGGTATGTAAAATATTATCTTGAGATTGCTACGGTGCAAGGTTCTGTGGTGCGAGCATATCGGCGTTAGCGCTACCGAGGTTTGCAGCTTTCTGTTTGATCATGGGGAACCACAGCTGGGCCTCATCAGAGCCATCTGGGAACACTTGATTCAAAGGTGCATTCTCCCTCTGTCTCCCTCACTCTCATCTTTCCCATACAAACAGGGAGAACAGAAATCGCATGCAACCGCACACTCTACAATTAGCCTCCAATTCCCTTTTTGAAATCACATCTGTAAAAGCACTAAAGATATTTCGCTACAAAAGAGAACTGGCAAGAATCATTCTGTAGAGAACAAACTCTTTAGAATATGTATTCTTTTACGTTGGAATGAAAAGCCATGAAAATTATCCTATTGTCAAAGATATAGTTTGACATGTCTGATTCACGCAGTTTCATGCTGAGCATTGGGATTAATACAGGGGTTTGGGTTACAGTATGTTCCTCTGGAGCAGGAAATAATCCTGGGAGTTTTGAGGTGTTTGTGTTTGTGTTTGCATAGACAGGAGCTGGCCTCTGGGTCACAGCTCATTTTTCCTGCTTGAATAATGATACCACAGCTCAGGGGACTGTAAGCATGATAATCGTTTGGCACAGTGAAAGACAGTGTCCATATTGGTGCTCATGCAGCAGGATTTTAAGAATTTGGCAGATTAACTAAAAAAAATGAATTAAGGGCAGTCTTTTGACTTGAAGCAACCAGCCAAAACATGCTAAAAACACTACAGGCACCTAATTGGAAACCACACACAACAATTCTCGGAATGTTTTGCACAGGCAGAAAAGGATAAGATAAGATAAGATAAGATAAGATAAGATAAAATAATGGCTGCTTGATGCTACACAAATATGGTAAATGCTAAATGTGAGCTATTGGCCTCGCTTAGTTTTTAACTATAGAGACTCTAAAAAGGAGAAATTATGAGGGAGAGGGAGGGATTGTGGCATGACGCAAGCCAGATTCAAACCTGCATCTCCTGCATGAGCACCAAATTCCAACATGTACCCGAACCACTAGGCCATGGGTCTGACATACCTCCCTTGTTTCTAACATAGAAAGTGAAGTTTTAAAATGTGCCTGGACAATCTCACCTGTATAAGTAAGGCAGCTGAAGAGCTCTGAGACGGAGCTCCACGGTCCGTGGCAGTGATGGTGAAGCTGTACTCTGCTTTTTCAGCTCGCCTCAGGGGGGACGAGGAACGCAGCTCTCCGGTGTTTGGGTTCAAGGAGAAACGTTCCGCTCTGGAGCCTTAAAAAGCAAGGACAAATGGAAGCATAAATATTGACAAATATGGTAGCATAATTATCCGTACAATACATCACATTGGGCGCAAAGATAACTGTAAGGACATATGTTTACATTTTGCAGTTTTACCCGTTTGCAATAACATCCTCTGGCAATAAGAAGACCCAAAACTTATGAAATATTCTAGACTTTTGCTTACCTGATAATGAGTAGAAAATAGTGCCATTCTCTCCCTCATCTGGGTCTTTGGCGTGTAGAGTTCCTAATAAAGAACCGGCAGGAAGACCCTCCTGAACCTGGAAAACATCAAGCAAGTTTTAAACAACACAGTCTGGCTGCTTATACTTGATACAAACAACTTCAAGAGCGGGAACGTATCCAAGGTCACATAAACAAAGATATTATGTACAGACGTAATGACGTTTTTATGATGTGTAAACTGCTTTAATAAACACAAGCAGCTATGTTATGACACTGATTTAAGGCTTTAAATATAGTCTGTGCCAGTCTGTTTCTTGCCTGAATGAGAATCTCCCTGCCAGGCTGTGTGTGGCTGAACGCTGGTGCGTTGTCGTTCTCATCCAGCACCGTGATATGGGCTGTTCCAGTGGCACTACGTGGAGGAGTACCACCGTCCTGAACCACCACGATGAGCTGATAACTGGACTGATGCTCACGGTCCAGAGCTGCTCTGGTACTGATTTCACCTACACGTGAAATGTTTGAGTCAGTCAGAATACTCAGTCTAGAATGCTGCAATTGATTTTTTGTGTAGTTATTGTACAAAATTAAATTATAAAAAACTAAACTAAAATGATAAAAAAAAACATTTTCTTATAAAGCTGAAATAAATATAAATATATTATATTATAGTATTTATAAATATAAATATTTGTCTTGGCAGCTAACTGAAATAAAATCGAACTAAAATTTTGTTTGAAGTACTATTCTTACTATTTTTTTAGAATTACTAAAAAAGAAATAAAAATGAATGAAATCTAAATAGAAATACTAAAAAACAACAACTAAATACTAAAAACAAAAATGACAAAAGCATATTACAAAATAACTGAAAAACTCAAAATATAAAATATTCAACATTTAAAACATGTAAAATATTCATAAATACTATAAGAGTATACAGTATGTAAATAATACTAAAATAATACTTGATTTTTGAAGACCTTAGTTGCACTGAGTTGATGGTCAAAAGTTTAGACTAGAGTCTACAGAGGGCTTTTCAACCATGCCCAGAAGGTAATGTTTTGTAAACAAAACGAAACAAATCAAAAAACAAAAAACACTGTTTCTTTCTGCTTTCTAAAACGGGAATCTTTCCTGTTTGATATAATATTTAGTTTATTGATAGGCATAGTTTTGTTTTTCTACAGAGGAAATACATTTAACAGTACTTTTAACGGTGGGTAGAGAACATATATATTTTCCCCATTTTTCACACTATAAATGGGTCTCACACTATAAATAGCTGCCTTTTTAGGAAACAAATTTGCTGTCAAAAAGCTTGAAAATCCCTCATCTAAAACATTTCCTAAATGTATAAATAACAAATGTCTTTGCAGATTCGGATTGTGTTCCAGCTCACCAGTGTGGGAATTGATTTGGAAGTAGCGGTCCGTGTGGAGTAATCTGTATGTAAGGCGGCTGTTGAGACCAGCGTCGCGGTCGGTAGCAGACACCCTCCCGAAACCAGTTCCCGCAGGCAAGTTCTCTCTCACTGCCAAGAACACCCTCTCCTGAGAGAAACGAGGAGAATTATCATTCTCATCCGTGACGGAAACTCTCACCGTTGCGCTGCCAGTCTTCCCCATCTGGCCGCTTCCAGAAGTGGCGAGCACAGTTAACAGGTAGATATCCTTGGCCTCACGGTCCAAAGCGCTCTTAACAAACAGCCATCCGCTGTCCGGGGCAATCCCAAAGCCCACCGCGTCCCCATCAGGCCGGAGACGGTATGCCAGTGTGGAAGATGGTGTAGAGCCTTTGGACGACCCTCCATTTCCATTGGGGTCTCTACTGAGTGCCCGGACCTGTAAGAAGTTGGTGTTGAGTGGTGTGTTCTCCTTCAGCTCCACACGGTACGTCATTGTGTCAAACACAGGACCCTGGTCGTTCGCTGCCTGGATGTGGACCACCAGGCTGAACGTAGCGCTGAGCTGAGGCACGCCACTGTCTTTCACGATCACTTGAAGGTCGTATCGCGGTATGCTGTCGTATGACAGACTCCCAATTAGCCGGATTTCCCCACTGCTGCGCTCCACCCCAAATGTGCGCTGCCCTCCGGCCGACATCAGGTCAAAGCTCAGCTGTCCGTTAGGGCCGGAGTCGCAGTCCTCCACCTGCACGCGGTACACCACGGTACCCATTTTTGTGGCTTCCGGTAGAAGCAGAGACTCAGAGGATGACGGGAAAAAAATAGGGGCGTTATCGTTCACATCTGCAATGGTGACCCGAACACGAGTCTCTCCAAAAGCTGGAGGGGAACCGCTGCGCGCTTGAATTTCCAAGTCAAAAAAGGGTCGTGACTCGTGGTCCAGAGGAAGGCTTGTTCTGAGCACTCCAGCTTCTGGATCGACCATGAAATAGCCATCTGGATCCCCAGCAGAGATAGTGTAGGTGACATCCTTAGAGACTCCTGGAGCGAGAGAGAGATGGGATAAAATTTATAAGCAGTGATTTAGCAGATGATTTAATCTAAAGTGACTTTCTAAACTTATTACAAGGACAGTTTTCTTGGAGAAACGCAAGGAGGTGATTCATGGATCATCCCTCGAGTCATCCAAACCTGCAACATTTTGGTTATAAACTTGTGCTGTAAAAAATCGCATCCAAAATAAACGTTTGTGTTTACATAATATATGTGTGTGTGTACTGTGTATATTTACATGTATATATAAATACATAAAAATATACTATTTAAGTAATATGTACATGTACATATTCAATCATATTTATGTATTATTTCTATTATGTATAAATATAACTATATTACATATATTTCTTAAATATATAAATTTATTTGTGTATATTTATATATACATATAAATATACACAGTACACACACATATTATGTAAACACAAACTTTTATTTTGGATGCGATTAATCGTGATTAATCGATTTGACAGCACTATTACAAACACTAATTTTTAATTATGCTCATCAAGGCTGCATTTATTTGATCAAACACCTTGTGAAATGTTATCATAATTTAAATTGCTTTCTATTGTATTTATTTTAAAATGTAATTCATTCTTTTGTTGCATTTTCAACAGTCATTATTGCAGTCTTCAGTGTCACATGATCCTTCAGAAATCATGCTAATGTGCTTATTTGCTGCTCAAGAAAATGTCTTTTTATTATCACTGTTGAAACCAGTTGTGCTGCTTAATATTTTTTGCAAAAACTGCAAACTGCAAAAACTTGAAAACATTTTTCAAGATTCTTTAACGAATCGTTGAAAAAAAAAACAGCATTTATTTGAAATACAAACCTTTTGTAACAAAGTACTGTAAAAGTCTTTAATGCACCCTTGCAGAATGAAATAATATTAATTTCTTTAAAAAAAAAATTATTATATCAGAATATATTGGATATATATCAGGTTGTATTGGTACTTAATTGTACATGCCTATATCCCCTATTTTCACATTTCCCCAATTATTACTTATTCCCTAATTATTAAAATAATTAAAAAAACACCATAAGTCTATAGCAAAACTCAACATTTACATTTTTCATACTGGTATACATACATGGTGTGATGCCTAAAATCACTTTAATAACTTTAAAATTTGTGTTTTAGTTCAAATGTATTTAGATAAAATACTATCGAATTTTAATAATGGCAATTTATTAGTTATCAGCCATACTTGAATATAATTATCGGCTTATCAGTATCAGCCAGAATTGTAATATCAGTGCATCCCTAGTACAGACAGGTACATCCTATAGAATTCCCCATTATTTTTCATTAAACATCCCTACGATATGTCTGTGCTATCAGCAAATATACATCAACAAATAATAATTTCCAGCAACATGAGGTAGAGTGGAATCAGTGATGGATGTGACTGTTTAATGAGGTTCACGCTGCAGCTGCTGCTCTATTTGCACAACTGGCTCAGCGAGAGTGAAAATATTCCCTATCAGGCTTTTCAGCACCCTTGACTGTCTCACAGCCTCAGAGAGCCGCAGCACTGAGGTTAGCAAAGCTATGCGAAAGTATGCAGCAACACATGCATACTTATTTTAGTTTATTTTTAGACAATATAACGGTAATTCCAAGAAGACGTAACATGGAAAAAGCTGAAACTAACCATTCCTGCCGCTGGCCCTCACTACGCCAACCTCAGTACCCCGGAGCACGTCCTCAGACACGGAGAAGAAGTACTGCGCCTGCTCGAACACCGGAGGCGCCACTGAGCCGGCCACAACGCTGATGTTCACTCTGGCATTGACAGGTGCTGTGAGACCGCCTCCGTCCCGTGCTGTGATCACCATGGTGATGACAGAGTTGGCCTTTCCATGCAGCGAGCGTGACAGAGAGATCACACCTAACAGAGGAAAAATGCAGTGGGAATGGAATTAAACGAGATATACGATTAAGCCGGAAGACTGTGAAAATTAAAGACGAGGATACGGATGAGCAAATTTGCTCTGCCTTTTTTCAACCTGACGCAAATTTGCTCATATTATTTAGTGATCCTTAAAGAAAGTCATAAGGGCTTTTCAAAGTCGAACAAAATATTGGGGTGAATGATTCCCTAAATATAAACGTTCATTTATATATAACTTAAAAGTTTAATATAAATTTAATATAAAAGTCACATCAATTTATCACTTATATATGTATGTTTGTATGTAGATAGATAGATAGATAGATAGATAGATAGATTGATGGCAAAAAAAATTTATAAAATTTAGATACACATATATACACTATATACATATTTAGAAACAAATCTATCTATCTATCTATCTCTCTCTCTCTCTCTATATATATATATATATAATCATTTAATAGTTTAATTAATTGAAATACCTGTGTCTTTGTTGAGGGTAAAGAAATGGGATCCTCCGTCAGGGACAGTGTGATATGTCACTTTACCATTTGCACCAGCATCTGGGTCGTGGGCCGTTACCCTGACAACGGAGGTCCCGGGCGTGCTCTGTGTGCTCAAGCTGACGGCGTAGTTCACAGGGTAGAATGTCGGTCTGTTGTCATTAATGTCCACCAGTGACACCTTCACAGAGGCCGAGGATGTAAGGCCTCCCTGCGGGAAAAGATCATATCGATGATAACGACGACAGGACTGTAGATACTGTCACACTACTGTCTAATCTATCTGGATGATTTCTGGTGTGTAATAATGCAGATGAAAACTTCACAGTGGCATATAATTGCCTTTCCAGGTTATGAGGGGCCAGTGAGCTGTAGTATGCAGTGTAGTGGGCTGTTCGCTCATCACAGCCAGCATTTTATGGCTGCAGTAATAATTGAAATGGGAAACAAAGCGGGCCGCTGCTAGCAGCTTATAAAGGGAAATAGCATGAGTGTGTGTGTATGTACAGCAATGTGCCCCTGGGACACTGTGCTTTATTGCATTTTCATTTACACAGCTCATGATTGTTGTTACTGGCAACTAAGTGAAGACAGGATTGAGCAGGGCATGTGACTGGGCATCTAGGTGCTACATGATAGAAGTAATGTTTTTTTTTATTTTTTTTAAATCAACCTTTATGCTTCGGAACTGAGTTTTAAAGGGGTTTCAACTCTTAAAGCTGCAGTGTATAAATTTCCAAATGAAACAGGTTTCTCAAACACTTAAAAAGCATATTAAATGTATTAATGACCACCAATTTTCCAAGTGGTCTCACACTTTTGGACCCTAACATACAATGTGGGCCTTACAGTAATTTTGTGTGTTGAGTTTAAAATAGAATGTATAATGTTGATTACCACAAAAAAAAAACAATCTTGGTGAGACCAGTGAGACCAGTGTTATTTTAGTTATATTTATATACCGTTATAGCATTTATGAATATTTTGAATTCACTTTTACATCTTTATTTTTCATTTTAATTTTAGTTTTAATTATTTTGTTCTGTGCTTTTGTCAAGTATATAGTTTTTATTATTATTATTTTTTATTTCTATATACTGTTGCTTTCATTTATTTTTTCTTCAGTTTTAGTTTTAGTAATTTTTGTACTTCATCTTTATTTATTTAAATTTCAATTAGTTGCCAAGGGAACTTCAAAATTTTCATTTAAGTTTAAGTTTTTCATCTAATATTTACGTTTTATTTCTGCTCTATTTAAAAATTCTACAGCTACTATTAAAAAAGAAGTGAATGGGGCCCGTGTTAAAATATTTATATCTTATTTAAGCTTTATTTAAAAATACTACAGCTACTATTAAAAACAGAAGTGAATGGGGCCAGTTTTAAAAGACAAAATTGTTGCTAAAAGATGTAAACAAGTGTGCAAGTAATGAGTGTTGACATGATTTTAGTGTGAAAAACATGTACAGTTATTCCCATATTTAAAATTTAATTGACATGACAACATAACACCAAAAACCCTAAAATGACTATAAGAATTATGAGAACAATTTCATAGCTCAATTAACACTTTTAACAGATGAATTCATGTGTTTTCATAAAATTATAAGCATCAAATTTCTGGTCTTAAATCCTCTAAAAATGGGCCCCATTCACTTCCACAGTAAGTACCTCACCATAAAGTTGAATACAATTTTTGGCAACACTTCACTTAAAGCTATTATGTATAATGCATTATAAACAGTTACTAAAGGGTATAATGCCTTACAATAATTCATAATGTGCACTGTAATACATTATATCTAGTCGTAAATAATTACAACTGAATTTCAAATGCATAGAATTGAGAAGTGTTATAATGTATTGACTGTGGTTACAATTATTCATGAGATTGCACAATAAGGTACATTACAAGGCATAATTAATGCATTAAAACTACTTTTATAATGAATTACACATAAAGGCTACAAACATTGATTGAGCCCAGAATATTCCTGTATGAGGCAGGTACAAACTCATTCCCTCACCCCATCCGTTGCAGTGACAGTGAAGTCGAAACTCTCCGATCCCTCGTCTCGATCCAGAGCCACACTGGTGCAGATCTGTCCAGTCTCCTTATTGATGGTGAACTGGCTGGGAGGAGCGCTAGCGGGCCCGGATCCAATCGAGTACGTAATGGCCCCAAACGACCCGCCATCTGCATCGTCTGCTTTTACCTGTGGAGCCCAAACACAGAGAACATTGTCAGAATTATGGTCGACTGACGTCATAAACCCTCGTCTCCAGAGAGTACAAGAAGATCAGATTCAGAGGTCTTAATATGTTTTCATTAAAATAATTAATCAATAATGCTGAGACTTCAGTGCAGCCCCATTAAATAACCAAGACACTCCAGACATAAATCCCCATCCCTTTGTATTTTCTTTCCCTCTGTCCTCTAGCTGATTGTACCATGGATTTACTGCCAGCCGGTCTGTTCTTGGCCGCACCTGTCTCATCAATCTCTCACAGTGGAGTGGGAAAACAAGAGAAGGCAGAGAGAGAGCAGCAGGGATGAAAAGTGTCTCCAATCTACGACTCACAATCCCTGCCCTTGAATGCCTGGGTGAATGTCTATGGAAAGAGGGCCACTCTTGCTGAGAGATGGAGACTCTAAAGAGTAATGAGGCGGAGGTAACTCAGCATTAGCTTCTCGTGGTGAAGGACGCCACGACTGATACAAGCGGAAAAATCTGGCCTTGTGTTCGGGAATGGCTTTGGCCAATTTACGGTGACATTAATGTGAGGACAGAAGCGTAGAGTCCTCAAATGCATACCATATGCAGCCGTACAATACTGAAAACACTGTTTTCATGAGGGACAAATGTTACTGAGAGAATTCGCCGTATTCTCAGGAGATTCCAGGGACTGTTGCTGCAGGCTAGGAAAGGGTTGCCCTCTCTATGCACTGGTTTCTGTACAGCACCTCAATGATATGTTGGTGATATGACCAACTTAAAGGGTGGAAAGCAAGGAAAATTGGTGTCATTCATTTATATTTTTATTCTGCAAGTGTGTATTAAATTTATCAAAACTGAAAGTAACAACTTTTACACTGTTACAAAAAAAAAACTATTATAAATAAATGTTCTTCTGAAAGTTTTATTAATTACAAAATCCTGAAAACGGAAACACTGTTTTCATAATAAATAAATAAATAAATAAAATAAGCAGCAAAATAGATTTAAACTTACAATAATATGAAATCTAAAAATATTTAATAATAGAGTTATTTTGAATTGTAATATTTCATAGTATTACACTTTTTTCTTTTATATATATATGCATGTCAGTGTTGGATTTTTAGGAAAACTCATGTCATTTTTGGATGAGATCAGGTTAAATTCACACTAACTGAACACACCAGGAGAAATTTCTCTCAATTTGCGTTTTCCTACCAAAATCTTTGCTAACAGTTCATATATAATCATTAAGAAGATATTAAGTAAGGGATAATATACACTCAGCTGGCCATTATCACAATATAAACCCAGACAGGGGGATCAGGAGCCTCATATCACCCTCAAGGGGTTTATTTAGCGATAATGACCGTCTGACTGTGCGTTATCCTCCTTATTACACAGCTACTTATCAAATAAGTAAACAAATGCAATGAAACATTGACATAATTTCATTATTTAGAAGAAAGAGACTGCAGAATAATACAAGAGACATAAAATGTGGTCGCCTGGCAAAACAGACAATTATAGTTTAATGGTCATTATACAGAAAATATTTGACTGCAGAATGCAGCAAGTGACCAGTCAGAATCAAGCATTCCAGAGAGCCATGAAATGCAGAATTATGGTTTATGAAAATTGCTGTTTTGAAGCTAGTAAATCAGCTGAACTCATGATACAGTTAAAAGAAACTGCAATCACATTTTTTCACACACCACCACAGATATTCTTCATATTGTCACGGCCGTATAACTGCAGCTGTACAGCTGATTCACATTACAGTCCTGACATGGTAAAGCAGAGGAGAGAAGCCATACAGGACTCGGGAATCTCAGGCCCTCACTCAACAGGGCGCCTGCTACCGGAAAGGTTCAGGTCACGACCCCTCAACTCTGCTTAATGCAGTGACCTCTCGCCCACCACGACGCACTCTGTAAACAAAATTACTCTGGTGGTCCACAAGCCTTCCCATTCATCAACTCCAGAAAGACCTGAAGACCCTATACCTGTAACACAACAAAGGGCTCCTTGCAAAACATCAAGGGGAAATGACCTTTGACTCTGCCAAGCCTGCAAATATTTAATACGGTCGACTCTGGAAGAAGTTTCATAACGTTGCTTGGTGCCATTTATGAGGATTGTTAAAAAAAAAAAACAAAAAAAAAACAACTTTTTTTTTATGAGATCTAGAGGATGTGAAATCTGGCCAAAATAGCAAAGTCAGGCAACTATGCTTTATAGATACTGATGTTTTTTTTTGTTGCCAATATTCATTCCAATAATAATATTTTGTGAAAACAGGAAGTATAAAGGCTGCAAGATGACTGTCCTGTTCAGTTGTCAGCTATTACCAAAATCCTCAGTAAATCTCATTCTGGTTACTATGAAATGTATAAATTGTATAAAATGTAAAATGTATAAATTGACAAATATTTCAATATTTATTATGATGGTTTTTGTTGTACTGCATTTTAATTTTTTTAAAATAAATGGATTTAAATAAAAAACTAAATAAAATAAAATATTAAAACTTGCAAAAATGTTGCAAAACCCTCATTACTAAAACTTTAGATCTATAATATATATATATATATATATATATAAAGAGAGAGAGAGAGAGAGAATATATATAGAGTATATATATATATATATATATATATATACTATCATCCCAGTTTTATATATAAACCTTTAAAACTACCAATTTAAAATTAAATGTAGTTGTTCATAATATAAAATTATATATATATATAGACAAACTGATTTAAATTAAAACATTCTCATTAATTATAATGTCGTTTTTATTACTAAAACTAATATAAATAGCAAAGTATTTATAAATTTTTTGTTGTACTGCAAAAATATAATTTGTTTAAATAAATAGATTTTAATAAAAATACAAATAAAAACCATTCGTGCAATGCACAAATTATTTATATATGACAAGATAGTTTTGTTATACTACCTTTAAAATTATTTAAATAAATACATTTAAATAAAAATAAAATAAACTCTAATGTATTTTTACCATAATGCAAATATCTTATTTCTATAAAAAAATATAAATTCTAAAATATTTATACATTACCTTTGAGAATGATGAGAATTACAAAAAAGGTCAAAAGAAAAACATCTGGATGCATTATGGTAATAAGAATGGGATTTCATTTCCTTTTTTTCTTTCTTGCATTACAGTTGCATCTTAGCTTGATATTGGAATGGAAAAGCAAGTCACTTGTCTTTAAAATCTGAAATGGGAAATCTTAAAGTGCAATTATTACAAATCAAAATCAAAACACCTGCTCAGAGAATGCTGTCCACATGTCACAATGCATTCCCACGTGCACTTTATGTACCGTTCTGGAACGCCGTAGCAGCTTGCTGTGGTGTTCTGGTATGACAGGAATACCTCAAGTGTGCAGTGATAGACCAACAGGTGAATTTCTGCTGTGGCTGACGTGTCCTGAGGAGCCCGACAGTGATGGAGCCAGATCTCAGTCCAAATGAGAGCACCGCTGCTCAAGCTCTGCTCTGCAGTGGTCAATGCTTTTCCATCTGTTTTTCCCATTACCGCTGTTATTTCCTGTTGGGATTACGTGTGGTGAAATACTAGCTTTCCGACAAATCAAAGCCCCATGTTTGCCTGTGTTCTTGGGATATTTGGGTAAAGTGGGTGGGATTAAGCACCTGCAATAATGACTCGTCCTGGGACGCTGTGCTAGCCAGGCCTCGCTCTCAGGATGCTGATAGAAATGACAAGTCTAGCCCACCTGGTGAGTATGACCTCTACACTACCCCATTTTTCAGAGCAGACTAGAGCCAATCATTTATACTGTATTAAAGAATTAGAAAAAAAAGGAATAAGATTTAAACATCAAGAGAGACTGTGGATCAGGTGTGTGGGGTAATGGGGCATGAGGGTTCAGAGGGCTGAACAGAACGTGTGTGTTTGAGAGGTTGGGAGGGTGGCACAAATCTCAAACTGATATGAGACGAAGTCTCCTTCGTTAAACAAGGTGCAGGTGAAAAAAGCATTAAATGCACAAAATCTGCATGTAATTTGGTGGGACATGTTTGCTCTCCTGTATAGATATTTATTTTCTTATAAATGAAACTACTAAATAAATAAATAAATACATTTATTAAAAAAAGAACATTATCAAAGGTTGTCAATAATATAATGCATAATTTATATGATTTATTTATTATTTAACTATGGAATTGTTTATAAACAATGAATTAAGATGTATTAAATTAACATTTATTAACAATTAACAACTACAAACAATTAAATAAACAAATTATATAATATGTATAATAATGTATAACGTATGTGATTTATTTAGTTTTAATATTATAAATTATGCAATTTTTAATAAATTAAATAAATGATATATATTTATATAATGTATCATTTATATTATTATATTATTATGTTAATTATATCTAAATTAAATATATATATATATACACACAATACAATTAACAATAAATAATAAATAATAATATAAACAAATAATTTAATAATAAATAATAATATACACATGAAATTGTATATTTTTATTTATTGATTTAATTATTTGGCAAATATCCATAAATAGAGTTTGCATGCTTCAGAAGAGATAAAAAGAAGGTCAGTGAGTCTGCAGACTGAAAGTGGGCCTTCTAGATTTCCTGCACACTCATCAATAGCAATTAAGTGTAAAGCCGTACAGTATTTCTGCACACGTGCAATAACCCATCTTCCATTCTGTCATCAATCAATCTGACAGTCCTGACGAGAGGCAGAATTTCCATCTGCATCACTCCATTCCTTATTCATCAATAAATTAAATGACAGACTCTGAGGGCTTCTCAGCGTCACAAGCAACAAATCACTATCTCCCTACGCTTTTCACAGCAGATCAATACTGTCGAGACACATTCAGCCCACAACAAGCAACTAGAACTTTCAACCACCACTTAGTCTTTCTGTTATTACTGAACTCGACTTGTGTGAAAGCATTGCAATAATTCTGTCTGGGTGAAGAGAGACTCATCCATTCCCTATCCAAAACTACTTTTGGGACAAACGTTAATAGGCCTTAACACCATACGCCATAATTCATCGCTTTCTTAGGTTGCACACGTCTCAAGAGGCTGATCTCTGCCATAATAACTAACCAGATGAACTCTGATTAAAGGAGCAAATCTGTAATTGAAGGGTTGCGTGTAGTATGATCATGTGGTAGATGTTTTCCATTAAAACCTCTCAAAAACTGGCGCAATAAATAATGAGTCAGGAAACCGCAGTTTCTTATTAGTTAATATTAGTTACATTTATCTTGACCTACATAACTGAATTTATCTCAGCAACTAAAGTGCAATATCTTTTTTCGCCTGGTGCCGCGCCACTGCACCCCATATTATAAAGTTAAGACCTTGAGAGGAAAAATTACATACCAGACAAGAAAAAAAAGCAACTACAAAACACATACAGCAGAATATGTGTGTATTTACGAGGATATTCAGATAGATTTCTAGAACATCTTAACATGCATCAAACAAGCTCTATAAATATATGTAAATATATAAAATACCATCAGTGAGTGATTGCATTACACTGTAAATGTCTTTTGGGGTCAAACGGTTTGAATTTCCTAAATTCTAGTAGCTATTTCAGTTATTTCAAGCTGACAAATGTCTACGTATGTGAATTTTATACAGCAAACTACAACGAAACTGTCTGCTGTCTTGGGTCACTGCAGTTTTACAAGAGCAAAAAATGGTTTGTTATTCCATTGCTTACAGTCTCTAACATGTGGTCTAAATTATTAATCTTTGAGTTTATCTCTTGCTCGCATCCAATGTCAAGAGGTTGATGCTGTAATTTATCTGCATTTTTACTGAAGGCAAAACACTGAAGGCATAAACCTGTTGACCCAAACACAGGCACACACAAACAATTTCAGATAAGACAACAGATCTATTACAGGTCACTGCTTGTCCAACAGGAAAATTTGTGATATTTTTACATGTCTCAGCAAACTTATAGAGTTTCTCGCTAATGCACACAACCCTTGATATCTGTAATTCAAGATCACCTGGTTAATCTCCGATTTCTCGTTTCGTTCCCAAGGGAATCTGCTTCTTAAAATCACAGGGGTTAGAATAAGTAAAAGAATCCACTATTACAAGGTCTCAGATAAGCAGCAGTGCCTTGGATGTGATTAATTGAGAACTAAGCTCTGGATGTCCTTTCCTTCGCCTTGACCTTTCTGCCGATCATTTTCAAAGAGGTTGTGAGAGGCTGTGAGTTGCAGTACGTTTGATTCAAGATGAAATCAAGCCTATCTTTAAGTGCTCTCATGTATAAGTCACAGTTTAAATCTAGTCCCTGTATATCTAGACCTATACTTTTGTGTGGCACAGCAAGCAACTTTAAGTTATCTAAAAAAGTATAACATTCATCATTTACTTGTGATTTTGTTATAAACCTGAATGATTTCATCTAAAGAAAATATTTTGAAGAATGTTTCAACTGTTTTTTGTCCATAAAGTGGCAGTCAATGGGGTCCAAAATAACAATGGACCCCACTTTCACTGTAGTGACAAAAACACTTTTAAACATTCTTAAAAATATCTTTTTGAGAGAAAATCATACAAAAGCAAATCAAAGAACAAAAGAAAGAAGGTCATATTTTCAGCAAGACTCTAAGTCCCTTTCTCTCAAAAATGAGCTTCTTTTAACCAAAGTTAGTTAAAAATTGACTACTTTGCAGAATTTACACAGTTTTTTTAAAGACATTATTGATATTTAGATCAATATTTAAACATATTTACAAAAGTTAACGATTCGACGTAGATCTAACAAGTTTTTTTCCCTTTAGGGGAAGGGCCTGGACTCTGTTGATATAGATTGGTTTGGGAATTTAAATATTTTAAAATAGCCCGTTCCCTTGGAAACATGAATAATGGATGACGGATCATTAAAGATCAATAGAGCTCATAAATCAAAATCCTAACTCTTCCTATTCAATACATCATTTACCACCACAGAGAGAATGTTTCAGCTATTTTTGTCCATTTACTTTTATTTTATGGAGATCCAAAAAAAAAAAAAATTACAGATCACAGATAATCAAAGATCAATATAACTCATAAATAAAATCAACTCTCCTATTCAATATATCATTAACCACCATACTCCAGACTAACCACCAACAGTCTTATTAATTAATGGGAGCCTTTACTGACATATAATGTTATGAAGGCCAGACAGAGCCAGTGCCTCCCACACATTTGGCAAATGGAAGTTCAAAGAGGAAGTTGGTCTGGCACTCATATGCCAGTGCTAAAATATGAGGTCTATTGTAAGAAGTGATGAAAGTGAGGTGGTTATATTGGAGCAAGCCTGTAGCTGTTCTTTGATCCAGGCATGAATCAGCAGACCGCACTGTTCATAAATGCTTTACTGTTAATTAGCGGACTGCAGTGCACATGGACTATTCATTGATTAGCACAAGTAGACCTTTGATCGATACTTTCTTATAATGTTGTGCACAGGATGTGACAGGTTGTTTTAATTGGACAGTCTGGGGATAATGATACTAAAATATGGAACAACAACAAGGTTTTCATTTATACCAAGTGTTTGCTTGCTATAAGAAACACATACCATAAGAACCATAATACCATAATACTGCAAGTATTATACTATATAGTCATTACATCCCATTATATTCAAAGTTATGTTTTGAGAGCAAAAAGCAATAATAAAGCAGATCTTCATGATTTTACCTTAACATTTTCTCTTTGGTGATTTAATGTGAGGAATATTCCCTAAACAATATTTCATTCAAAATAGGAAAATTGGTAGCAATGGCCAGATTAAAATTCTAATAAATCCATAAAAAAACATGTATTAGGAATACAAAAAGCACAAGCCCAGACACAAACTAAATGAGAAAGAGAAATGCTTCCAGACTCTTTTATGAATGAAAATTCATGACTTCCAGAACACACCATTCTGCCATTAAACTTTCATAAAGACAACTGTAATTAAGCTGGACAGTGATGGACCGGGGACAGTCCAGAACATTCTCTAAACTGGCAACAGATGAGAGCGGACAGATTCCAACCACTTCTCTTCCTCAATGGATCTGTGTCTCAACAACTGCAAACCGCACTGGCTGACTCCACTCAGCGCTGTTTGTGTAACACGCTGCACCTTTAAGAAAATTTATGGGCAAGAGCATCTCGCTCCGAGGCACTGAGCTATGCATCACTACAGAGAATATAAAAGGCTGTATTTTAGTGGTTTTACAATGAAGGAAGGGTACAGTGTGGATGTTTTTTTCCCCAATAGCTATTGCAAGATGCCACAAGAGTCTTATTTTCCTTTTACAAGTTTGTGGGATCTGGCCTTGGTCTTCGTTCCAGACTTGTGTATGCGTTTGAGTGTATGCAGTGCTTGTTGGTTGCTTCCAATTTGTATTTCATGGCAGAAGTATGCACACAGAAGAGAAAAGCACAAACATGTTATACATCATTCATTCCTCTACTTTGGCAACTGAGGTTTGGAAACATTTGCATGCTCCATTTAGGGGGCAATGTGCTCAATGGGACATCAGAGGGCATTTTAGAAGACACCATTTCTGCTTAGTTCCACATTTCTGGCAAATTTGAAGAAAATGTTTGATTTTTCTCTTATACAGTCACTCTTCTTTTGTATGAATTGTTAACATTTATCCTACAATGCACCAGAAGCACATCTACCTTACTATCCCAGGCATTGTAAAGTGGATTCATGTGATTGTTCTGATGGAGCCTGGGGACCAATCCTGTTAAATGCAGGCTGATTAGCATCCCCGCTAGGCCTCTAATGAATGTGAGAGCCTTGAGAGCTTAAGTTCTCCCAGATCTGGCCAGAGTTCCTCATCAGGTCTGGCCGGGGACAGCAACTCATCTGTACATGCACTGATTATAACCATTTTGAAAAAATTCCAAAATGTCATTACCATTTATAAGAGATGAGCATGTCATCACAAGGAAAATATTTCATATATTGTGTAAGGACACATAAGGAAAACTATTTTATATCAGGGTCAGTGACAAATAAGTGCGTCCAAGAAACTTTCTTAGTACATTTCACACTACTGTTCATATGTCTGGAGCCAGTAATATTTTATTTTCTTCCTTTCTATTTTTTTTAAAGAAATGAATACTTTCATTGAGCATGGCCACACTAAACTGATAAAAAGTGAGAGTAAAGAAGGACATTCATAATGTTACAAAAGATTTCTATTTCAAATAAATGCTGTTTTTTAAGCTTTCTATTCAAAGATTAGAAAGCTTAGAGAATTGAGAAGAATATAATATTACAAAAATATTAAGCAGCACAACAGTTTTCAGCAAGAAATGTTTCTTAAGCACCGGAGCAGCATATTAGAATGATTTCTGAAGGATCATGTGACACTGAACACTGGAGTAATGAATTCAATTTCTAAATATATTAAAACAGAAATAAATAGTTGTTTTAAGTTGTAATAATATTTTAAAAATATTACTGTTTTACTGTATTTTTAATCAAATAAATGCATTCTGGGTGAGCATTAGAGGCTTTCAAAAAATCTTCCCGACCCCAAACTTTTGAGTGGTAGTGTATGCTGGTTACATATGACTTTGAAAATATATAAAACGTAAAAAAAAAAAAAAATACTGCTTATTTCTTTCCTAATAAATAATACAAATTACTTAAAAATCTAAAATCATTATTCTTTTAATGACATCAAGAAAGTTTCATAAAGTCAGTATTCGCCTGACATTTTTTGGATTACGCTTAAAAATATTATTATTTTTTATTATTATTTGCCAGCATGGACAACAGCTGTCTTGGATGTTTTGCAGCACAAAATCTGACTGAACGGATAAAGACTGGAAAATAACGGTAATTTTAATTTCTTATTTTATCTACAGCTTGTTAGAGGTAGAATTCTTTAGTGAAATAAAGTAGCACCAAGATGTGAGAGAGAATGCGTGAGTGAGTGTGAAGCTTGCGAACAAGTGAAGCTTGTTGGTTAAATTACAACAACTAAAAAGTTATCACCTCATTGCTGAGAAATATAATGTAGCAAAGCTGTTGTATTTATAACAGTCACAGGGCAGGGGTTGAAACCCAGCTGATGAATGTGCCATTTCTTACCTATATAAAGTTTTCATCTCAATAAAATGCAACATTAAATCACTGTCTTTATGGGCAAATGTGTAGCACTTGCATAAGGAGTTCTGCAGGGAATCGGATATGTGTGTTTAGACGTAGGTCGGATGTCCAGATATAGGATATGTATCCGAGTAAAATCCACATTTGGAAGTGGGCCAGATCAGATACAAAAAAATCTGATCTCGTGCAGATTTTTTTTTTTAAGCTTTCTATTCAAAGATTAGAAAGCTTAGAGAATTGAGAAGAATATAATATTACAAAAATATTAAGCAGCACAACAGTTTTCAGCAAGAAATGTTTCTTAAGCACCGGAGCAGCATATTAGAATGATTTCTGAAGGATCATGTGACACTGAACACTGGAGTAATGAATTCAATTTCTAAATATATTAAAACAGAAATAAATAGTTGTTTTAAGTTGTAATAATATTTTAAAAATATTACTGTTTTACTGTATTTTTAATCAAATAAATGCATTCTGGGTGAGCATTAGAGGCTTTCAAAAAATCTTCCCGACCCCAAACTTTTGAGTGGTAGTGTATGCTGGTTACATATGACTTTGAAAATATATAAAACGTAAAAAAAAAAAAAAATACTGCTTATTTCTTTCCTAATAAATAATACAAATTACTTAAAAATCTAAAATCATTATTCTTTTAATGACATCAAGAAAGTTTCATAAAGTCAGTATTCGCCTGACATTTTTTGGATTACGCTTAAAAATATTATTATTTTTTATTATTATTTGCCAGCATGGACAACAGCTGTCTTGGATGTTTTGCAGCACAAAATCTGACTGAACGGATAAAGACTGGAAAATAACGGTAATTTTAATTTCTTATTTTATCTACAGCTTGTTAGAGGTAGAATTCTTTAGTGAAATAAAGTAGCACCAAGATGTGAGAGAGAATGCGTGAGTGAGTGTGAAGCTTGCGAACAAGTGAAGCTTGTTGGTTAAATTACAACAACTAAAAAGTTATCACCTCATTGCTGAGAAATATAATGTAGCAAAGCTGTTGTATTTATAACAGTCACAGGGCAGGGGTTGAAACCCAGCTGATGAATGTGCCATTTCTTACCTATATAAAGTTTTCATCTCAATAAAATGCAACATTAAATCACTGTCTTTATGGGCAAATGTGTAGCACTTGCATAAGGAGTTCTGCAGGGAATCGGATATGTGTGTTTAGACGTAGGTCGGATGTCCAGATATAGGATATGTATCCGAGTAAAATCCACATTTGGAAGTGGGCCAGATCAGATACAAAAAAATCTGATCTCGTGCAGATTTTTGTTTACACGTGTGCAACGAATTCCAATCTGTGTCAGATGCGAGCAAAAAAATCTGATTGTTTTGTGCCAGTGTAAGCAGCCACTGTAGACATTGCTCTGCTGTAAGAACATGTTCTACCAGGGTAAAAAAAAACATATTTCAACAAACCCTTATACTTGAAGCACACCGTAGTTTATGTCGTTTCCTGCCCATAATTTGAGTACAAACCCATTGATTTATTGATATTACCTCAGTGATGCTGACAAAGTGCAGGCCAGAAACTAAAGGAACGCTGCCTCCTCCTTCCATACATCCCCCAACCCCTGACCTCGAATGGCACGAGCCTCACATCTCAACACTCTTACGGTAAATGATCCCAGCCCTAAGGAAGAGGGAATGAGGATGGGGGTTGGGGGGAGGAAAGAATGGAAGAAACATGGTTTCATGGCATCGCCATCCTAACTTCCCCTCTCGCCGTCTCCTCTCAGATAGTGTGGTCTTAATTACGCAGCTGCCCAAAAACCCAAACAACATTAGTGCAGCATAACCTGACACTAATATATAACCTACAATGCTTTTCAATGCAGTTGCCACAGTGACAGCAGCAGCTCAGTCATACGCCTCACGACAGCTATTCTGGATGAGGGAGGATGGGTTGAGTATGGGACGGGAAGGGGCGGAGCTAAAACTTAACAGCCTCTCTGGTCTGGGGGAGTTCAGTGGATAAGCATGATCTGTCAAAGCCTCATAAACATGGGCAGACAAACGGTGTTCTCCCCCAAAAACATGGATGTGTGCTCCATAAGGTATCACTTTGACTTAAAGGCACAGAGATTTTTGAGCTTATTGAGTTATTAAGGTATGCAGGCCTCAGGTAAATCATTCAGAACCCCAAGAGAAGAAATGAAGAAGTTTATGTGGAAGTCGATTACAGCATCTGTAAGACTTATTTTGGCCTTTATTTACAGGACTGTAGAGAGCAAATCTGTTACCTTCTGTAACATGACATGAGTCTTCTTAAAGGGATAGTTCACCCAAAAATCTTTTCTTTAGTGGAACACAAAAGATGGTATTTTGAAAACGAATGAACATTTTGAAAGTTAATGAACAAACCAAATTAGAACTTTTTTGTGTCGTTCCAGGTTTTGAAAGACATGAGGGTGAGTAAATGATGATTTTGAGGTGAACTATCCATTTAAAAAGGGTTATAAATAAAATCCAAAGCTTGGCAGAGTTAGTGACCTTGAGTTTCCAGACACCCAAACTATAACAGCAAGTTTTGTAATTGTTATAAACAATTTCTGCCGCAGAGTAAATCGCCAGCGTCATGATGGGAGACACACTCGTCTGTAAGTTTACAAATTACATACAAGTATCCGTGAAGCATAAAGCCACTTTGTGAGAGGAAGTACACTGACAGTCACATTTGGCATTGATTATGGCAGCGTCCTCCTTTTCCTGTCACAAATTTTAACCATTGCTGACAAACGGTTGATCAGACATGGTTTAGATTTCAGCACACGTCCTCAAACATGAAAAACATGGGCTAAATGTCACAAAGCTGAATTCTGTCTTTTATAACTGTCCACCATAAGTCCAGGTGAATTGCCATTTGTGTCCTAATTTACTTCCGCAAAGTGATGTATTTCTAAAAGATGCAGAATATTCAATAAGAAAAAATAAAAGTAGAATTGGTTTTATACTTTGGGAGTTAATCATGATCATAAATATCATGGAGTCAGACTTAATATGAGTGTGCAAAAATAAAGGTTAATTAGCCTACTGTTCAAATTTTGAGGTCAGTAGGGTTTTCTTTTTACTCAGCAAGGATGCATTAAATTGATCAAAAGTGACATATATAATGTTACAAAACATCTCGATTTCAAATAAATGCTGTTCTTTTGACATTTAAATTCTTCAAAAAAATCTACAAAAATTATTTCTGCACAAATATTAACCAGTATAACTATTTTCAACATTGATAATAATGTCTCTTGAGAACCAAATCAGCATATTAGAATGATTTCTGAAGGATCATGTGACACTGAAGAGTAGAGTAATGACCACTGAAAATTTATCTTTGCCATCACAGGAATAAATGACATTTATACTATAAAACAGTTATTTTATATTCTAACATTTGTTAGATATATTCTAACATAATGTTGCTGCTTTTACTGTATTTTTTTATCAAATAAATGCAGCCCTTGTGAGCATAAAAGTATTATCAAAAATATTTGTAAAAATCTTACCGACCCCAAAGTTTTATAAAGACAAACTTTCTTCATTTGAATAACGTGCAGATGAATCAAGTTTTGTTTTTAAATTGACTTTTTTAAAATTATAAATCTGTTGCTAATTTCATTAGCTGACATATCCTACTGTATGCTATGTATTACATGCTCCACCTGTAGAGGTACACACAGCCGCTAGTCATGCTGGGGTCATGACCCATGGAGCTTTTAAGGGTCAAGGTCATAGGTCAGCAAGATGTCGTCCAGTTCATTGTCAGCCGCCACCTCGACCCCTGACTGCTAAGCTGCAAACGCAAGCCTTTCACTACATCTAAAATGAGCTGTTCATTTGGACTGCGACACATGCCACATAGCCAGACAATGAGAGACCACCTGTTATCTTTAAATACAACTCTTGTGTGGCCTCCGCTCATCTCTTTTCATAGGAGCAAATAAATTCAGTTAGGAAGAGGGATATCCTGAGGCATGATGTCACTTGCTTTAATCAGAGGGTCAGGGGCTCAGCGTGACCTCATTAAACTGTGGAAAGCTGTTATACGTTGGCTTCACCTCCATATACAAACACACACTTGCTTTGTAAGTTTGGGGTGAAACATCAAACTGATTTCAGTGTCATGTGAGTTCAGTGATTGTGGTGAACTCAGGCAGGACACATGCGAATCAGGGAGGTCATGAGATTGTGCTTCATTTGAGCGTTACAAATGAAAACTGTGTGAAAAGTTAAAAGCAGAGAGAGACCGGGCAACTTACATTCATTAGAGAGGATTATGGGAACACAATGACGGTGACAAATGCTAAAGCATCTGATCAGAGCATGGATCTTGATCATGTGCTTTTCTGTGAAGATAAATCACAGTGTACATAATTTGTTTAAAAGGAAATATGAATCTTTTTAGAATAAATCATTTTAATTCCATCTGTCTGAACAAGAGGAAACATGTTGTTTGGAGAGTCAGTCTAGTTCAAAATACGGATAGAAAACATGCAGACAAATCATGAACAGGAAAAAGCTGAACAAAGACAATACTGAAACTATCGTTTATGATATTATTGTGGCCTTTTTTCCTGTAGCTTGATGAATAAAGGTTGAATAAAGGTTGAAGGAAAATGGAGGGGAAATGATTAGTAGTCATTTGTGGAGAAATCGAATCAGTTGAGTGAATGATTCAACGGAACAAAAACATACTGGTGATTAAACCTGCAGAAAGGGCTAATGAATGATTCAGATCTTTTTAGTGAACTGATCGCAAAGATTCAACTCACTTGGATGAATCAAAATGCTCAGTAGCATGAAACATGACCTGTTAAGCACAAACTGGAACTGTTTCTGTTTCGGAACATGCTTCACAACTCCTTGTTCAAGCTCTTGTTCTGTCCAGGCTGGGCTATTGCAATGCTCTCTTGGCAGGTCTTCCAGCCAGTTCTATCAAACCTTTACAATTAATCCAGAACATGGCAGCAAGATTAATTTTGAATGAGCCGAAAAGAATGCATGTCACACCTCTGTTTATCAATTTGCACTGGCTACCAGTAGCTGCTCGCATAAAATTCAAGGCATTAATGTTTGCCTACAAAACCACCACTGGCTCTGCAAGAATCGGCTAAAAACACATCTCTTCCATCTTTATTTGACCCTCTAACTCTAGCACTCTCCATTCTAATTCTATTCTTTATTTTAAAAAAAAAACGTGCCCCTTTTAGATTTGCACTCTATTTATTTACTTTAAAAAAACTAACACTAGCTTGCTCTATTCTTTTTCTATTCTGACTGTTTTCTTTTTATTTATTATATAATTAAAAAAAAAACCTTGCTGTGTGTACTGCATTAAGCTAACGGAGACCTGTTACAGCACTTGCATATCATTGCTCTTTTGTTGAGTTTGATTGCTTCCATTGTCCTCATTTATAAGTCGCTTTGGATAAAAGCGTCTGCTAAATGACTAAATGTAAATGTAATGTAATGTTTCTGAAAAGTTAGTGCCATATGTTTCAAGAATGGAAAACATACAGGATAGCACTTGAGAAAGTGAAAGAAAGATGCTAACAAGAACTATTCCCCACATGTGACTGAATCCAGGAAAAAAATACATAAGGAAGAGTCAGATTTAAGCTCCGTAAGAAGAAAAACAAAACATCTGAGGCCTGAAATCAATTACGCGAACCCAGAGAGTGCAGACCAAAGTATGGAGCGAGCGGGTCAGTTCTACATCATTTTCCTATCTCATGTAGCTAATGACTCAGGTCTTATCGCCACCCCATGACGGAGCCCCATGAAAGATGGAAATCATTTAAAACCACATCCCTTGACCTTGTTCCCACAATTTCACCACAAAAAAGAAAAATGTCTACCGACCAACATTTGAGATACATACCCACTTCATTCCTGGCATTCCTTTCAGGGTTTCTACTACATCAACACAAATTCAAGTTTTCTAGAAGTCATGGGACCACCTACTGTAACCTGTGAGGTCAGTTCAAGCGCTGGTCATTGAGTTGCAAGTGTGTGTAAGAGGCTTCCAGGCATTGTGCATTGTTTCTCTGCTCCTTGACTGTGGCAGAAATTACTTTAATACGTGTAAATATGAAGTTCGGCACAATTTCACAACCAGAGCCCTGCTTTTGCGAAATCCCTTTGATGTGGGCTTACAACAGACGTACTGCACAGACCATCTTAATGATAAAGAATAATTCCTAAATAATATAAAAATATAAAAGTTTTATATAAAATATAATTTTAATTATGTAGGGTTTAATATAATATAATATAATATAATATAATATAATATAATATACATAAATCTGTAGCCAGGCTGTACAATGTAACTACAAACATACTTTTCAGACCTTTGATGATATTCAGAAAACTATAAAAAATAATTATATAATTCATGTATATATTATACATTCATTCAAAATCTTAATGATAAAGAATAATTCATAAATAATGTAAAAAATATAAAAGTTTTATATAAAATATAATTTAAACTATGTAGGGTTTAATATAATATAATATAATATAAATCTGTAGCCGGGCTGTGCAATGTAGCTACACACATATTTTTCAGACCTTTGATGATATTCAGAAAACTATAATAAATAATTATATAATTCATGTATATATTATACATTCATTCAAAATATTAAAACAAAATACTGTCAAAATCATATTAATATTTAGTAAAAAAATATATATGATTAATTTATAGGTACCAATTTACCAATACCAGAAATAAACAACAATATATTACCAAAACATGGTGATACGTAGAAAATGCCACATAGTGACTGATGAACATTTTCAATTGATTATGCAAATTAGCTTTGGAAGTGATTCACTGAAACGGACAGATTGAATTGATTCATAAAAATGAATTGAACTTACCAACTCTAATGCTGTTTGTGATATTAACGATTCTTATATTCACAATGTTTATTATTTTAATATAAATAGCCCAGATTTAATATTTACTGATGTTCATGTTGGTTGTATAGTGAAGGAAGTTAAAAAACACAGAGGGTGAACGAATCCATACTTTAACAAGGTTGAGAGAAAGGTCATAGGCACAAATGCTGTTCAAAATTCACTTATACAATGCACATTTAGAGAGAGGGGAAGAAAGAAATAGAGAAAGAAGGAGGGAAGGGGGGAAATAGGAGAAAAAAGGTGATTAGAAGGCAGAAACAGGGGGAAGGGAGAGAGAGAAAGCATCTCCCTTGAGAGTTCTGCTTAGTGTTAAGGCCTTGAAAAACACTTGAGCAGAACCTCACCAATCTGTCTAATGGAAGCCATATTGAATTAGGCCGGTGTGAACACACACAGCAGATTGTAGAAGGTGACTCATGCACACTTTCATGACCACAGAAATCACAACAAATGCTGGCCAATTGATAGCTGACAACTGTGTAAGCCGCCAAAATCCAAGGTTAAAGTGACATATTGCTCTCTGTCAAACAATAACTAGATTTTGGTTTTGTAAGGGTGCAGTATAGTTCGCTTAACTTGATTTACACTGCATTGACCAATCAAGACCTTTGTGAGTGTGGAAATAGAGAAACCAAGCTTACTGATCATCATATACAACAGCATATAATTGAAACAACAATTTAAAGGGTTATAATACCAGTCAGGGTCCCAATGGAGATGTATGAATATATGAATCAATGATCAGGACCCCGGGGAACGTGGATTAATGGAGGAAAGATTGTTTGAGAAGCAAAGAGAAATGGAGCGAGAGACAGATGAAGAGATGGAAGATCTCTTGAAACAACGTCAAAACAATAAGAAATTCCTTTTTACACTAGTAAAGCTCTGTGTTAATGTATTACACTGATGGTGGAACAGGACATTATTTATTTACGTGAACTATCATGTACCAGAAAGGAGTTACAGAGAGAATTATGGAATCAGAGATGGTACAGAAGAGAGAAATAGCTGCAGTTTATTCAGATCACATTCCAAGCAGGTTACTGTTCCCTATAGGATAAAAAAAAAAAAGATTTTCCCTCATTAATCTCATAAATCTCCTCTAGAGGTTCAGAAGAGATCTTGACAATGACTCATACTGTTCTCACATTTGCATAAACACCAGCTTGTTGTCAAAGTCAGAAAAATCAGTACAAACTCAAACATTTCTCATTAAAATCTCCCAACATAGATAACACCTCCCTTTTAAAGTCCAGATCTTTACATGATTCAAATGACACCAAAATGACGTACACTGAAAAACAGCTTTTTAATTTTAAAACAGGTACAACTGCAGAAAACAATATTTCTTGTCCTGCAATCATTTAACAAATGTAAAATGTAAAAATTAAATGGATGATGGATGGACATGGGTAAAATGTTACAATGTTTATTTTATTCTACATTTATTTTTTAACGTGATATTTTATTCTATTTTAATTTGATTTCATTTTAATTTTAAATGTTATGTTCATTTATATTTTAATTTAATTAATTTTGTTTTATATTATTTTAATATTACATTTTATTTTAATTTTATGTTTTATATTATTTTAATTTTACATTTTATTTTTATTTTATAATAATTCATTTAATAAGATTTTGTAGTTATTTTATATTATTTTTATTTTAAGATTTTAAGTTTCATGACGATTTTGCTTTGTTTTATTTCAACAACAGGCCGATCAAATAGAATTAATAAAGTGCCCTGATCATCTGAGTATTATTATATTTCACATAACCGACCATTAAACAAAATTCTGCCAATTTACTGTGTATCTCCATACGCATTGTTATAGCTATACACTCTTACTGTATGTCAACTATTGATTCATTCATGTCTATATTTAGGAGAAACATCTGATACTCAAAACTGAATTAAATCCCCTGAGCTTTGAACGAACAACCTTTGAGCAATAAAATCACTCTCTCGCTCTACACTCAGTCGATTTTATAGAGTAATTGAAGTCATTACCTCTCTGGCTATAAATTATAATTAGATCTGAGCATTTAGACGCCCAACCCCCCCAAACACACACATGCTCCCTAATCAATCCCCACCTCCTCACACATGCGCCTCTCTCAAAGGAGGGTTTGGGGGAGAATTCAAACTTGTAAAGCACCTGTTACCTCAGGGGTGCCCTGTTGTTGTGAAAGGACTTCCGAGGAGCTTAGCAGGGGCACACAAACCAAAATAAAGCTGTCAGCGAATCCCTGCTGTCTGGATGTAACCGTTACAGCCTCGCTGTCTAAGACTATGCACCAGCCTAGTCACAGCCTCTGGACACGGACGGACCACGACGGTTTACACCCCACGCTCAGCAGATAATTAAGTCTCTCCCTTGTGGAAAACAGGTCATAAATTATCAGAGTGGTACAGCATTTCCTGCACACCCATATGCATCCATAACAAAACCTACAAGAAGTTCATGCATATAAATCGCTTGCAGGCACAGACGCACACCCTCCCACACACACACACACACACACACACACACACACAAACATCCTCCAGACAGCGCACACCAGCTTGGTCCCACTTGCACTCTATTTTCTTCACTTTTGGCTACCTAAAGCTCTGGGAATGGCCAAGAAAAACAAGCCGGCTGAGCGCAAGATAGCGCACAGGTCAAAGGTCATGAGGCTCCAGCTGGGACGTAGAGAGTCGGGCCAAGAGCGGAGCGAGGGAGAGATGAGTAACATGCATGCACAAGCACACGTATGTGTGTTTGTATGTGCGTGCGGGTGCGAGAAACATCCGAGGGAACGTTTAAATCAAGACCTTGTCCTCGAGAATCACTCGACCTTAAAGTGCACTGATCCAAGTTGTGCCTGCATTTTAGAAGGAGAAATGAAAGCAAAATATAAGGTGTAATTCTCAAAAATGACATATTTTATGGTTATTAGAAAACATTACCAGAGGAAGCTTTTATCTGACCAGTGTTTGACATCAGTCTAATTGGAATCGTCCCCTGAGGACCAAACCACAAAACGTTGCCTCCACTGCCAACTCTTATTACCAAACAAACGGGTTTACAGCAAACGCTAAAACAACCACAGAGAAATTAGTGCATTTCTTTATATTACAGAAGTTTCCTTTTTCAATGCATTTGGTTAAGATATTTTTATTTTTAAATATGATTAATATGTTAATGTTGTCTGTAAATATAAAATAAAATGTTTGATAAAAAATAAAAAATAATACAAGGTTACAATTTATTTTAAGGTGTCCTTGTTACAGTGTAATTATACTACACTAGGGCTGCCCCCAATAGTCGGCTAATGGTTAGTCGGCTAGAAAAGGCTTGGTCGACCAAAATTTTATTAGTCGCTTAGTCGCAGGAAAACAAAAATCCACAGGCAAAGTCACGCAGTCCTTGACAGACAGATATTGTTAACGGCTAGTCTATAGTAATACAGTACATTGGGCAGTACATCCAAACGCTCGCCTATCAATCATCGACCTCAAATTTGACTTATCATCTGAAATATGTAAGTATTAGCAACTTTACATGGCCGCTCAATCTAATGTTAATCTAGAAATATGTGAGCTGTTCAAGTGTCTGTGCGGAGTGTGTTAGCTGAACAGTAGCGCACTCGCTGCAGGACAGATGGAGGCGCCGGAGCGGTCATTTGCTCTTTAAATAGCTGCTCCGCCATTTTTGCTCATACATATAAGAGTAATACATCTTTCAATACACAATAACAACAAAACGCGCTTTTGTCAAATAATGAAAGCAAGCAGGATGCGCTTTCTGCCGTCTCGGTCTGTGAACTTGAGCGCGAAATATCTTTGCCTTACAGACATTAAAAATATATCTATAGAGAGTGAAATGTCTACGTTCAAATTAACCAATTCAAATGGAAAACAAATATTCTCAGATTATGTGATCCGTATGAAACATTCATACAGGCGCATCCACTACTGTGGAGATGACGAGTCACACTGTAAAAAAAATTCTGTAAAATTTACGGTAAAAAACCGGCAGCTGTGGTTGCCGGAATTTTACTGTAAAAAATACGGTAGCACCGTTTTAGGTTTTACGGTTTTAACTTAAATTTACAGTTAAATACCGTAATTTCATTAACTGATTTTTTACAGTTGCCGACTTCATCACCTGACAAAAAAAAAAACTAGTTTATCAATTTATTAAAATGTTAATGCTGTCTCCTTACTGTTTTTCCCTGACACATTCATAATCATTACTTATGTGGGGCACTGTGGCAAGCTTTATGCGTGTGCTTGAGCGCCTATTAGGCTATGTAGGCAATTAAAGGCTCATTATTATGATTTAAATGGTTTATTAATAAACGTGCGATTAGTCGACTAATGCTTAAAATTAACGAGTACTAGTCGACCAGAAAAATCCTTAATCGAGGACAGCCCTAAATTATATATTTAAGTACTGAATAATATTAATTAACTACATGTACTTACTATATGGTTAGGGTTAGGATTAGGGTTTGTCTTAGGGTTACTTGCACGTAATTATGCATAATTTATTGTTATTATAATAGTAAGTACATGTAACGTGTAACAAGGTCACCTTAAAATAAAGTGTTACCAAATACATATGAATAAGTGTTACAAATATATGAATAAAATATTTATTATTGAATAAATAATTATTTTCACAAACACACACACACACACACACACACACATATATTGCATATACAAGTATATATAAACGTAAATATTCAATATATTTTAAAAGGTGCATAAATTAATAATGCATTAAATAAAAAATAAAAAAATATTTAAAAAATAAAGAAATGTAAAAAAGAATTTATGCATTACATTAAAATTACTGTTAAAAATATTTTTTCCATCACTGAAATGAGATTTTAAATCTTAAATGCCCTTGAGCTTCATTTGTTTTATGAATATATAATTTATTTTTTCTTTACATAATGGAAGTAATGGAGTTTTCATTAGATTCACCAAAGAAGGAAAATGGATGTTGGAGAGGAGAGAAAAGTGGAGCTCCTAAATTCTCCAGCTGTAGACCGTCTATAAAGTCAGTGTCGCATAAAAGAGATGAGGAGCATGACATCATCATGACCTCAATTAGAAAAGATGCCTTTGAGGCTTTCACGCTGTCTGTTTCCTTACATTTATGATTAACTCCAAAGATACCATCTCAGTACATCACACCCACAATTCTGCACCAATAAACCCCTCATAGATTTGAAATTGCCTCTTGCCATTTAACTGCCATATTTGTGGTATCACAGGCAGGAATATCTGCCGCTATAAGTACCATTGTTTCGATTAAAGCTGTCCTTCCAGCCCCTGCTCTCATCAGCATTAGTGCTGCCCGTGTCCTTTCCAATGGAAATTAAACCCTCTTCATGCTCAAGTCTCTCTTCACACAAAACTACATTATCTCAGAATTAATCCTTTCCCAAACCTGTTGCTTTATGAGTCCCATTATAACAAAACACATCTGTACAACATTGCAAACAGAGCCAACCGTCACATCAAACCATGTAGACATAACAGGGACCCCTCTGCAGTCACCTCCCGGGATGGGACCCACGCTGGGTGGATGTTCGTTTTTCGCACCTGCTGGGTCCCCACAGCCGGTTTAATCAAACCCGTTACTATAGATCCATCACTGACACACACAGAGGAGATGACGTGTGAGCGAGGTAGGAGATCGACACTCTCTCTCACATTCCCACACATGGGAGGCAAACAAGGAGTTAAGGAGTGTGTTTTGGAAAAATGAGAGAGAGTAATTGTGTGTGCCAATATAAGCCGAGGAGGATGAGATTATCTTTGAGTCACTGTGCCTCTGGGCCTCTGAGCTGCCAACAAAATAAAAGACTTCTAGTCAGGGTGCAAAGCTCTCATCATCACATGATATGTGCGGTCAAACAGGGCTAGCAGGAAGGTGATTAGCTGATCAAAGTCCTCTAAAGTGGATTTGGGTTTCAGGGTGGGCTCTGAACAGATCAGCTGGACCTTTTAGTGCAACACTTTAGTATTTAGGAGGGCTGTCTGGAGGTGTTTACCACTGTGGGCAAATAGATGAAAGAGTTACTCTTTTAAGGATGACTATACTGACTATAAAAACTGTACAAGCAAAAAATAAGAGAATTACAGCTTATTATTAATAAGATAAAATAATACAATTTTATGTTATTATTATTATTATTATTATTTTAAACACAAACACACACACACACACACACACACACATATATATATATATATATATACTATATATACTATTACTAATTATTAGAAATCTGCTAATTGTTTCTTGCTTTTAATTTTTTTTCTTTGAAGAATATTTAGAATATTTATCTTGTTTAAATAGATGTATAAGCTTTTTAACCATTTTTAAACTTTATTTTACAAGCAAATACAAGCAAAAATAATAGAATTAGTAACCTATAACTAATAACTAACTAACTAATAAATTAGTTATTTATAATAATATAATATAATATAATATAACAACATTATTATATTATTAATACTACTAATAATTAGTAATCTGCAAAAAGTTGTTTCCTGTTTTAATTAACAAAAATATTTTATTTGAAAAAATATTCTTATATCTTATGCAGTCTTCTCAAGTACATTAATCTTTTTAAAGAGATTCATAACCAGAAATCAAGGCAAAAATTATGATTAAGAAAATTATGATTTTTTTTGTGTAGTTCACAGTAACAACAATGACCTGTGCTATAGTTTTTTTACATACTCTGCAGTTCAAGATAAATTAATAAATATATATTTATTTATCACCATGTGTTCTTATCCAGTGATATACTGTACATTTTGCATTTGTTTCATGTTTCTTAAATCTTGCTGCAAAACAAAATAAATTGTTGCAAAAAAGCATAACAGAATCTGCACTCACAGGCCAAATCCTCTGCCAATATATAGGCCAAGTACAAATAAACAGAGCGATAAGAATTGGCTCCGTTGGTATTGTTCAAAAACGGCATGTTATGACTGTTTGGTTCTGAGTTCCGTCTGCGAAAACAAAGCTACTGTGACTGGGAACAGCTCTGCATCTCCTTAATATTTTGCTTAAAAGCACAAGACAAAGCAGCATGTTTCAAATGAAAGCTTCCTTCCATGAGTCTCTGTTCCGTACGTTCAGTGAACCTCTTTTCCTGTCCCAGGAAAACTCCCGGAATTGAAAGTTTCGTCTGACCCTTCATTGACTCCCAAGCTGCACGTATTTCCAGCCTAGGATGACCCTTTGGGAGTGTCTGTGAGTGTTGGTCAGCATGTTCATACCTCACGGCCGTGAATTCTACTTGGATGATTTCATTCATAATCAAGCTAATGTATATAACAAGTTCTTTCTCTTCTGATTCAGGAAGAATGGTTGTCCTCTCCAAAACATTACCCACTCCGATCTGTAATACCTCTCTGAAATGTTCCTGACCTCTACAAGGACATTACTGCAAGCCACTTCTTTACATTCTCTCTCTGTCTTCTGCCAACTCTCTTTTTCCTACAGAGTCCCCAGATAAGAGACAGAGATCCTCTAATCAAGCTTAGCTGGCAGTCCATTGCGGGGTCATGTTCAGCTCAGCTCAGCACCGGGTGTGAGATAAAAGGCAGAGAAAACGCATGTGAGCAAGAAAAGTCGTGATGAGACACCCTAATGTTCTTTCTTCTTTCTGCTTTAGTACTGATGCGATCAGGTTTTGAAATTAACACCCGCCATCCTGCCAAATGCAGGTAAAAATCAGTTGTGGCGGGTAACGCCAATTAGCCAATTTGGCAAGTTACTTTTCATAAATGAAGTTCACACATTAATTTCTTGGGCAAGTTCATTTAAGCCAAATCTGCGCAGATTTAGTGCAAATACTGAACTCATGAGTCATCATGATATATTAAATACAGCCTAATTGCGCAGCATCTTATCTAGCTTACTTGAACATTCCCGACAAATAACAGTGTGCTGGTTTCCTTTGAAAACGACTGAAGACTCACACAGTGTCTACACCAGACGCGAGCGGCGCGGCAACATAGAACCCATTATGATCAGTGATGCTGTCTACACTGGATGCAGTGCGACATGACAAATCCCAGACAGTAAACTGATGATTCGTTCTATTTATGACTCACTGACACAAAGTTCAAGTGATTTGCAACGTCTGCTTTGTCACATCCAGTGTAGACTGCCGCAAGCTGTTGGTTTATTTTGGTAATTTTTTTTTTAGTTGGCAAGTAAATGTTATGAATGGCCGGTAACTTAAAAATTTAGTAGCCAAATTGGCTGGTGAGTGAAAAAGTTACATTCAAACCCTGGATGTGATGTAGTCACAGCTCTATACAGCTCTGACTTCTGAGGAGCTGAACACTTTGTTTGCTGCACATGATAGTCATATGTAATCAGGGTGTTGCAGGTGGTTGCCACTGCAACATATTATGATTGGATCATTTGAATGAATACTTTGGTAACACTTTACAATTAAGTTAAATTCTCTGACATTAGTTAATGCATTAGGCATTATGAACTAACAATGGACAACAATTTTTAACACAAATTATTTATCTAGATTAATGTTAATTTAATTGTTAATTCAGGTTTGTCCACAGTATGTCAACTAATGTTCATTTGCGTGTATGTACTGCATATGAAATTAACATGAACCTAAATCAATTTATTAATGTTTTGTTTTTGCTTTTATTTTTTCAGTTTTCATTTTAATTTTAGTTTACATTTAATTTTTATGTCCTTTTGTCTTTTCAATTTCACTGTATACTGTATTTATTTCCATTTTAGTTGCAGTATGTTAGTATTTCAAATTTAACTTATTTTATTTCAGTTACTTGTCAAGGCAACATTTCTCATTTCCATTTATGTTTTTTTTATCTAATATTTATATAGAATTTTTATTTTTATAGTTTATCATATTTGTATTTATTTTATATTTTACTTTATTTCAATAAAGGAAAAAAACTGAACATAAAACAAAAGTTAATAATAATAGGCATGCTAATAAGCAACTAGTTAGTGAGAATTGTTCCTATACTAAAGTGTTACCTTCCTGTTATATTTTGACAACAAAGCCTTTATATTAAAATCAATTACTTTTCATAACAATGTATTTTGCTTGTTTCTTCATTATTGTTCATGAAACAAAGAAAAAACTCCTTATCAAGGGTAATGAAACTCTTTCCAATTAATCACAATTTTTTTACTAGCAAAACTGGTTAAGTCGTCTTAACTTTGACTATCAGCCATGTACACAGGTGCAGAGATTACTAATTTGAAGGATGAAGTTACCCAGAATATCTTTAAAACCCCAGAGCTTTATAGTTTATGAAATTGAAGATGCACAGCTTCATACCAACCAGTTACGGAGTCTGACCTGTTGACCTCTGGAGCAGGGTGACAACAAGAATGCACGTTTAACTAATGTCCTGGGATTGACAGAACGTGAGGGGGCCAAAACACCTCCATCCTTTGAAGAAAACAAATGTGAGCACATTCCACTAGTCAATTCATTGATCTCAATATCAATCGCCCAAAATGATATATCTCAACAGTATTATAACTCTGAATGACACGTTCAGCTAGTTCTCACGCTGCTACGGTCAAATAAAACAATGTTGAGGAAATAGCTGCCAACTTCTGTGAACTTCACAACTTTTATATTTACTGCAGTGGATGTGAGATTGAGGAGACTGACGTTTATGGAGACTGGGGGGTGTGGAGGGGTGGCTTCACCATCTCTCTCCAGAGAGCCGGAATAGCACGGGATGAAGAAACAACACAGCCTTGTAAATTTCTACCTTAAACACTTGGTTCCCTGCAGGCCTATTCTAAACCGGGCCGTCAGATTGGGTTAGCCACCAAATCCAGAGCGCACAATGGCCTCTGTGTGCATGAGGTTAGTTAATACCCCAGCCATCTTCTCTCTCTTAAACACATACTAGGACGCTTTTTTACTGTCTTTTGCACATATCGACACGGCTCTGCCTTTAAACGGTCTCTGCGATCAAATACAACTATCAAACAAATCGTGTTTCTTTTGTAAATGTCACGTTAGTTGGGTTGCTTAAGCTAACTAGTTACAGAATTACCTGTTGAACACACAAAATACACTCTCTTGTAAATTTTTAGTGAATAAAAAGTTGTTACTGACAGAAATATTTGACTGAAATGCTGTAGTTCTTGTATCTCGATAGAATTTTCATGCATTAAAAACGAACCAGCCATATGGCACATTAAAACCAATAGAATTCTGCAGTTTTAACGTCAAACCTGGCTTGATGCAGCATATTTGAATATGGCAAGAGGGTGATATTTTCATTAAATAATGACTTAAATATTCTTCACAAAATTGCTATTTAACTTTTGGTGTTGTACCAAACATTTTTGACAAAGCACTATGGGAATAATTCTCTCGTAATGAGGCACAATATTCTTGCCAGGCCCAGTCCGTTATCAACTTGTGTTGTAGATGAACAGTCAAGGTATAAACAGATCAACACAGCAAGTTTGTTTAAGCTCATGTGTAGCCTTGGCCAAGCAACTCTCTGACCTCTCCTTATCGGAGACAGAATCACAGTCTTAAGTTATTCATCATTCTCTCATGGAACAATAAACAAATCCATGGTCCAAGTTTTGCAAAAGTCCAAAAAATTCTACCCTACAAACGTCACTCGAACAACTTGGAGCGAACAACTTTACATGTTTGGCACAGCTCATTATGTTCCTAACAATTAGAAAAGAATATTTGTAAGTTAAAATCAAATGAGAGCTTTTGGGGGCACTGGGTTCATTTGGTGGCAACAAATGACATTTATCAAGCTTTTATTTGCTAGATCTTGAAACTTTTACGTTCAATAGTCAGTAAAGAGTTAGTCATATCCATAAAGCAGAGTTAAATTTCGCCGTAAAAAAAACAACAACTAAGCAGTCCTCTGTGTATTTACTTATATAGAGAAAAACGAACATGTTTACCCAGAATTCAGACAAAAAAATTTAAAATGAGTAACACTTATATAGGGAATAGACAGTGATTTTGGACACTACAGAACAGTTAAGCGATATGTCGTGTTGGCACAAGCAAGAATCATGACGTTTGAGGGCAGCACAGGCTGTAGAGCAGAACAGTGCCAGTTTGTCCACCCAGTTGTTAAGTGTGAGTGATTGCCCATGTGTGTCAGAGTTTCACTTATCACTCTCGAGTGTTTTACCAGGACCTGTGGAGCGCGATTGTGAGAGTCCTGGAGGAATGTGGGGGCGCCAGGCGACATTCTCCCATTTCCGTCCCAGTGTATATCTCTACCTCTAATACCACCTCTCTTTTCCTGTCTGTCTGGCAAAATGTATACACACACACACACACACACACACACACACACACACACACACCTCCTTCCAGCTCAACATAAGCAGAATCAGACACTGCCCTGAAAACAGCCTGAGATGCTTGTTTATTCTGTAGATGTTTTTTCTTGGCCTGTCAATATTAACGGACCATGTTTATCTCCCCTGAAAAAAGTAGGTTTCATCTTTTATCCAGAAACCACACATAATAATGTTAAAATAAAACAATAAACATTAAATAACAACATAATGAACATTGGATCAACACGCGGTTTAAAGGGATAGTTCACCCAAAAAATCATTAATTTCCCACCCTCATGTCGTTCCAAACCTGTAAGACCTTCGTTCATATTCAGAACACAAATTAAGATATTTTTGATGAAATCCGAGAGCTTTCTGACCCTCCAAAGACAGCGACACAGCTGACACGTTGAAGGCCCAGAAAGGTAGTTAAAATAGTTCATGTGACATCTGTGGTTCAACCTTAATTTTACGAAGCTACGAGAATACTTTTTGTGCGCAGAGAAAACAAAATTAACAACTTTATTCAACAATTCTTTTCTTCTGTGTCAGTCTTCGACATGCGTTCACAAGAGTACCAAGACACATGCGTGTGGTGCTACTCGGATTTCATCAAAAATATTTTAATTTGTGTTCCGAAGATTCGGAAGGTCTTACAAGTTTGGAACAGCATGAAGGTGGGTAATTAATTACAGAATTTTCATTTTTGGGTGAACTATACCTTTAATATTCACAGATGCTAGTCCATATTTGCATTTGATTTAAGTGTACTGACCTCCTTTTGATTTATTCAAAATTTCCCAAATTCTGTGTTCGCAATATTCTGTCATTCCACATTATACAGTAAATTCCTCTTTTATGACTTGATTCCATGATTCCATCCACGTTTTCTGCATTACGGAAATCATAGGGCCCTAAAAATTTGTTTAACACCTGGTGTGAATTCACCCATGAGCCTTAGATTTTTAAAAAATGTTATGGGTTAATAATATATGTGTGTATTCCTCTTTAAAGCAACATCTAAGGAACAAGTAATTCAGAAAAACCTGTGCTACTTCACAAACGTTGAAGAAATGAAAAAATGCAACCTTGGAGGAAATTCTGTAATAAACCAGGAAAAGGCATCTATTGTTGGTGGAGAGAGAACGGAAGCTTTGATAATGCGATACTGGCTTCATTTGCAGCACCAAGGCTGTTTTCTATCTTTCAAGGTTCTTCAGGGCTCTAACAATCGTGAGAAGACATTAACTTTAATTTGCACTGATATCTTCTCAAAAATCTATTTTTAATAACCGGTAGGTTAAACTATCTCATAATGCGACAAGCTTTCCTTTTTCATCTTGTCATCTCATCCTGGCAGCGAAGAACATCTGCTGTTTTGCTGTTCTAACAGCGCAGATGGCAAAATCATTGTTGTAATGCTGTAGTTAATATAGCTCACATTACGTTTGGCTCCGTACAAATATCAATTTAACAATGCGGAAACACTGAGCTCATGTGTTACAAACACAATAAACTTCAGAGGAAAATGCGCATTACCTGAGTGGCAAACTGTCAACGTTGGTTGCCATACAAAAGACATGTGTCATAAAACAGAAGAAACAATGTGTCCAGACGTCAGTTTTCCTCATAACTCGGTATTACAAGAACATAATAAATATCAATGTTTTGTAGTTCATTGCTATAAAAATAATCACAATACACGGCAACCATGGCTCAATATGTTTGAGATTACTGTGTCAAAGCTTTATTCACCTAAAAAATCTCAAACAGATACTAATGGAGGTTTTTCATGCTTATTTTAAAGCAAAATACTTTTTGATAAAAGCTTTTTAGGATCAATGCTGTTTGAGTAGGCTAAATGTTAGCATATGTGCTAACAAACAACCCACGGCTCACAGAGTAAACAATGAAATACAAGCCAAGGATCATTTATCTTTTAAAACTATATTCAAATTGTCTTAACCCACAATGATCTTTTCATATCTAATTTCACACATAATTAGATTCACAGAGTAGACGTGAATCTTCACTAAACGTGCAAATTATTTTACAATCTTCTGCTTCAGACTACAGCATAAAAGCAACATGTAATCGGTGTAACTAGTGTTTTGTGTGGGTGAAGGGACGTTTTATACAGCACGGCTGTTTGGCATATTCTGGTTTCTTCCATGTGAGCTTGCCAAGTGCTCAGGCAGTTACTACTTTGAATGGGCGTCATTTCGATTGGATAAGCCACTAGGATAGACATGAATGAGTCAGAGATGATTACTAAACACCAGAAAATCCAAAAACAATAAGTAATATGTAATGGCAAACTAAAAATCTGTCATTTTGATTTCTTGATAGAGTGTAAATATGATATTGAGGACGGTGCTTATGTGTCAGTGTTGGCCTTCGCCAGTTTCTCTGAGATGATTGATGGTTATGATTTCAGTAACTTGTTTTGACTACATCCATGTGAGGAGGTTGGCAAAGAAACCACACTGCTTTGAATGACAGGAACTGTCTCTGAACATCAAATAACACGAAACCACAAATAAACAAAGAATGCTGTCTGTTTTCTTTGTCTCCATGTTTGATTGCAACAAAGAAGTTACAATTGCTACCTGAAATGAAATCTAAATCTTATCAAATTGTAATTTTCTCCTCAGTGTTTCTCAATGTATTTTGAAGTAGCATCCTGCCATGTGTCATAAAATGTTAAATATGTCTGTAATCAATGCAACATGTGGCAATGCAGTTCACTGAACAAGTTATAACAGCACTGGGATTGTTAGCTTTTAATGTGTTTTTACAACTGTGAATACCAAAAGCTTCATAGCTTCACAAAGATTTTAAGTGGAAATAACTGGGAAAAGTGCTTTTGTAGGTCTATTAAAGAGGCATTAAAATAATCAGTAAACCACAAACAAATTTGAACATTAATATATATATATTTTTTAAAAGACTAAGCAATAACAATGATGATGATGGTGATGATTAACACACTACCATTCAAAAGTTTGAGGTTCATACATATTTTTGTACAAGAAATTCATACTTTTTTACTCAGCAATGACACATGAAATTAACCAAAAGTGAGAGTAAAGACATTTATAATGTTACAAAAGATTTCTGTTTAAAATAATTGCTGTTCTTTTGTACTTTTAAAGAATCCTGAAAGTATCACAGTTTCCACAACATTTTTGTTGATAATATGTTGATAATAATAAGAAATGCTTCTTTACCAGAAAATCAGCATATATGATTTCTGAAGGATCATGTGACACTGAAGACTGGAGTAATGGTGCTGAAAATTCCTTTACATTTCAACTTTTGAACAATAGTGTGTGTGTGTGTTAAAGAGGTCATATGATCCAATTTCAAGTTTTCCTTTCTCTTTGGAGTGTTACAAGCTGTTCGGCGTTTGTAATGGGTTTTATTGGTGTTGTCTCATCTCACTAGGACACGGCATCACTGTATGGTAAGGAGTGTAACATTTTCGTCACACGCTTGAGGTATTCAGCCAATCACAGCGCACTGGATAGCTGGCCAATCAGTGTACACCTCGCTTTTCAGAACGATGAGCTTTGTAAAAATCGACCAGTTTCAGAAAGGCGGGGCATAGAGAAGCAACAATAATGTACAGTATGTGGAAAATAATGTGTTTTTTGAACCTTAAACCGCATAAACACATTGCATTACACCAAAAACACAACATAATGTTCTTTTTAGCAACGTCATATGACCCCTTTAATGTGTGCCTTAACCTCGTTTTGTTGTATCTTTATATATAGGCCTACTTATATTTGGAAATACATCACTTTGCATAAGTAAAATATGTGTTACGATACGGATTTCAAGTTGTCTTTAACTTTAAATTTTGAATATGTTCAACTGGATTTTTTGGCTTTCAAAAACAGGAAAAGCACCATTGCTTCTTCCTGCCTAATTTCCTTAACCAGCCTCATTGTTCCTTTCCACTTGAGTTTGTGCACTTGATTCAAATCACTGAACCGAGCACTAAGCAGAGATGATCCAAAGGCGATAATTTCAGTGTTGCGTCTATGCTGGCTGAGGAGAGCTGTTAGTACTGAAAAGCAGACAGGAGACCAAAAAAAGAGAAAAAAAAACTTTGATACTGAGGTAATTTTAGGTAATGGCTTCCAGAATGAGAGTTTTAGGTCACTGGAATGTTACAAAGAGATCTTCCAGTACTAGCACAGCCTTTCAATGTGACCTTAGGGCTCCCTTTACAGCACCTCAACAACTAATTTCTCTCTTTACGCTGCAGGAGTTGAAATCTGCTGGGTCATCAACCAACGTAAGAGCAATAGGAAAAAGAATCTGACACAATTTATCAGTGGGAGTGATGTGAAATTGTAGTATAAGCAAAACTGATATGTATAAGGCATTCCTATACCTGCGGTGTCAAGAAGCCTACAGAGCCTGTTGATGTTTAAATGCATCTATCAGTGTGAAGGATTGAACTCTAGAATGTCATTACAAAGGAAGATCGTTTCACGCTGCATGACACATTCCAATCTATCTCGTTAGCTGAGGGTCAGCACTATTGGATTTATCAGTTGCCGGCGAGCAGAACGAATGCAGCACACTTGACCCTTTCACCCTCGGTTGGAGTGCAAACTCGTACCTAATCACCAGCACATGGGGTTCGTACACCTCAAGAAGATTTCAAGCACGTAGGTATGAGAGGTTAATGCAAGCAGCTTGATGAGGAACATACTTGTTTTTGTGTGACAATAATCTCAAGAAAATCTGTCAAAATCATGTTTCGCATTGTGATTTTAATGACCATTAAGCACATTTACTCACCAAATACTCATTACAAAATACATTTCATTATAAATAAATATATTACATATAAAAAAAAAATAGTGCTGTCAAATTGATTAATCGCAATTTAATTAACCGCATACAAAATAAAAGTTTGTGTTTACATAATATATGTGTGTGCTGTGTACATTTATAAGTATATATAAATACTATATTTCTTAAATATATACATGCATGTGTGTATATTTATATATACATATAAATATACACAATACATTCACATATTATGTAAACAAACTTTTATTTTGGATGCGATTAATCGCAATTAATCGCTTCGACAGCACTAAAAAATAGATACTATTTGTAAATGTAAATACATTTTGATAAATATATTAAACGATGAAATTAAGATAAAAATATTTTTAAAATAAAATAACATTAATAAAAACTATTAAATTTAAAGCATTTATTAAATCTATCTATCCATCTATCTATCCATCTATCCATCTATCCATCTATCTATCTATCTATCAGAAAATTAATATCCTTTAGATTTGTAAGTGAAATGTGACCTGGACATGTGGACATTCACCCACACATTGGAGAGATATGCAGAAAATATGATGTTGTTTTGCTTGTTGCTGTCATAACACAAATGTCCTGTAAATTCTCATGACCTGCCTTTACGCCCGTCCAAATCATCTACTGGTTCTTCAAGTAGAATCACCTTTCAGTAACAAGCATTTTGGACGTTCTCGACTCTTCAGAGATACACAACAGAATCAGATCTGTATTAGATCATCATGGCCTTCAAGTGAAACCCATACAAGAAGTTCACAGCGGACTGTTGTGAAGGCAAAGTCCATTATAGCAATTTCTTAAAACACCTTTGAATTCTCAAGACACAAAATCTATGGCCTCTTCAATGTTTCAGCATTGGCTCAAGAAGAGCAATTAATTATTGAAGCGCTTGACTGAAACTGTACCCGGGGAGACTGTTCCCCCCTGAGCGGTTACCATAGAGATATCGTCAGCGGCATTATGTGCTGCCTCAGTGATGCTGAAGCCTGACTGCCCTGATAGTGGACAGATAAACTAACAAAACGGCATGACATTTCCCAAGAGGGAAGAGAATCTACGAGGTTAAACCATCAGAGTACTTTTCCAAACAGTTTATAGACTTGCTTATCCAAGCACGATGATAGGTGCAGTAATAAAGAGATTAATTTGTGTATTATAAACATTCACACATGATGATTAATACATACTTACAAATGAAGCCGTACACAGACTCAAGCACACTGATGGACTGGTGTGAGCAGACGCAGAGCCTGCTGGGATGGTGTGTTAAAGAGTATAGTCTATTTGTTTAGCTCTTCGGGCTTCCAGAGAGTCTGCAGTTTCGAGTATGTTTACCCTTCTGCTGATCTTATGTCCAGGCCTCCCCTTCGTGTAATGGTGTTGACATGGAGGGAGGGGAAATAAACTTCACAGGACTGAAAACACCCAAAGCGGTGTTTCTCAAAGGAGCGGAGATCAGGGTCAGTGGGTTTAGGCTGCATTTGAGAAATGGATGAGACAAATAAAGTCAGTGCTTTGTGTTACAGGTAACGGCGAGAGTCACGTCGCAGCTGGCGCTGAAAACACATCTGGCTTCCTTCAGATGGGATTCTGGGGGTTAAAGGGTGGATGTGGCGGCATACGAAAGCAGATCTTTGAAAAGGAGTGATTGAATGTATGACATCAGCCTGTAATGTGGTCAATATAGCCATAGATGGAAACTATAGACCGGTCAAAGCCATCATTTCCATAGTGTAACACTCATAACAGTTCTCTACATTTGACAATTTGTGGTTTCTTTGTTTTCATGATGTTAAATGTGCCCTCAAACGACTTTCCAAGCAAACACCTCAGTCCAAAACCCACCGACGCAAACAACCCCCCGAAAAACAACAAACGCTATCCTCGTGTTACCTCGAGCGGCTGATCAAGTATGTGTTTTCGAAGTGCTAAATCAATGACATCAGCTCAGCACAGCTCTTCAGGTTTCTGCTGACGAGGTGCCTTCACAGAAGTAGTAAAACGAGGGGAAAAAGGGCTTTTAGAAGTGACGGGAACACTCAAGCTTGAACACGAGTCAGTGGACTGTGTATTTGTCCGAGAGGGGCTCTTTCCAGGAACAAAGAGGTTTAATCAATCAAATGGGTTTTAATTTTCCTCCCAGGCCCTGTCACACTCACACGAGATGTCTGAACTGTCAGCAGTCAAGGCCCGTTTCAAGGTGAGAAGCCAAAAAGACAATGAGGCCGTTGACTGGGTCGACTTCAAGCTGTTAAACATTGAGAAATTAGTAACACTACCTGTTTCCATCCAAGTTGCAACAAAAAAGGAATATGCAAAAATAAAATATAAATTAAATTAAGTAAAATTAAATGAATTATATTAAACTAATTTAATTAAAATTAAACTAAGTATATAAAAATTACATAAAATTTAACAAATAACAAATTAGTATATCACTGTGTATCCATTCAAGTTGCAAAAAAAGAATATGCAAAAATAAAATGACAAAATATATTAAATTAAGTAAATAAAAGATCAAATAAAATAGATCAGTGACAGTATATCACTAGTATTACTAGTATTTCACTAGCTATGCTTCCACCTAAACAGAACATGCAAAAAAAAATAAAAATAAAATAAAAATGATCAATTAAATTATAAAATAAAATAAAATAAAACAGTGGCAAATTAGTACATCACTAGCTATGCTTCCACCCAAAAGGAATATGCAAAAAAAAAAAAAGAAAGAAAGAAAAATTATAAATTAAAATAGTATTATATTTTAAAAGAATTCAAACAAAACAAATCATTTGCGAATAAAGCAGCATTTCGATCCCACGTGTTCACGAAAAAAATCATGACTTCTGGGAAAATTGAAGCAAAATAGAACTGGAAATAACTTTAGCTGTTTTATTAAACGCAATAAATTACAAAACACTTTGAGCTACATGTTTGTTATTGATTGGGCAGATGTCGAAATTATTATTAAACTGAAAGACTTTCATTATGTCAAAAGAAAAGTGACTGCTGAATGCCATGACAGACACTAAACTAGCATAGCTTTGTAGGAAATCTGTGAAATGCTCAGTTATAGCAGTTTAGTGATTGCAAAAACAATCTGACCCACAGAATATTGTGACTGACCAAGCATAATCAAGTATTCGAGCCAATAATAAGTCATAACCTACATCTCAGCATTTAGGGTACCATGGCTCTCAAAACATGAAGTTAGCAAAGACAGAACGATTGCTCTTGCTAACATTCTCACAGTGCATAATGTTAAAACCAGCAGGAAGACATTCTTTAGATGCCAAAATGCATTCAGAGTAGCACCACAGACACCAAGGAACCCTTTTATGACCGTCCACATTAATTAAATTAAATCATTTCATGTGGGCCATAAACGTCTTGATTCATTTTCAGTGACTGCCCGATGATGGCGGCATTCACATGCTCTCTGTCTCTCTCTACATCTGTTTGTTTAATTTTTTACTTTGTTCTGTTTTTTGTTTTTTCTCTGCTCCGCTCGCTTACGGCTCAGCTGCGGCATCCAGTTTACATTAGTCACAAAGTTATGACAGCTGAGCCCGACGCTGTTCCGTGTAAGACCAAGATTCATGGGTCCCCGCTCAAAGAGCAAAACCTTTGCTATGGGACGATAATGATGCCATACAGAGGATGAATTAAAAAAAGAGATGAGCGCTGCACATAAAAGAAACAAGACAGCAATGGCAATCCACAACTCATATCTTGGGTTTCAAGACAGAGATCGCTTCCAGACGCCATCTGCACATGAATGCAGTCCATAAACAAGCAACAAAACCAGATTCATTTCAGACCAGGCTCGAGTTCCTTCTGCTATTCTCAGTTATGAAGCCCAGCCAAAACTGTTTGGCTAATTAGACGGCGTTGTGCTGAAAGAATGGTACTTATTAGGATCAGCCATGTTAAAAGACATGTTAGCAGCAGGGATCATTTAAGAACGGCAACATCTGACCCTAGAACGTGCATAACTGTCATGCTAACTGAATAACTGAAAGGTTTTAAGCAGAAGAAGGCCTTTGGTGTTGATTCATGGCTAGGTATCATGATTGGTTCAAGTTAAATAGACTCTTTTGGCATAGTTTTGCATTCCTGAACTCACTTTCTGACCTCTAACCTCTGACCTTGAAATTGTGATTGTATAATTCGATCAGTAGGCAAGAGCCTAGTTGCTATCTCTCGTCATCCCGACCTGAGAGGCAAAACACTTAACCCTAAAACAAACCCAAATCAGAAAAAAGGAATATGCAAAAATCAGGTTAAATTATATTAAAAATAAAATAAAAAATTAACAAAATAAAAATATGAAATTAAATATATATTTATTAAAAAAACAGTGGCAAATCAGTATATCTCTAGCTGTTTCCATTTGTTAAAAAAAAAAAAGAATATGCAAAAATAAAAAACTAAATATTAAAAAAATATTAAATTACATTACTTACAAAAAAAAAAAATATATATATATATATAGAGAGAGAGAGAGAGAGAAAATAAATTCAACAGTGAAAAATAAATATATAGTTGTTTCCATCCAAGTTGCAAAAAAAAAAAAAAATGTAAAACACAATATTTTGCAGCTAGTTATGTTAAACAGACTCTTTTGGCATAGTTTTGCATTCCTGAACTCAATCTCTGACCTCTAACCTTTGACCTTAAAACTGTGATCAGTAGGCAGGAGCTTAGTTGCCATCTCTCGCCATTTGCCGACCTGAGAGGCGAAACACTTAACCCTAACACAAACATACAAACTGAAAAAAGGAATAAGCAAAAATGTAATTAAATTAAATTAGATAAAAAATTTTATTAAAATTTTACAAAAATATAAAATTAAATATATACTATATTTATTTAAAAACTGTGACAAATCAGTATATCACTAGCTGTTTCCATCTGTTACTAAGAAAAATATGCAAAAATAAAAAAAACAAAATATTAAATTACTTTTTTTTTATTCTTACAAAATAAATAAAAAAAATTAAATATAAACAATAAATTCAGCAGTTAAAAATAAGCATATTACTAGTAGGGCTGGGACGATACGCTAATCTGCCGATTCAATACTATCCCGATACTTGTGTGCCGATTCAATATATATTGCGATAATTGAGTATTGCGATTATATAACTATTGCGATTCGATATTACAATTTATTGTGATTTTGTTTGCTTATTAAAGACTAGACAATGGAAAATACTTGACTGTACCCTTAAAAGAGACTGTATATGATGAGTCGTATTAACAAAAACAATGCATCACATCTTTCTGAACTTTTATTTCAGAAGCATACACATACACAGTGTATATACACAGTACCTTGAACCATGAAACTTTCAAATACCAAAACCCTGAACTTGCACATGAATATAATAGTCAAATGTTCAACAAGATGAGTAGAAAAAATACTTTCTGAAATAAAATAAAGTTCTATGTTACTTTGCATAACGTTTTAGTCATGTTTAGTCATGTTTTCCTGGTGTTCTGTCGATTTGTGCTACCCTGTCAGATTTTGCTACCTCCTATTAAACAGTGGGTAGTACAATTCGACAATGAAAAATGCTACCTGTAAAATTATGGTTTATTAATGTCTACATCTACATCTACCCCAACCGTAAACCTACACTTACAGTAATGCAAATACAGTAATTATATGTTATATTCGCAGCTGTGGCTAGAAGGGATACAGCTACAGGAAACCAACAATAACTAATTTTTTCTACCTATTAGATTGTGTTTTATTACAGTCTACACCTACCCCAACCTTAAACCTACCCTTACAGTAATGCAGATACATTAAATATTGTTGTTCAGAGTGAGAAATAGGACGCAATATTGATGTGTGCATGCGCAGTAAACTCTGGTAGGACAATCTGACGGGTAGGATAAAATGTCAGGACACCGGCAGTGTGTAAAATCCAAAGTGTTTCCACACTTCAAAACGTGAAGGTGCAGAAAGAATTCTGGAAGAGGTTTGATCCTCTGCCTCCGTCATGGTTTTGCTTTCTCGCGCCAGCTTGAAACGTATATGACTTCATCTAATGCAGCGGCACTGCGCATGCAGAACGATCGTTGTATGACATCAAAGCACCACGAGAGCTACAGAGAACAAACGGCTCCGCATGCTTTCGAATCGCTCTCGTGGTACTTTAATGTCATACGCTGATCGTCTGCGCGGTGCTGCTCCAAGTCGAACACACCTATACATTTCGCCCCCTGTTGGAATTAAAAAACTTCTCCCCACCACCTCTTAGGAAAAGTACAATAATTAAATATAAATTGATTCTGAGGTAAACCAATCGATTTTAAAAAGAATCGCAATAGTTAGGTGAATCGATTTTTTTCTCCCACCCCTAATTACTAGCTATGTTTCCATTCAAGTTGCAAAAACAAAAAAACAAAAAATATTTTGTGGCTATAAGTTTTACAGACTCTTTTGGCATTGTTTTGCATTCCTGTGCTTACTTTCTGACCTCTAACCTTTGACCTTGAAACTGTGATTGTAATTCGATCAGTAGGCAGGAGCTTAGTTGCTATCTCTCACCATTTCGCGACCTGAGAGGTGAAATACTTAACCCTAAATCAAACCCAATCCCCAGGTGATCGATTTCTGGAGTTAAACTATAATTTTTCTTCAAACGAGTCTTGATTTATTCTCCCTTCTTCGTAATGTTTAAGCCGCAGGTCTCTGCATATATACCAGTACCTGACGTTTGGGAGTGATAGTGTTTAGCTCCAGCGCTCTTGTTTGCAAAATCCAATTGTTGAAATCCAGGCTTGACAGATGGCCTTGGGTCTCCAATCAGCGCCACGCGTGAGGAGCGCCTCAGATTGATAAAACAGACATGTAAAGATATTTACACATGTCTGCCAAGACAGACCCTCTCTGGAGAAACAGGAGAGGGGCCCCCGAGTCCCCCCTCACCCCGTCCCCTGTTCCCTTTCTGTTTAGCATGCGTTTCTCATGCTTAGCTGAGAAACAACGGTTAAAGTTGGAGGTTTAAGGGTAGCAATTAAAACAATTTTCTCAAATATCCCAGAGAAAACAAATTAACTAATAGACCAGATGCATAAAGAGCATGTTGGAGTGAGATCATTGTTGTTAATAATGCACATTTTCCCATTATGTGATGTTGCCATGATGGAGAACTAATGGAAAATGTCCTTACTTTAATTGAACACATAGGTTGCCAAATCGAATATGGATTTATGATCTCTAAGAAGGCACTCAAATGCATCTACACTTATATTTGAATCTACTGTCATTTGTTTCGGCTCAGCAGGCCAGGCAGACAGCAGTTGCACTAACACTAAATGTACCTCCAAATGTTCAGAGCGCTGGAGGCAGGGATCACCCCACTTGGTGTGTATATGGTGGATTTAAGCGGGTGACAGAATCCGGGTAGGACAGGGTGACAGCTGCCCTGTTATAGGGAGGTAAAGAGAAGGCTGGGTTTCCTTCTCAATATTATAACCTAAAATTCTGCACTGATGTTCACAGTTTTTTGACCCTATTGACTTCCATTTTATGGAAAAAATACTATGGAAGTCAATGCGGACCATCAAATGTTTGGTTACACACATTCTTCAAAATAACTTATTTTATGTTCAATAGAAGAATGAAACTCATACATATTTGAAACAATATGAGAGTGAGTAAATGATGGCAGGATTTAAATTTTTGGGGGGAACTACTAAAACGAAATGAATGTGTATATTACACTAAATGAATATAAGCCAACCTTCCACATGTACAGATCTGTCATCAGCTGGGTTCAAGTGGCAGAAATCTGCTTAATATAAGAAATGATGTCAAACCATTTAGTACGAGGCTTCACGTGATGCACGGCCCCTTTAAAGCTGCAAGGTCAAAAACTAGCATGTGTGTTTCATTACAGAAATTTCACATATGTCTAGCAATAGTTTAAGCATTACAGGCGAATTAAACTGTGATCATCATCCAGCTTTCAAAGCAATCAGTAGATCAGGTAGACATTATGAAAACATGGTTTAAAGCTAAAAACTGTTTTAGCCTGTTTACTGATTTGGCAGAAGATGTGATATGCCCCAGATCTTTCATCAAACACAAATTTAGCGGGTACACTTCCAGAATAGTGAAACATTGACTGATCAGAGACAAAAACAAAACGAAAAACAAAACAAAAAACAGCTGTTATTTTAAACATTATAGTTTTGTACACAAAACATACATTTCTACGCAAAACAAATCTACATCCTGAAACAACAACAAAGCAAGCTAAGAACTAGGGCTGGGCGATATAGCTAAAAAATTTATCAACGATATAATGTTTCATATCGATCGGTATCGATAATTATTTACATTTTTTATAACCTTTTTTAAAACAAAAAGCAATAGAAAAAAATGGTTAAATTTAACCACTGTATTTATAATTAACACAATTTATTGAGACAAACAACAAATATTTTTTGTTTTAACCATCAAACACAATAAAAATTAAAAAAATATCTCATTTCTAATGTTTTATATGCAGATTAAATAGGTCTTTACTGTATAGGTCTAATTGTCTCCCGAGGCCACAGAAGGGCGCAATAAGTAAAATAATGCAGCGCATTTAAATTGTCAACGCAAGGAGGTAACTCTATAAAAAAACGTGCATTACGTCTAAATTAACTTTACGAAAAATCTAATATAATTTCGTAAATTGCATAAACAATTATGAACAAAACAGCATCATGTATTTATGCACTGCTTAATCCAAAGAGCCATTCACACAGACTGCATTTAAAAACATATGAGACGCAGTGAAAAGGAATAAACCTCCACAAATTCATGATGTGTTTTCTAAAAGTTTAAACTGTTTTAACTTTGCATGGCTTTCTATACATCTCGCCTGTGAGAAGCGAGTGCAGCAGTCATATTTGTCCGTCTAAAAAATGCGCTGAATATGCGTTCTGTGTGAATGGCTTAGTTTCGGTTTTAACCCATTCAAGATCTTCTCCGCATTGAGCTTCTATATTTCTCTAATATGTTGAATGCATAACACAGCAGCGGCGCGTCTCGTGGGCTAGACTAACAAAATATTAAAATGCAACGTCACTTACATCATCACCGCATCTGGCGCGCCACTGATGACGCTCCCTGATGCACACCTAACATTCAAATGCAAATGTTTATTTTAAATTCGACTAATATTCATTCTTTATTCACAAGCTCCTCATCACAGGCAGGCACAGCACTCATTTCAGCATGTGTTCGTGTTTGTGTGTGCTGTCTGCGTCACTCATAGTACGTGCCTATATCGTGCGCTATATCAAACCTTTTTTTTATCGATATCGAAGGTGTACCGTCGATAAATATCGATACCGTTTTATCGCCCAGGCCTACTAAGAACCATAGCTTAAAAGTATATCTTCACAGCAGATGTGACAGGCATTGTAAATCACCCTAAAACCTCTTTGAAATCAAATCAGATTTACTCTGATTAAGCACTGAAGCAGGCAAGGTCTCTGTCTTGTAATGTACTCTACTTTAGCTCTACGGTTACAACTGAAAAAAAAAAACAGCAATCCATGGTCACGCTCAGTCCGTCTATTCAACCGTCATGGTATCCTTATGTGTGAAAAATAAATAACGGGAGAAAAAAAAAAGAGCGAACAAGATAGACACTCCCTGTGGCTAAAGAAACTGACCACTCTCCCAGCACAGGGTTCAGTTTAAAAACGATAGTCCCTCTGGGAAGTAACTAGGCACAACGTTTAGTCATTTCTCACCTTCATGCAGATCTCAAAGACTTATTTCCACCACTGAAACAGCTGCCTGACTCATTCTCACTCAGAGGAGTAACGGTTGAGGAGGAGTGGAAGAACTGGTTAAAAAGAGCACAAACAATGGTGTGCCAAAGAAACCATCACACCTGACAGACAAAAAAAGAGACAAATGAAGACTGTATGTGGAGCAAAAGAGAGATGTGAAGGGGAAAAAGTGAAAGAGGCCCATAGGATAAAGCTGTCAGGTAGAGTTATAACTTAAGGCCGGCTGCTAAATGTCTTAAGTAACACTGCCCAGATCTTGGGCATCTGGCCTTTGCCCAGCCTGAAGGCCGGTTTTTCTTTTTTGCAGATTGCTAATGACAAACTGGACTGATCAGAATAATTTCCCAAAAGAGGAAATATGAAAATGCTATGCCATCTTTTCCTTTCTATGCTTGAGGCAATAATTGGCATGGTATGTTTCGGTTAATAACACATACGCAAAGCTATTGTGTATCTGATATAAAACAAAATGTGTGTGTGTGAATGACAGGTAGGGGTAGTGATGTATCTGGTATACTTATAACAATATCCATATCCTCTCTGCTGGCACTATTTTGGATCCCTCCATTCCATTCCCACTTTTTTTTTTTACTTTCTAATCGTAGATTCCTTCTAGTTTGAACCATTTTCCATTTCAACCTTGGTTTCATCCTCTCTCCCTAGTTGCAGGTGTCCTCATGGCCATTCATCATACTTGTTTGTGCCATCCTGACATATTGTTGGAAGTCACTCAAAGTTCACTAGTTCATTAGTTCATAGAGGCACCTAAGACTCACAGCCATTTTAAGACATCCAATTGTTCAAATAATCATTAAACAATCATCATATTGATTAGTATATTGATTGTAATTATTACCATACATAATATTTTTGAGTAAAATTTCACAACAACATGTAATGGAGTCATGGAGTAACTCAGCACTCTCTTCCCCGATTTTGGACCACCGTGGCCAATATGAGCTGCATGGTAAGATAGACTCAAGAAATGATCCCAAGCCTAAAGACACAAAGTCTTCACTACATTAAGGATACATTAAGGGAAACGGTTGTTCCATAAATACTCAGTTACTGCTTGGAAACGTTTCTCTTTTCCTACCTTGAAAGCTGTGGTCTGTCCAGGCTGACTGAGCCAAACTCAACTCAACCAGAAAGTTTCGGATCAGTATAGATCCTTTCAGTCTGTCTTCCTAAAACAACGCCAGTAAAACATCCACACCATGGAAACGAAGGCTAATGTTCTTGTTTCAGAACGTCTGAACATTTACACCATGGAAACATGTTTCCTTTTAGAACTCTCAAGTGGAATCTTGTTTTTTCAGCCGTTAACATATAAATGAGCAATTTTGTCTAAATAAATTAAAAAGATAAATTCTAAAATCAATAGTATTAAATGCTAGAAAATAAGTTATAAATGTACAATATGAAAAATGGATATTCATGTTGAAATTACATTTAAAAGTGTTAAAGGAACACACCACTATTTTTGAAAATAGGCTCATTTTCCAACTCCTAGAGTTAAACAGTTGAGTTTTACCGTTTTCGAATCCATTCAGCCGATCTCCGGGTCTGGCGGTAGCATTTTTAGCTGTAGCTTAGCATAGATCATTGAATCTGATTAGACCGTTAGCATCTCGCTCAAAAATGACCAAAGAGTTTCGATATTTTTCCTATTTAAAACTTGACTCTTCTGTAGTTACATCGTGACTTTCGATGTAGCGATTTTCTAGGCCGATATGGCTAGGAACTATACTCTCAGTAGTTCCTAGCCATATCAGCCTAGAAAATCGCAACTTTTCATTTTCCGTCAGTCTTAGTACACGATATAACTACAGAAGAGTCAAGTTTTAAATAGGAAAAATATCGAAACTCTTTGGTCATTTTTGAGCGAGATGCTAACGGTCTAATCAGATTCAATGATATATGCTAAGCTACAGCTAAAAGTGCTACCGCTATCGGCTGAATGGATTCAAAAATGGTAAAACTCAACTGTTTAACTCTAGGGGAGTTGGAAAATGAGCCTATTTTCAAAAATAGTGTAGTGTTCCTTTAAATTAGTGCAATTTAGAGGCTGAGAATGTTTCCGCTGGTGCACAACCAGGTAAGTTAAAACTCCAGACCCAACAGTTTCCCCTTAAATCAACAGTGACCTGATAATGCCTAGCTGCCAAGCTTCTCTACATCGCCACAGTTTGACCTTAAAATAGTCCCAGACTCAAATCCCAGGACTCTGTTTTGGCAGCACATACATACAGTGCTGTACTGCAAACCTTAAATATCACTGTAGCATATGTTTCAAACGTATATTCCAACAAAAGCAAATATATTTTGCCTTTCAGCCGTCATGCCAAGAATTAGGCCAAATTAGTTCACCAGAGACTAATGCACGGAAACATACGTTTACACCTAACCGTCAGCTGGAGTTGAGACAAGAACCCTCTAGACTTTTATTTCACATACAGTAGATAAAGGAAGACTTAAAGTGTCTGTCTGGACTCCTGTGCACCCATAGTGCTCCTGTGTCTGGTCTGCTGGGGTTTAGAGGGGCTAAATCTCCCAATGCTGTTCTCTATGATTAATTTAAACTGGCTTTATGTAGACACTCCTCATTTCCTCCTGCTGAGGGGAAACATTTAGCATCCCACAATCCCCTGGGGTTTATTGGTCTGCTCAAAACTGCCATTTCCACTGCTAGAGTCCTCACGGCCAGATGTGGAGTGGCATTGGTGGCTAAACCAAAACTACGAAGTGTTGGCTTAAATGTAGGCAGACAGAGAAGTACATGTTCAGGGGGAGAATAAGAGAGCGAGAAAGGATGGACAGACAGATAAAGACAGAAAGACAAGAAAGATTGGATGGATAGATGGACAGAAGGAAAAACAGAGATAGACAGAAAGAAAGATGGACAGAAAGATAAAGACTGATAGAAACAGATGGACAGAAAAAAAGAAAGAAAAAAGAAAGATGCATGGCAGGACAGTAGGACAACAAAAAAACAGACAGCAAGAAAGATGGGAGGATGGACAGAAAAAAAGACAGAGAGAGAAAAGAGAAACAGAAAGACAAACTGAAATAAATGTGACCTAAAGGATGGAAGGAAGGAAGGAAGGAAGGAACAAACTGAAACAAAGATGGCAAGAAGGACAGACAGAAAAAGACACACAAGCAGAAAAAGAAAGAAACTGAAAGAAAGTTTGCAGGAAAGAAAGAAAGAAAGAAAGAAAGAAAGAAAGAAAGAAAGAAAGAAAGGACAATAGAAAGAAAGGACAATAGAAGGACAGACAGTAAGAAGAACAGATGGACAATTACAAGAAAGAAAGAAAGAAAGAAATAAAAGAGTAAGAAGGACAGATGGACAATTACAACAAAACAGACAGACAGAAAGAAAGAAAGAAAGAAAGAAAGAAAGAAAGAAAGAAAGAAAGAAAGTTTTAATACTCCTAATCTTTAAACCCTGATACTGGAAAGGAAAGCGAGGGATGGAAGTCTTTAAGGCTCACATTGTTACCGCCAGACAGGGCACATAAATTAAGCTCTGCCACACATTGAGAAAGAAAGAAAGAAAGTTTTGCTAGAATACCCAGATGAGTAATACTCCTAATCTTTAAACCCTGATACTGGAAAGGAAAGCGAGGGATGGAAGTCTTTAAGGCTCACATTGTTACCGCCAGACAGGGCACATAAATTAAGCTCTGCCACACATTGAAGCCTCACTCCATACATCACCCCACAAAATCAGAACAATCACTATTACGCTTCAAATGTTTCTCTTTTCAATTCAACATAAAACCTTATTCTGCTTAAGAACAAAAAGAAACCATTCCACTTAAGAGCCATTTTCACCAGCTGACATAAATGGCACTATTGTGGAGTGACGCCCAGGGATCCGAGCGGCGTTCTGGCACTCAATCTAAACCATCGGAGCCCACGTCCATGAGACAAATGGGGAGTCTGATGTATAAAATGTAAAATTTGCCATGGACCTGGTTGTCTGTTATGCAAATAAATATAGAAGACTAATTACCTTGAAAAGAAGGTTGTGTGGCCTTCCATTTTAGGGGAACGTTTCGCTCGGGGCAGCCGCCCACCCTCTTAATATTTCAAAGACAGTTTAGGATGAATATGACTTTGGTGGCATGTGAAAAGATTGTTACCATATGACGAGGGTCCTTTAACCACCAGCACACTTTTAGACAAAGGTTGCAATGTTTACAAGACGAAAAGTGGTTAACACAGCGAACATCCAGGTGTTCCTCATGTGCTGCATGGTTAGGAACTGAGCAACACTTCAAGATGTGTGATGTCGGAGACCAGAATTCCCTCCGGAGATATTATGTGCTTAAGGGATGTTGAGATTCAGAGCAGTTTTATTCAGAGCCCAACCTAAAATAAATCACAAGTGCCCAGTGACATCAAAGAGCTCAAATGGCGCTGTAGACCCGACTTGTTTAGGCTGGAGATAGGAGAGGTTTGTGAGAAGAATATCACAAGGATTCACAGCAGCCGGGAACAGTCTGGATTTTTTCCATGACTGGATTGTTTTGGATATAATAGGCAATTCAAGGAGGAAGAGATGTGAGATGATGTGCTGTTTCCTTGTTGACTAATGTAATCTGGCAAGTTATGACGGCTATGGTTCAGAGGACAATTTTGCTTCATCATGGCTACCTCACCAACTCTGTTAACACCTGCTGGAATCTGCTTGGAGAAACTAAGCACAACAGCATATACTCTAGGGAACCAGGCTATTGTGTGTGAATACAACATTTTCCAAGTTCTTCAGCAGCCTGATCCATCATTGCACTAATGCTTGCTATATTATGTCAGCAGTCATATTACTACTACTTAAAAAACTCCAAACACCCAAGGGCTCTGGTTTGCAGAAGCTGCTCCCATTGCATTCATTTAGAAGTTTTCTGCACTCAACCAGCAGAAGCCTAGTTTAGTTTTAGGGGTCAAAGGTCCAAAGGAGCTCAGTGTTAAACCCATTTTAACAACTCTTGATACTGCTGTCATCACTTTTGTGAGACCTATACAAGAAAACTTTGTATAACTGTTCTAAGTACCAGAATTGGAGTACTGATCTTGCAGAGTTGCATTTAAGACCTCACGGGAACACATCAAGGTGACCTTGGACTGGGTCTGATTCTCAAAACTAGAGCAAAACAACATTTTCAAAATCAACTAGTCAGGGGGTTGGTTGCCTGAACAACAAGATTTTCGGTAGCCCTGGATTCCGAAAGTACTATTTATATTAGGGATGCACGATATTATCAGAACGTTATAGGAAACGGCCGATAAAAGCTTAAAATGTAAACATCGGCATCAGCCGATTTGAAAAAAAATATGCCGATATGCTTTGCCGATAAGACGAACAGCTCACATGTGCTCATGGTGTGATAGTGATAAGATTACGTCAACAGTGTGGTCATTCTTTAAGCGAACTTTTGCCTGACTGATGATTCGATTCACTGTTTGGAATCACTGCATTTAATCCGAGAATGCATGAACAGAACGGTGCGTCCGGGTCTTTCCCAGAGTCCTAATGCCCGTCTGGTAAGGCATTTATTTACTTAATGGGTGCTGTTGGCCTACTTGTAATAAATTGAAAGTAAAATACATAAATCTAATTAAGATACTTGTGTTTTTGAATAAATAAAGTAGTATCAATGTCATTAAAATCCCGATTCTGTTTTGATTTAAAGGTCAGAAGCTATGGCTTATTCATGAATACATGAATAAATTATCATAATAATGATACATTTTTGTAACTTTATTAAAGTATATTAAAGTAATATTACTATATTAAAGTAACTTTAGAAACACTTCTAACAAATAAGCTTTTGCTCAAAACTAAACATTTTTAATAATTTGTTTATAATTTCCACACAGGAGAGACTTGGTGTTGTTTTGAAACAAAAGGAAACATTGGTATCGGCATCGGCTATCGGCCAAAATAATTTGAAAAATATCGTCATATCGGATATCGGCAAAAATCTAATATCGTGGATCCCTAATTTATGTGTACTCTAAACATTGCAATCTGATTCAAATATTAATTTACATGTGCATTACGTATATTCCAAATAAAACTGTAGTGTCTGTAGTCTCGTAAAACGTAAGGCGTAAAAATACGCACCGCTGTCCTGTGCATGTGCGCAATGTCATTTTGAATCTGACTGAGAAAACAGATGGATTCAATCGTTTAAATGGCTAATTAAATGGCATTTTTTTCGTATTTACCTTGTTATTTCAGCTCTACACCACCTCTTTCAATCCTATCTAATTTTATTAGGCTCAAGCTCAAACAGATCTATTGAGGTGTTTACAAGAAAGCTTTTCAGTTCGGTTAAGCTATCAATTCAATTACTATCAAATTATTAGGTTGCATATAAAGGAGGGTGTGTTCTTGTGCTCAAAAACAGTGGGACAGAGTAGAACTTAACGCAGGGGTCCAGAGACGCCTATTTTAAAATTGATACTCTACCTTAGAGACTCTTAAAAACATGGTCACATGCTTTAAAAAATGTGTCAAATGTGATGCAGTGCCCAAAGACATTATGCTGAAAGTGCATAAATCATGCATAAAGTCTCGGTCTTGTTCTGGGTAAAGTGAAAAAATAACAACAAATAATGTCTAACGATTCACTGTCAAATTGCGGCTTTGTTCAACTCAATTATCTGCAGAGCCAGGAGGTTAGAAATACCAAAGATAAATGAGCGATTATACTATGCTCCCCCTCATTCCCTTTTCTTTCTTCTCCTAGCCTCTCTTCCCGTCTCGTCTCCTCTTTTTCTCTCCCCTGCAGCGCAACAGTGACAAATGCATTTGCAAGAGAGATAAAAATGGCAGCCTGTAAAAAAAATAAAAATAATCATGTGCAGATTTCTTTTACGGGGAGGCCGGGAAAAAATTAATTCACTCAAATTCCAAAATTTCAAACAGCTACAAAAATATTTTTCCACCAAACACGCTCCAGATGGGGGTGAGCTCCCAGTTTCACCTCTGAAATTCCCTTCTTATATTGTTTGTGGTACAACAATGCATGTTCCTATTAGGAATGCTAATTTTTTCGGTTGCTGATAAGCATCGAAACAGCACTGTGGTCCAGACGGCATATCTCTGATCAGCATGAGGTGTTAGCTTCCTGTCCTGAGATCTCCGTAGGAAGGAAGTGATCCTTTAACAGATGAGGTAATCCAGTTTGAAAATTACGGCACCATCTGACTTCACTGGCATCCACCGCTCCATTTAGAATCAGCCTTGCTGCGATAGCACCATTGTTCAGATTAGAAAAAGCTAAAAGACGGAAACCATTACACAGAGGTTGATAAAAACATCAAAGACTTATTTAAGTTTTCCTATCGATATTTAATACTTTACATGTTAGCAATCAACAGTTTTACATTCCCTTCTTTTTGAATTACTTCTAAGCTTGCCAGACTGAAGCTTAGAAGAAGTGTTTTATTTTATACATTTATGCATTTTAATTTAATCTACACATTTATTTAAATGAAAAGTGAATCTAAATATAATAATTTAAATGAATAATAATTAAATAATAATATACATATACATATATTTTACTACAATGTACATAAAAATATTATTATTAATTTAAATTTATTTAATATATTTACATATATATATAGAGAGAGAGAGAGAGAGAGAGAAATTTCAATGAATAAAAATTATATATTTTCAATAAATTATAAGCAAAACACTAAAACATCATAATATGGGTAAATGGTTTTTCAATTTGAATTCAATTTAAATTGTGGACTAATACATCATTTATTAATTATCATTTAACAGTGTTACATTTATATTAAATTATTAGTGGTTTCACAGATTACCTTTGAATATACAATGACCATGTACAATAAAATATCCAATATATTGGTACATACCAATAAATAATAAAACAAAATCTGCATTATCAACCTATATAGGCCTAGTACCAATATATTCTGCATCCCTATGCAGTCAGCACAGATAAAAATTCATCAAATGATTACAAGCACCTGCAAACCAACTGAAGCTTCAGTGGCTGCTGTTTAAAGAACCAAGCATTCAGATGAAAGCAAGGAAGTCATGTTCTCCATCAGGAGACTGGATTTTCCCGTTACACCACCTCACAGATCATACAGTGTGCGTGTTTTAATTAGATCGGGGCAAAAATATAACAGAGACCAATCCTGCAAAAAATCCCCTCCGCCTGTTTGATCATTATCCACCCAGACAAAGGGCTTTGTATTAGATCACTTCACAGCTCTGAGACAGGGTGGGGTGGAAGAGATGTGGCGCTTTGCTCTCAGAACGGTTGTTAACTCAGATTTCTTTGATTACAGAAAGCGCAAGGACTTTGTATTGCTCATAAAGTGTCTACATGCCTTCATTGTGCTTTTTAGTGTTGTGGTGGAGTGATTTGCTCTCTCTTTAGCTGTGCATAATGGTTTGCATCTGTGTGGCAGGAGGTACAGTGAACCCTCTGTAGACTGCATACGGTGGAAAATAAGGCTGCCGAAGATTAAGACCAATTTCCCTTGTGGTAAATAAAAATGGGTTTATGGGTTCCTTTAGTTTGTCAAACAATTTCTACGGGTTTTGATTACGCCACAAGCAGGATCACAGAGCGGTGCTGATGTAGATGTTGCCTGAACAGCCCGTTTTAAATCATTATGAACAATCAAAAACGTTCCAGAATGGGAATGGCATCATGTAAAATGACATTTCATAAACAAAGAAATGGCATCCACTTGCACCCGTAAACATATAGTGACAAATTAATTGTGGATTCGTCCACAAAGGACTATTAAAGATTTACAAACAGTAATTCTCATCAGTGTAATGTCCGTCACCCTTCATTCTAACATTCTATTCGTCCTAATCTTGCATCAGTTTTCTTTCCCCACACCTGCCATCCCATGGGTGTCGATTACCATAGTAACAAGGTTGCTAAACCTAGCTAACGGTCCTTTTTCCTCCCCTTTTTCTTTCCCTCAACCACTCAGTCAAAACTGGTTTGCAGACAGCAGATATCACCCCAGACGTTAAGCTCCACTACCCTTACAGATCAAAACTCGATGAGATCCACGGAGGAACAGACATCTTGATTTGTGTGTGCTGTCACACAAAACCACCACCAAACCCAGAATAATTAACAAAGAACCTGTTTACTCAATGGATGTTATGTGATTAAATGACAGCCAGCTTCAGTCAGCTGACAAAACACAATCAAAGGTCTGATACATCATGAGACACATTAGCAGCCCGAGGATGGTGAAACACAGGCCTATTTTAATATGACCTTGATACAGTGAAAATGAATGCAGGAGACAAGTGTTAATGACCCTAGAGGGTGTCTATGGGCTATGAATGATGACCTGAGAGAACTGCATAAAGACATTACAGAAACATAGATATACAGGCGTGAAGTTAGAGGTTCTGGCTAATAGTGGTTGACCAATTTTGGTTTTAAATGACAAATGCCAATACTAATATTGACACCTTGGACAACAAAGTGGCAACTGGTGTATGTGTGTGTGTGTGTGTGTGTGTGTGTGTGTGTGTGTGTATCTGTTTGTCTTTTCTCAGGTGAACAGCGACACAACGAGTTGAAATAGGAAACTGCATAACATTGATATTTCCTAAAGGATTAAGTGAGAAACAACAAACTGGTGTGTGTGCGTGTGTGTGTGTGTGTGTGTGTGTGTGTGTGTGTGTGTGTGTGTGTATTTATTTTTTTTATTTTACCTCATTTACAAGTAAACAACATAAAAATATTTAAATATATAATTTAAAAATATGATGTGTGTGTGTGTATACATATATATATCTATATATACAGTTTACATACACATTGGATTTATGTCATTAATTAAATGTGTGTGTACTGTGTATATTTATTATGTATATATAAAGACAATGTTGACTGACAATCAGCTCATATCAATATTTATTTTATTAATCCAGATATGAAAGAAAGCTTCCCTGATCAGACTTTGGTATTGATGGAATCCACAGAGATTTCAAGCTGTCTTTTAGCTAATTATACATATGGCTCCTCTATAGTTACTGAATCTTAATTTAACAAGATGATGATAATTAGACATGATAATTATCTACGGCACAGTAACAATTAACCCATTGTTTTACACCTATATAATTTCACTGACATGCACATTTACAAGTATAAATGCACAGCCTGATACTTAAACAGCCACAAAAACCACACAAAACACGCAACCAGTGTAAGTTTGAGGGGAAACTCAATTTAAGAGCCTTTTCTTTTAAAAATGACCAGTCAAACCAGAAGAGACAGATGATGGACAGTGGAAAGGCGGGCTGTGTGACTGAAGGAGCTCTGGAGGAAGGGACGGCTCTTTGTTCTGGTAGAGAGGAGATCTCTGGGGAGAGCTGGCGTTATTCTTTACCAGTGTGATACCAGCATGGCTCACTGCCCACAGACTGTCTGCTTCCATTTGACTCTCTTTTGTCATGTAATTCTCTGGTTCAGGCAATCCGATAAGAGTGTGTAGTTTACTAGATAGCAGAGTATCCAAGAAGATATGTTAGATGTGAGAAAGTGGTTTTGTTTCCACAACGAAGGGCTATTTATTGTCACATATTTGTGTGTGTGTTTGTGTTTGTGTTTGTGTTTGTAAGTTTTACTTACAAAGGATCACACTTATAATTTATTAGTCCACTTCTCATGTCCTTGAGGGGAGGCCGGACAGACATAACGCAGACCTGCACACACACACACACAACCTAAAACAGCATAAAATATAGAAATGTCTAAAAAAGGACAAAAGGGACCATTGCCAACCAGGCTATCAGCCGAAAGCAAATTACTACCCCCTACACACAAACCCTACAGACACACACACACAATCACATCACAGACACACACCACCTCCCTCCTCCTTGCTGTCGGATTGTCATGGCAACCATGACTACTGGCACAATTCCTTGCTAATAACTCACACCACATGCCGACATCTTTCTCCTTTCTCTCTCATTCTAACACAACACACACACAGTATATATATATATATATATATACATATAGCAGATAGAACAATGGTGAATAATGAACTAATCTAATTGTTATGACCTTTTTCAATTAAAAACTGCACAATGGTCAATGATTTGGTGCTCATTTTTAGTCCAGAATTACATTTCATTTACATGCTGTTTTGATACTGTTCTGATACTATAATGATGAAAAAGCCTCATTAAAAAAATTATATCAGCAAATTCTTGAAAAGAAAACCTTTGTAAAACCCTTAGAATATTTTTTTATTATTTCTTAGAAAAGTAATTTTAATATTAATATATATGATAATTTGATATTTAAGCAAATATCATGTCATGTGTCCCCAAAAGAACAATGATATTTATGGATTAATATTTTCAGAGATAAAAACTTATACCAAAATAAAAGTTTTTGTTTACATAATATATGTGTGTGCACTGCGTATATTTATTATGTATATATAAATACACACACATGCATGTATATATTTAAGAAAAATATGTTATGTTTATATTTTAAATAGATTTATATATAATATAAATTATATGAATATAAATATATACCTGTAAATACATGTAAATATTTTCGAAATATATGCTGTATATGTGTGTATTTATATATGCATAATAAATGTGCACAGTACACACACATATATTATGTAAACCAAAACTTTTATTTTGGATGCGCAATTAATCATTTGACAGCACTAAAATAAATACATATTTTGAAATAAATAAGATGCGCGTTAAATATCGCATGCGATTTATTGTGCAGCCCTATATTAAGATGTATTCACTCAAACGAATTCAATGTGCAAAGAAAATGGTTAGAAATATTAACATTTTAATAGTTATTTGAAAACAAACTGAATATATAGAGTACATTTCTGAGAATTCTGCTTGTGTTTTACACTAGATTTTGTAAAGGATTTTTCTTTTTCTTTACCACGGATACTCTTAAATGTCATTGACCCAGAAAAATCTGACCTGCGAGTGAAAGCCTTCCAGATTGCCTGATTTATTACTATTTGTTGCTGTAGCACACACATTCAACTGTCAATAATGGGGTTGTAATTTATATGTGTAAGTGCATATGTGAACTGTACGAAAGTGCAAACAGCCAACCAAAACAAAACTCATCTTCTCTCATAAACAGCTGCCTTTAACAGCATCATACACTGCTCTGTAGTATCCACTCATAAGAGCTCTCATACACTCTTAAACAGTTCAGGCACAACCATCTGGCAGTCGGTGCAGATTCAGGGTTATCCAGGGACGCGTTGCTGCTATTTTTCAGCACCTGGATCTGAATTATCCAAGTTTGATTCCTGTATATGAATTGATTAGATGGAAATGGTCCAATAATGGCACAGCCTCTCTGCAAGACAGCTGAGAGCTTTTATTGAACATTCAAGAATCCAGAGATCTTATCGGACATTTCTGTTTGATCAGCGCTGGCCCATCTACCCAATCTTTAGAAGAAACGGAGCGAAAGAAACATCTACACCTCATTATGAAGGGTGCAGGGCTCTTTATTAGAAGTCAATGATCACCGCTTGCAGGTGGAGCAGGTTGAGCCAGATGATCCGCTCAAGTTCTACTGCAATCACGGAGCGCTCTCATATCCGCTAAGCAGCGAGAGTACTGCATTCCAGGGGTAAACTCATCCCGAGGCAAAACACTTGAGCTCAGAGCAGTGCGTGCTACTGGAACAATGATGAATGGTCCAGCACACCATAGACGGCCATTGAACCAGGGTCAAAATCAGAAGTGTAGAAGACAATCGTTATCACCACAGCTGCAAGGCGGAAGTATTTTCCACAGAATGCCATCGTTTTAAAGGATTATTCCAGGTTCAGTAAAAGTTGAGATCAAATAAAAGCAATTGTGGGATAATGTTGTTTACCACAAAAACTATTTTTGACTTATCCCTCCTTTTCTTTAAAAAAAAAAATCTGGTTTACCATAAGCCACTTGTGAATGGGGCCAGTTTATAAGCATTAAAAAACACTCACTATTTCAATATCACAGCCACGAGACATTAACAATACATGTGTTAACATGATATTAATGTAGAAAAACACTTACTAACATTTTCTCTGTAGTAAGTTATGTCCAATTTTACAACTTTGTTGCTAAGACAATGTAATCCTTAAAACTGTTTTGTTTTTTTCCTGTGATGCAAAGCTAAATTTTCAACATCCATTATTCCAGTCTTCAGTGTCACATGATCCTTCAGAAATCATTCTAATATACTGATTTGCTGCTAAATTTCCTATTATTATCAATGCTGAAAACTGCTATTTTTTGGAAACAGTGATACAGATTTTTTCAGGATTCTTCGATGAACAGAGAGTTCAAACAAACTGAATTTATATTATTTTATTTTATTATTGCTTTTGTTTTTTTTTTGTAACAATCTAAGCCTTTACAGTCATTTTTGATCAATTTAACGCATTGATTTCTTTAAAAAAAAAGAAACATCTCACTGACCCCATACTTTTGGACGGTAGAGCGAGTTTTTAAACCCCCCCTTAAATTGGCCCGGCCCATTTACTACCATTGTAAGCAAGAGCTCCATATGAAAAGGCATTATGAATTCAAATGAATGTCTCTTTCCTTCCAGGCCATGAGTGACAGCAGACATAAAGCCTGGCATACACAGACTGAACACAGCTACTGGAACTCTCCCATTTTCACTGTTGTACTTTTAAGCTTCCCGCACAAGTTTGATCACCCTGACAGAGACGTGAGGTCGACAATCTTATTTTTCCAGGCTCTGCAGCCCAAGGTATTTTCAATGGGCCTACAGCGGCCGTCCTTTCTTGATCTGAAACAAACGTGGACTGGAAAAGAAAGGGCCATGCCAACTGAAACCGCTTTGAACAACTACACAAACGGGCCAAAAACTGTATTGGCCATGAAAGGATTAAAAAGCCATTTTCACCAGAATAAAAATACTTTAAACATCTAATCAGCTGAAAAAATGACGAATGAATTTCCAAACATTTTCACGCTTATATGCTTTCTGAAGAAGGGCACTAAAATAAGCTATGCAAGTGGACGTAAATCAGTACTTAAGCGTTGATCTAAGACCTTGATTATAAGTCACTCCGAATGAATATGACAGCTCGAGGGGAATAAAACAGGCACAATGTGTGAATTTTGAGTAGAAGCACCTCCGTATCTTTCTCCTCGGCAGTCAGGGTCTTTTCCACAGAGTTAAATCTTGCAGAGCCACGCTTGGATGCCAACTCAAACAAGTTTACCCAAACCCTGCCAAGGGTAGATGAATCAACTCAGCGTGAGGTTTGGAAAAATGCAGTAAGCTCCCTTTCCCATCAAACAAAAACCTCAGGTTAATGTACAACCTCTTAAAAGTAATGCAAACAAACCTTAAAAATACTGACAGGGCATTATGTAATGGCAGCACACGGAGGGAAAAACAGTCCTGCAAATGAGGGTGATGGCCAGAGGGTTCAATGAGTGGCAGAAAAGTGGCGAGATCTCACAAAGACGAGCTGGCAGAGCATCAACCGAGTGGGATGGAGGTCAGAGAAGAGACCACCAGGGTGACAGCAAGATTACTGGGTGTGTTGGAGGGATAATCTAGGTGCCTGACAGTCTGCAAAGCAAGGATGGGTTAGAGCGACCACAATTAATGGCACCGTGTGTATATGTGGCCTGTTTATTGGCATGTCGGCTTATAAAGGCAATTGTTTAGGACTATAAAGATGGAGCAAGTGAAAGAAGAAGAGATTACCGCTGCCACGCTGTGGTTCACGCTCTAATCCAACTTTAGCGTAGGTCCGCGGGCTTTAATGGACTGTTTGCCTCAACCTGTTCATTAAATCAATACAGCAAGTATTATTACTGGCTGCGTCTGGTGCGCACAGTAGCCTTGTAATTAAATTTCAAAACTTTGATGGAAAAGGCTTAAAAAAGGGAGGGAAAGGCCTGCTTATTTTGGAGGATGGACACCATAGATTTAAAGAACGAGACTGTAGTCTGAAATAGAAAGTAAAGATTGAGGGGAAAGGAGTGAGAACTGCATTTGAATGTTAGTAGTGACATAGTAGTATGTGTGAAATAAAGGCAGATTGTGAGCAATTACCCATCTCTAGTCGCTTCTCCTAATTTCCTTTTCACTAAACTCTAATCGCTTTTATTCGAGCCTCATTAGGCTCTTTGACTGGATGCATTTTTCCCCCATGCAGCACTGAGATCTAAACTAGCTAAACAGATTTGAACTACAGCAGCTAGCAAGAGGGAAAGAGATTGAGGGGTGTTTGTTGAAGAAATGCTTAAAGGGACAGTTCACCAAAAAGTGAAGATTCTTCCATAATTTATTCAAAATGTCATCTTTTGTGCTCCGCAGAAGAATGTAAGTTAATTCTTAATCGCAGCTGCATGGTGAGCCCAATATAATTGACATTTTTCAGTGGCCTTGTTTTCAAGAGTTTTTCTTGTTTATTTTCTCCATAGGGATTCTTAAAATGTTTGCAGATCTCAAAAGGTACAAGACTGTGTACTTAACATCTTTTATTAGGCAATGAACTACACAGCCCATGGAAGCACTGCGAATGACGCAGTCAAATAAAGAAATTACAGTATAGCAAAAAAACTAGACATTTACTAGAAAATATTTGAAGTTAAATGCAAAATAATATGTTGTTTGAGCACTGCTTCATGAGAGTAGGAGCTGAGGAAAAAAAAACTCATGCAAAGTTTAAAGCAAATCTGGACGTTTCTCTTCTTTTTGCCTATAAACAATGAATGGATAATATTAAGTTATGGGAAAGTTCACCCAAAAATGTCATTAATTACTCATCCTCATGTTGTTCCAAACCCCTAAGACCTTTGTTCGTCTTCGGAACACAAATGAAGATATTTATGATGAAATCTGAGAGCTTTCTGACCCTGCATAGACAGCAATGCAACTACCATGTTCAAGGCCCAGACAGGTAGTAAGGACATTGTTAAAATAGTCCATGTGACATCATTTTTGGGTGAATTATCCCTGTAAGGCAGGCAAAACTGTTTTCTTCCATGCTAAACCATGTCCACAGAGTTATACCTACTAAGCTGAGAAACATCATTAGGATTAAAGTTTGCTTCTATTAAAGTTTTAAATGGTATTTAATTATTCTTACTTGGTGAATTATCATCATTCGCCTCATCTGATATCCTCTAGGCCTCTGACGCTTTGAGAATTGCTGCTCTGAAATCTCCTTTTGACCACAAAGAATTATACATGGGAGACATAACAAAACCAAGACACAACAGTGGAAAATTGCGGTTGTCTACATTTCAGATTTTGTCACAGGAACTATTGTAATACTGAGGAGACAAATGAGCAATGGAAAAATACAAGTGTTTGCAGATTTACATTGTTGAGATGCTAAACAAACTTGTGTATCCTGTTACTGCTGTGTTTGTTTGTTCTCTCAGGCGACTGCTTTATGTCTTGACTGAAGCTGGATTTCTCGATTATAATGTAATATCTCATGAGAATATTCTGTATTGTATATAACCATCTCCAGCAAAAGTCCAGATGGCTTCTACTTACCTACAATCATGATTGGCCATCGCTGTTTTTCATCTTTATCTCTTATTATATCAAATATGACACTCTGGTCAAATTATCCGAAATGCTGACCTCACCGCACAAAGGAATCATCACCTCTAAAGCCATCAACCACCTGCTGTCCCGTGAAGCAACTTTTCAACAGCAACATTCTGGACCCTAAGGATTCATACATGGTAATAGTCATCTCAACACATCATGAAATTCAATTAGCTGATCTTAAACAGCACCACTGCCCCTGAAACCTTTGAGCTTGCCAGTCTCAACACTATGTCACCAGATACAGCCACAGCTGCTCTGCTTTACCCTGAGACAACAGCAGTGTAGATCAGGCTCACAAATGAGCGAAGGTCGAACAGCCACAAGAGTAGAAGGAAATGCAAAAAAATCTGTGTAAAAAATATAGAGAGAAATAAAATCAAACAGAATTTAAAATAAAGGAACGATAGAGCCATGAGAAGATTGGAAATCAGGAGTCAAGGGCTCTCTGGAATACTTAATTCTAATTTTTTTTTGAGAAATGAGCTCTAAACTCTACACCATTTTGTTTAGATCAATGAAAAATTAAACACTAAAAGTTGGGTTAAAATGGAATATGCATTTATAATGCACACACACCCAAAATAAGTAAATTAATAAATTAATGTTTTTATTTTTCTTATCTTTAGCTTGCTTCTTAATCTAGTTATCTAATAAACCTAGCATTGTATATTACGAATATTGTTGGCTCTTGACGAATTGCGAATGAAGACGAATGAAGAAATGCATAAATGTAATAAAGTATGAAAAATGGATATTAATTTTGAAATTTGTTAAAGATTATGCCTACATTTAATTACTAAATTATTCATTTTAATTCTGTAGATGACAGCAAATAAGGTAATCTAAATATATAAAACGGGAGAAATGAGGATGCACACTTAAATATGTAATATAAACCGATACAAAAAAAATGGATAGTGTAAGCATTTCAAGGATAATGTAAGCATTTCACTACAAGAGGGTGAAGGGAACCAAACTGGATAATACAATGCAATTCTGGAAAAATTGAGTAGAGGAAATGAAGAAAAGGCTGATGCCTCACACCATATGGGGTGAGAATTCAAACAAATGAGGCATACTGGCACCCCACGTCCACAGGACCGAGATTTCAACCCGTATTTGAGATTAAGAACATTTATAAAACTGGTGATGTGTTTGTTTAGTGACTTTACTAATTGTTTTGCTTTAATAGAAAGGGGTTTATTGGGCATAAAAAAGGAATTTTAAGGAGGTTTTATCGAACACTTGAACAATTCACATAGATATTTATCACCATTTACAGACAACAAAAAAGGTTTGTGTGCTCTATTGCCGAATGGCAAAGACTATGTGTAGGTAGTCGCAGTCTGGATCCCGTTTCCGGTGTGGCACTTTTTAACGTGACCCCACCAGGGGGCTGGTCTTGTGTTACAGGAAGCTGTTCCCCAGGTAGCTTCCTCTACAAGCATCAGTCCAGATGTTCTCCAAGGCCCAGTTTATTAAACATGATTAGTCTATAGGACAAAAATCCCATTCAACACAACGGTGCATACAATTGGTCCGACAGGTGAAGAAAAGTGTTTTCTGCAGTTTAATGTGGAGAATGTAACACTAGCTGCACCTGTGAACATAAACTCTCTACCCTGCCAAAAAGAAATACATAGCACACAATAAATCCATATGATACAAATGAATTGTTTTAGGTACTGAAGAGCTGTCCAGTTCAACCTAACCCTGAGCTGCCAAGGCACGACTCAGGAAAATATATTTTTTCCTCCGAGAAGAGAACGTAAACACTATAGATTCTCTCAAATGTGAAAGTAATCAAGGCACATACTGAAAGAATGATATGCTCTTGATGACACTGGGTGATTTGTTTGTCTATATTTTGTCCTGAGTGGGTGTAAGTCCATTTCTCTCCCATTTGTTCTGAATTAAACTTATATGTTCCAGACCACCTATAAGAGACACTTTAAATGCATCAGACCGCAAAGTGAGAGACTTATTATCAGATGTGAACACGAGGAAACTGACCTCTGGTTTTAGTAATGGGTGGACAATGTACACTGGCTTGGAATCGGTTTCTTACACTTTGATGGAAACAAAATCTGTTCTGAGATCAGTGTAAAAGTGCAAGTGTAATAGTTCTAATGGAAAAGCCCAAAGGTCGATACTTGAGTGCATTGGGTGGAGAGACCTCAGTCCAATACATACAGAAGGGTCATTCTTATCCCAACACGCTATAATAGGGACTGTCCCGAACAGGGTTTGGTTTGCACGCCCTACTCACGAAATCTGTCGGATGGCCAGAACAATGAACAGAAAACTAGAGCAGACTGCTTCCATGAGAAATTACTCACGGGAGAAGAAAGAAAACGGAAATTTAAATAAAAGGCAGTTTTCTCTTTCAGCAGTGTGTAAATAATACACCATTCTATTCTATAGATAAGCTTAGTTAAACAGGCATGTTTTTGGAGTGTTTGTGTTGGGGGGATAGTGGTTGAAATTTAAACTACTAAAAATATACATTCATCAATCCAATCTCTCATTCATGACCAGTGTTGGGCAGTAACGCATTACTTAGTAATGCATTACTGTAATTTGATTACTTTTTTAGTAACGGAGTAATTTAACGCGTTATAATTTTCAAAATAGTAATTAGAGTATAGTTACAAGCCGAAGTCTCTATACGTTACTTCCACGTTACATTGCTGACAGAATGCAGTGTTTTATAATCTAGAGATTGTAAAAAGGATGTAGCACACGCACTGTCGAGACAAGTGCCAGTGGATTAGAGACCTGCTCCCGTGAGACCCGACGAAACAGAGTGCGGCGCGGGACAAGATGGTTGTCTCAGTTTTATAATAAATTACTGCCCACTCCAAAGTTTCCAGTTGTATAAAAACGTTAATGGGACAAATAGTGTTTCAGTAATTAACTGAAAGTCTACAATGTCTAGGGCAGAAAATACTAAGACCAGTTAAGTCCTGTCACTTAGTGGATCAGAACCAGTAACCATTGGTGGTACTCATGCCAAAATACCAAAAAATCTATCCTACCATAGTCCAGTGAGACCATAAGGAAATATGCTGGAATGAAAGTTACTGCAAGGGTACTGAAAAACCAACTGTGCTGCTGTGTGCCCTAATTAAATGGCTCTCTGCTAAACCTTCACATCTTCTGGTTTCATAGAATTCTTTCTAATATCCCTTTGTTTCCAAGATTCACTGTATGGTCTTCCTTTTTATTCCTGACTTTATACATCCCTCTATGTGTGTGGCAAAGCTTATTTCTCTCTTATTGTTTCTTTGTCTCATTGTCTTTTTCACTCTCTCTCCTACTTCTTCTCCATACTGTGAACCCACATACCAAATTCCATCAAACACTGACCAGCGACTCTTTCCAAATATACGTTAAATGAACCAGCAACAATGTGGAATTCCAGTATTTATCTAACAAAGTTTGTTCTGGAGGGTATTTTTCAACAGATGCTTCTGTTGGAAACGGACATTACGGAGGTCCTTTGAAGTCTAGAATTGCTTATTATTGGGGAAAAATGGAAGAAAAAATAACACATGCCCTAATTTTCATTTCTTTTCCACAGGGGTAACAACAGCTTGAGAACACAGTTGGCCCAGTTGCCACATGGTCGCAACAATTATCATGGCAACAGACTTAAACCAACATTTCAAAAGAACAACAAAGCACAATTTTACCGTCTGCCAAGCAACTCTTTCTGCAAGTCTCCATGAGAGGATAACATCTGCTAATCGTGTGTCATAATTACAAATTGTCTTGGTGAGTGAAATTACAAATTTTCAATGCTCCACAACCATGAATCTTTCAAGCAAGATAAAAGACCCAAAACAAATATATGCAATACTTCTAAATTATGTTTCAAGACATATTGCTATAGCCAAAGGTAGCACTGAGTACAAATCTTGATTTTCCATTTTTTCACCAATCATTGAATCAAAAACACACAGTGTGAATAGCATTGTCCAACCGCCACAACAAATGACTCTTATCGATAACTCATAATGACTCTTATAAGTCAGAATCAGTATACACCTTGTATATTTTACAACATTAGTCAAATATAAGCAAAAATGGACATAACTGAAATATAGCCAAAGAAATTACAGTCAAACCAAATCAGAATCAAATTGTCAGCTTGTGAATCATAATTTACAATAATCGAAATAAGAAAATCGAGATGGATACCCAGCCCTAGTAAAAGTTTCCGTTACATTTAGCATTGCAAAACTGAAAAAAATCATGGCCATGAATTATCAGAGAAATAATCACAGAAACACAAACAAAAGGAAAACATAATGATTCCTACCTCAAGGAAGCAGGTCCCTGCTGACGTGTTCTCCTTGATTGAAACATTGTAGAAGCTGCTTTCAAACACTGGCTCATTATCGTTACTATCCTGGAGGTCTATTTCTACCAGAGCAGTGGAGGATAACGGCAGTCGTCCTCCATCAGTGGCCACTACTTTGATACTTGGCTTTGGGTCCGTCTCATAATCCAGCTTGGTTGCAGTGGTTATGATACCTGTGATGGGGTCAATGGTGAACCAACTGGCGAGAGTCTTCTTGTCTGGTAGGATGCTGTAGCGGACATCACCATTGGGACCTTGGTCTTTGTCCCTGGCAGTCACTTGCAGCACAAAGCTACCTGGGTAGACCACTTCTGGTATGGTCTGCTTGTAAGCCTGTTGGTCAAAGAGAGGTGGATTGTCATTGACATCGGTGACATGAATCGTGAACGAGGACTCTGCACGAAGCGGCGGGGTTCCAGAATCAGTAGCCATGACACGAAGCTCATAAGAATCCCTCTCTTCCCGATCCAGAGTCTGGTCAACATAGATGAGGTAGATGATACTGTCTTTGGTGGTCAGGGCAAATTTCCCATCACCTCCTTCAAGAGACACGTTGACATTGGAGTATTCGCCATAATCAGGGTCCGAGACAGAGATTCTTGCAACGTATTGGCCCGGCTGAGCACCTTCTGAGATCTGGGGCGAGCCGTCTTCACTGAGAAAGATAATGGTCATGGTTGGCTGGTTATCATTGTAGTCTCGCACATGGATTGTAACGAAGGCATTGGTGATCTCTGGATGGCTCGCATTATCTCTGGCTTGGACGACCAACTCATGAACCTTCCTCACCTCATAGTCTAGAAGCTTATTGAGCGTAATGATTCCAGAGCGAGGGTCGATGACGAAGTAGTGGTCCGGGTCACTCTGTCGCCGGTTTATCTCGTACAACACAAGACCGTTGTCTCCTTCATCAGCATCTGTCGCAAAAACTTGCAGGATGTTGCTTCCCTGAGGAAGGCTCTCAGAGATGATGGCATTGTAGCGACTCTGGTTGAAAGTCGGAGCATGGTCATTGATATCCTGCACCAAAACATCAAGAGTCATCTGACCAGTTTTCCTTGGAGATCCACCATCAAAGGCCTCAAACACCAAGGAGTAGGAGGATCTCTTCTCTCGGTCCAAGACTCCATTGACCACCAAGTCAAGGTAAAGGACTTTATTTGCTGCTCTTTTGGTTTCAAGACGGAACACTTGTCCTACATTGCCTTCTTTGATCTGATATCCTTGTACAGTAAGCTGATCCTTATCTGCATCAGTGGCTGGCTCAAGAGAAAACTTAGTTCCCACCGCCGTTTGCTCTGGGATCTTCAAAGTGGCTTTGTTCTTGGGGAATGCCGGGGCATGGTCGTTGATATCATTTACAGTGATGGAGACCTTGACTGTGAAACCTGTCATAGTTACTGCTATAAAACTGTAATGGTCCCTTTCCTCTCGGTCCAGTCGCCTTGCAGTCTTGATGATGCCTGTGGTTTCATCGATGTGGAGATCACTGCTGATGCCAGTGCCTTCGTGATCAGAGATGAAGTATAGAGAAGCTGTAACTCCAGGTAGCAAACCAGCGCTAATGTCACCCACTATTGTCCCCGCAGGTTGCTCCTCATCTAACTGGAGCTCCAAAATACCTGGTGTGCCCTCACCGCCAACCATTACAGTTAACAGTTCCACTACAACGCAAAGCACAAAAAGCATCCTTAGCCTCCAGAATACCCACATCCGGAACTGTCCACATGTGTTTTTCCCAAAGCCATTAAACAGAGTCATCGTGCCAAGGTTTCTTTACACCTGCAAAACAGGAGAAGAGCAGACTGTCACAATAGCATTAACACAGCAGTGCACAACATTATGACATATATACCAATGCAGATCTACAATTCCCTCAACTGCCTCTCACAGACAGCTGGAATGCATGAGAAAGGGGTGCGTTTGCTTCAGAAAGGAGAGGCTTCCCCCAGTCAGGGCAGTAAAAAGTAAGCGGCTTTCACATGTTGTATAGGCTCTTATTCACGCACTACGCCTTTTCAAAACACACTCCACATGCATATCTTTCCCATTATTCTTACGTGCCTTATCTGTGATACTTTCAGATAGTCCTAACCGCTTTAATTATGTAGTGTATAAAACATCAAAAGATTATCCTATAATAATATAGACATCTCTTGTGAATCGTTTTTACATAAAAGAGCAATTAATCGTCATTTGCTTCCTAATGGAAAATATATTTTCTTTCCAGTCATATTCCGATTGAGTGCGTACCATCAGATAAATTATAGCAGAGATAAGCCACTTGTAGGCATAAAAAGGAAAGAAAACGTAACTTTATTTAGTCTTGAACGCATATGACCTTTTATTCCTATTTTGAAAGAATAAACTATTATTGGAACATAATAATAAACCAATAATGTCATTATAAACAGCTGTACTCGAATGACTGTAAATAGCTGCCCGCAACGTTACAAATATGGCTTAAAGAGACTTTGGTACCAACAGTAATGGCAAGTGGCACAGAATCATTCATATTTGGAAGAGTGGGCCCCAGGTGGCAGGATGAGGCCTTCTTCCTTGACACTACAATCCCAACACAAATGTTTAGTTAGGATGTTGACATAATATTACAGTCAGTTCAAACCAAAACCACCCAAAAAACATTAAAGCAGTTGATTGTTAAGAAATCTTTAGTCTTTATTAAAACCATTTTAAAGAGTAAAACCTAGCCACTAATTCTGAGCAGAGAGAATTATATTACTCAGACAAAAAGGCCAGACAGGAGTTTGGAGCATGTGTTTGGAAAGCATCTCTCCTCTTGTCATATGTGTGAAGGCTGAATCCTCTGTGAAGCAATCTGCTACAGATGGTCAGACTTGGGATGATATTTTATACGCCACTGAAGAAGTGCACTAGCACAATTAGGAAATTATACTACTTTGGCTGGAATCGCAACAAACCTCAGGAGTCTTTGCACTTGCACTGACTAGAGTTGCTGTTGGTAAAGTCTGTATTATCCAAACCTCAATGCATAATGATGGCAGATCATCACTGTGGGCCGTTGTGGTCTCTATACATAAGTGGATTACAAATGCAATTTTTCCTTGTCAGTTCTGTTTAAGAGTTCTCCAGTGAGACTGAAGGAAGAATATAAATATTGAATCTGGACTTCAGTGTCATTTTTTTAACAAGGAAGAAGCCCTCCAGATGAAACCGCATGATTGTTTTCATTCATTGCAAAGCTGTTCAACCAGGTTCCCTCTAGTGGCCACAATGAGTCAACAGGTTTGTGAAAGAGGTAGAAGACCAAAATATTTTAAAAAATAATACTTTTATCGCAAATGATAACACTACACAGACATAAATATAAAGCCTAAACCAATATTTTTTTGTGTGTATGGACACTTCTGAGTGGTTTGGTGCCTCTAATGGTTGGCATTTACAAATAATTAACCCCACAAACACAGTTGACCGGCAGGGCTCCATGCTGTCTGTCCTAATCAACTATCTAAGACCTTCATTAACATGTGATACGTTCTTAGCCTGTCATGTGTAAAGGGTCACACTAACACACAAATCACATGTCCAAGGACATCCAGGACAAAGACCACAATAATCATCAGTACTGCATGAGTGATCTGAAACACAAATCATTAGTCACAGATTGTGTCGAAACTGATTTGAAATAGGTAAGTGATCATTAAGGAGCCAAAAAAATCAGTTCTATCTGGGGTTAAAACCACAAACCTGCAGTTCTAGGATCAGGAGACCCCCTATAGGTGTTTTTGTGAAGTGTGGTCAGCCCAATGTTGAGTCTAATGAAAGCAGCAGAGATTGTGGGGCACTTGGGGGCCACTTTGAGCCAATTTAAACAGATTCTGAGGTCATGGAGGCCCACGATGCATTGCCACACAATGTGTCTCATTCCTATATTTAACGGTTTATTAAAATACATAGCATAAAGAGGTTGTCGAGGGGGCTAGAGGAACTGACGGTTTCCCCATCATGATCGCACAGAATAAACAGAGGCCAGACTGAGTGATTGACAGAGGCGTCTGAGGAAACCCTGTGGGGGGCCGGCAGTCTTATTCACCACACAGCATTTCTGCATAGGCACAGAGGCAAACTCAGTGTCATGTCGAACCACAGAGGATTTGAGGATCTTCCTCATAACATTCAAACTGCTGATAGCCTTATTATTTTTTTAGAAACATTAAAATGGTAAGAGATTGCATTCATGATGAACTATGAAAATGAGGCAGAAACCATCACAGAGTAGGATATATCAGTTTAAGAAACTTGGCTCTATTTGAGGGACGAATGAGAAAATCTTTCACCAAAACCCATGCTTAAGATGGGTCTGAAATGACTGAATACGGATGAGCAGTTGCCACAGTTTCCGCAGACAAAATTGGTATGGAATTCACTCCCGCTCAGTTTTCAGTATTTAGACAACCACAGCGCCAGACCTCCTTGGGCTTTCTGCTTTTAGCCATCCAGCTGTCGTCAAGAGGCTGGAGTTGGTTGGTTTAACGGTGAAGGTGGCAGGCGGGTCTTAGTAAAAGTTCCTGACTGATATGAGACTGGTTTAGTTGGTTTTTATGACAGTTGAGCTATGCTAAATCTGAAGAAGCAGGTGACAGGTGAGCAAAGAAGGATCATTTCAGTTGGATCATTTGTCTGAATCTAAAACCAATTCACTGAGCATCCATTAAAGAAAAAAAATGCAAGAAGTATTTGTGTTGGCATTGTACAAATGTTAATGTTTTATAATACTGCCGACAAAGTCCAAATTTCAATGATTTTTGGGAGCTTGTTAGATATTCTACATTTTGTAATTTAAAAACAGATTTAAATTGAGTTTTATACATATCAAATCCTTAAAAGCTTCAAATATTAAAATGTCCAATGTAAAATCCTAAAGCAAATCCAGTTGAAAACCACTTACTGAGACTATCTGTGTGCCCTATCAAGGAATTAAACTACACTAGACTTGTAAAGCTCAATTCTCTACAAAGATAGCCATTCATATAGTACGTTTGTAAAACCCTAAAGCTATGAGGTCCTATAAAAACCCTTATCAGCGTGCTTTACCAGTGACTCACTCTTTAAGCTCATGGTAGCCAACACACGCTTTTTAGCTGTCATCTGTACCGCATTTGAATAAAGACCGAGATTACACTTCTGAGGGCAATTACTACTAATTTCTTCAGCGTGTAAAGACCCTCAGTGCACTTAAACAAAACAGCTTAAGACATCAAGAGTGAGTTCAAGGTTGAAGCCGATGCCAACTCTAAATATCTTCTAGAGAATTTGCCACTGGTTCACGGGAGGTTTACCAGCCCCAGTGCACTACATAGGAAAAAGATAAAACCCCCAGCTAACATGGGATGAGGAAATATCTCACGAGTAAAAACAACCTCCATCATCAGGTGAGTGAATGAAAAGTTTGACCTCCAGTTTGGACAACAATGATGTAATCCTAAGGAAATGGAGTAATATAGCTTTCCGGACATTTCTCTCCACACAGGCACACGCTAGTTTGGTTTTTATGATCTCTCTGTGGTACAGGTTTAATAGGATATGAGGTTTCCTAAGAAAGTAACTGGAAAGATGGAGTTTGTCACTGTGGCAAAAAAAAAAGCAAGGTAGAAATGTTTCCAAATTTCCTTCTCCAATCAGAGGCAAGTCCAGAAATAACAAGGTTTGGACTAAAGCAGTGACCCCACAAGTTCAGGTGAGACATTTCTCATAGTAGACACCCCAAACACACAGATTCCCTCATAAATTGGTGAAAGCTATGCAGGTTTTTTTTACTCAGTTTTCAGTGTTTTTTTATTTTTTATAAATAAATATAAAAATATATGCAAGATAAATTATTAATCATATATATCAACTACATCAATTATTATATTATTTAATTTATTATGTATACAAAATTACATTAACAGATAAAAATAAGATTATTTTGCCACTACCTTCCAAGCACACTGTGTGCTGCTCTAAGAAAGAGAAAGCTGCATTGAATAAACTAAACAACCTGCGGTCTCCCTGTTATGATCGGGGTCGGGTATACAGCGTGCTCTTTCTCGAGGAATGAGATGTAACCGGAAAAGAGAGTGGGTGAGAGAGACAAGATTTCTGAATTATTAATAAGCAGTGACGCACTGTTTAACAAATGTTGAACACTGAGATGCCACATCTCAGGTTCCCATGTCTCCAAGGTTACAGCACACTGTGCCACCATACACACTAAACTGGGTATTAAGACCGCTTGAGATAAAACACTGAAGTCTCTGACAACTGCTTCAGATTCTAAGATTCTAAAGAATAAATATTCTGTGTTTGGGTGGAATATTTTAATACTAGATTTAACGACATGTCAATTTCATGAGAAATTTTGTGACCAATACAAACTACCAAAATGTTTTACTTCTAAGACGTTAATGGGCTAGTTAATGCTAAAATGTATAAAATAGATGCTTGTCTAAATTAGAATTACAGAGAGGCCTACGCCCAAAGCAACCCACCATCGGCTGTGGTACCTTTCTATTAAGGAAAAGGAACTGTGCCTCAGTAGAATTTTACACTAACTTGTCCAAACTCTGACCTTATCTACAAGCAGGCATGTTTCCAGTCCATTTGACAGTGCTGATGCTTGAGAATGGCTACCATTACTGGCCACGAGAGGTAAAATACGGCACAAAGCCACAGTGCCACCACGCTGAAGTTCGCTACTCTGAATAAATATGCCGTCAAGAGCTTTTAGACACAGACCAAGCACTGAACACTCCATTTGGAGCATTCTCAATGTAGCGCTCAATGATTCAGTGATATTATTACTGAGTGAATGAGCAGCTTAGGTGAAAGTAGAGTGAAGCACTCAGAATCTTTCTGTATACCAGTCTTCTGTAGTGATCTGTATACATCTCACTAGCCTGGTTTGGCGTATTAAGCTAAGCTTAATTAGTGTTTAATATAAAACACACACATACACAAAAACCAAAACACAAAGATGATATGTAGCATTTCAGTAAACACTTACTGTACGTTGAAAGGGTATATGGTAACCTCACTCAAGAGGAGGTAGATCACCACCTGGTCAAATGACTTAGCAAGAACAAGCTTCATAGATGGAAAAAAGAATCCTTTCCCAGGAGAAAAGCCGCAACCTGGAGCACTTTGATATAATGGTTTGGCTGTAACCAAAGGGCCAGGGAGCTGTTTCCAAAATCTAACAATAGAGACGGTTAGGTAAGCTAAAAACAGAACATTTTGCAGACACAAAGTGTACTTAGAGATTTTGTTACCCATCTTGGAGTGTAAGAGAAGTTTGAATTGCATGTTAATCTTTTTTTATAATATCTGCAATCCAGGCTCATTGGAATTACATGCCTGTGGCGAAAATTATGCAAAATGATATCACAGTGCTTAAATTGCACATTTCACAACACTTCAAGAGCATTGTTCAGTGAGTGGCATTAAAAGCGTGTGCAGTTTTATCCAAAACAGATGAATCTGTGAATCTGGCTACATTCGTTTTTAAGTGGGTTATTATCAGCATATTGTGGCAGTTTAAAAATGAAATGTCCAGTGAATGATGATAAAAGGTTAATGCTTTATCATATTTGAAAATAATGTACCACCTACACTGAACCCTACCCTAACCTAACTGAAAGCATATGCAATTTAGTCTTTGAACTTTTACCGAGTCTTCCACATCTCAGTGCTTTACTAGGTGAGCTACCAAGCAAGTTTACTAGATCAGAAAAGCCAAACAAATGGAGCTGCTTATGTGATGCAAACATCAAAATGTATTAGTTTACAAACCATGTGCTAAAATACACACAAAATATTTTGCAAAACAAAGATCACTGGAGTACATTTTACAGGAAAATTCAGTTTTTACAGTTTTTATGAAATTTCATGTTTAATTCAATGTGTTACTTCCCATTTCTTTATAGCTATTTACTAAAATAATATTTATCAATTATCTGCCCCATAATCAAAATTCGTGTAAAAAGTTAAAAAAAAAAAGTTGTTGCCATTGTACTGTCTTTAGTGTTCATTTCAGTTGAAAACTACAGTGAATTGTATTGTAAAGGTACATTTTTGGAGTTGCACAATTATAGGTAGAAGCATGTATTTCCAACAAGCCTGGGTTGAATATCTGTCATCCATTCAAAGCAGGGAGGAGTAAGAATCGGCCTGTGGCACAGCCAAGCATAACTTCAGAAAATAAATGGTTTTTCTGGTTAGATATGGCAAGTGCACGGAATTGCACGCAATCTGTTTCCTCCAAAGAACAATTCTGCAATGATTATAAGGCTTCAATTAAGAGCATAAGGAAAGAGAAATGGATATACACCCCCTGAGATCTCACATCTAGACAGGGAAATCACTCAGCAAAAGGGCTATTTCTCTCCTTCCCGACTGCGGTGTTTGCAAGAAACAGATTAATCGTGGTTTCCCCTGGACCAACAAAGAGATCAGAACTTACTTCTAATCTTAGAGTTTCAGTGTGGCAAATACACATTCATATTAAATAGCAATCATTCAATGAAATACAAAGTACATAAGCTGCAGTAATGATCCTCAAGCAATGTGTGGGAGAGTGGTTTCAAATCCCCCTCCTACTGAGACACACACCCTATTCTCTTGGCTTATTCTAATTAAATCAAACAGCTCCTCTCCCCCCATGTGTTGCCTCTGATCACTTTCCAAGTGTTGATGGGCAACAGTATGAACAGACTCCCCCTCACTGGGTAAGTCTTTCTTTTACTGCCTTATAACGTGCGTCTCATGCTGAGGCCGCACATGTGCCTTGCGCATGTCAGCATCAGCTATGATCTGACGCAGGAAAAGAGGTTCCAGAGCAGCCAAGATCACTTCTGTACTTCATTTGGTACTGATAAATTATTATATTAGGATATTAGAGCAACAGACTAGATCAGTTCTTGAATACATGTGGAGATGTACTTTGCTTTTTTTAGTCAATGTTAGCCTATAACTTTCAAGAGAGGGGAATCAGATATCAGATATCACTAAAATATGTGTCTGTCTGCAATGTTGCCCCTAAAAACAGCTACTGAACAAATATGAATCTAATTGACAAAGCTCATAACTGTACTTTTACAATATTTACAAATAGTGTTGTGCAGGAAACACGCTTATAAATGTCAAATGAAATACGTTACGAGTCCACTGACTATCGAGGAAGGGCTCCCTGTAAAGCGATGTTTTTAATTACAAGTGCTGTCAGTCATAGGGATCACAGATTGTTGCAAACCTCCACCCATTCAACAGATTGTCCAATCATCATAATGTGCAAAACAAATACAATGATTGACAGGCCAATGTCCAATGAACAGATGTTACTTCCAATGCAAATAGCGCTCCTGAAAGCATGGCGTTTGAGTGGGACCAACAATGATGCTTTAGAACATAATGTCAAAGTCCCTTTCAAGGAAAGTCTGTTCACTCGGTGGCCATATTTGTGATGCCTCCAGGCAGCTATTTTTGCCATCCAAGTCCCATCTAAATGAATGGGGGAATCCTGAAATCTCAAAAACTGCTTGCTGAACTCGCAATTAAATTACATATTTCAAATCATCAACAAAATCTGAAATGAACTGCCCCATGAATGTTGTTTCTTATGCTCAAATAGCGTTAAAAGCTTATTTTTCAGGCTATACGCGTCATAACATGCTTAAAGGGGTCATATGATGCTTTTTTAAAGATCATTATTTTGTGTATTTGGTGTAACAGAATATGTTGACATGCTTTAATGTTCAAAAAACACATTATTTTTCAAATACTGTACGTTATTGTAGGTCCTCTATGCCCCGCCTTTCTGAAACGCTTCGTTTTCTACAAAGTCCCTCCTTCCGACAAGCGCAGTCTGCTCTGATTGGCCAGCTGACCCAGTGCATTGTGATTGGCCGAACACCGCAAGCACTCGTCGGAAATGTAACGCCCCTTACCATAATCGCGAGCTTCATCTTTCAAAATAAATGTAAAGACAGAGCCCGAAAGGGGAACAGAGTCGCGTGACAGACACAGTGATGAAGCTGGTATGTGTTTGCAGTACACAAGCCACGGTTAATACAGCTGACTCCACTGTGACCCTGTCTCTCTCTCTCTCTCTCTCACACACACGCACGCACGCACGCACTCACGCACACACACACAC
>NW_015542477.1:848594-852276 GCF_001515605.1 Sinocyclocheilus anshuiensis
CACACACACGCACACACACATGATGCGCAAAACTCCGCACTTGAACAGTCATTAGCAAATACTTAAACTAATAACAAAACAGTAGCTTATTCAGAAGCGCCAGATTGTCATAGTAAAGTCAGAATTACCTCCTCTCCTAGGTTCACGAAACGGTTGTCCATAAAATGCATTGCTGTTCTGTTGTAAGTAATCTTAAAGATTCCTAAATGCATCAACTTCCGGAATGCCAAATAAAATGCTTTTGCTTTTGCCTAGAAACACACACCATCTCCCTGACATGGCCGCTTCAACACTAACTGCGGTTACTGAAACCACGCCTTCTTTCTTTGCGTGCACATTTGGGCAGCATTACGCAAATATTTCCACATAGTGAGGTAGATATGTGGGGGCGTGTTAGAACGAGCCGTTTTAGGGGGGCGTGGCAGAGTCTTAACTTTGATGAAGAATATCTCTTTGGTTTTGAGACTTTAGTCTTTGCAACTTCAGGGATCTTATCTATGCATAATCAGCTTGTAACACTCCAAAGAGAAAGGAAAACTTGAAATCGCATCATATGACCCCTTTAAGACTGTGCATGCACATTGGCTGGTCTAGCCTCAGGTTTCTATGGGAACCAGAGTTTCTAACAGCCGCTGCAGTGATGCAATGACTTTGCCAATCAGCGATTGGCTCTTTCATTTAGAAGGCGGGACTATTCCACCATAATGCGTGTTGCAGTTTCTCCCATGCATAAGTATGGGAGAGTACTGTATTTCCATAGTCTTTGATAATGTCTAATGGACATCGATCTTTGCTCCATTAAAATCCATACACCTTACATTTTAGTATTTCCAGTTATTTTGTTTATTTCTGCTCCGCCAAAGCAGAACTGGTGTGCGTCTCAAAGCAACACAGCACTTTTTCTTGAATTTGAATGAAAATTCACTTGAATGATTCACCGACTCATAAAACCCGTTTGCTGCCACCTACAGGACTAATAACCTCCAAAAAGGGTCACTGAAAAATCTCCACCACTAATTGAGAGAGCCTACTACATAATACAGTCTGTCTGGAACACACAAACACAGAAAATGTTTGCATCATTGAAAAGATCAATGATGCAAACATTGAAAAGACCAATCAAATTAGGAAGACCGGAACTAACTGTATAAACAAAGAAAAATTACATCGCTGCGTTTTTAATTAGACTTTAAGGGAAGCAGTGCAGTCTTGAATCACTCACCACAGAACAGTGGAGTCCCATAATATATTGCAGAGTTCTTGATAGTAAGGGAACTACAAACTAATAACTACAAGCCAGGGTCCACGCATTCACATACAGATGTGTAATACTGTCATAAAATACACATCTGCAGCATCCACTTCCCTGTGCTTGTGAAGTGCGCACAAGCCCTCAATGCCACTTCTGTCGTTTCCACCGTTACATGCCTTTCACACATGAGTGAGTAAACTGCTCTCTTCTCTTTTAACTGCACGCTCATGCTACTTAGGCCTAATTACTGCCTGTGTAGTTTGAAAGAGGGACCTAAATAATAGGCATGCCGTGATGCAGTGACGCGCGTGCAGTTCACGTTGCGTGCAGGCAAATACTATATAAGCGTCCGGTAGCCGCAGTCACCGATGAAAGAGCTGGAGCAAAAAATATGGTAATCCTACAAAAACTCAAACACATGTCTCTTGTTAAAAAATGGGAGTCTGTTTTCGGAAGAACGCACGCATCGCCGCTCAAGAAGAAACCGATCTCCGCTCCTCCATTTACTGAGAACGGTTCCGTTTACGTGCGAGGAATAGTAGCAACCCCACTCCTCCTTCCTTTGGGAAGATGTGACTCTCTATAAGATCCAGGACCGTATACTGATGGGATGAACGTTGGGAACGGTAGTGGACTCACCCACGGTTTAATAAGAAAACATTTTGGACGTGGATTTTTCAAAATATCACCTGTCAGTTAAAAAAACAAACACTAATAGTGTGTGACTGTCAAAATCATCTAGCTATTTGCAAGGAATTTTAATATGATGTCTATAATGGAGCTCAATCCTTTTAAGTTGGTGTCGCGAGAATTCAAGACTTACGTTTTATTTTATTAGTTAATTAGTAATAGCATAGTCTATGTGCGATGTTAATGTTTATTAAATTGAGAAATAGCCTAATCGTTGTTTTGCTGATGTAGCCTACCGTTCCTAACGAAAAGTGCTTCACTACGTTTCTATGGTTAGCTACTTTCTCTGGCAAAAGCTATTTCTGTTTTGTGCTTCTTGTGGAGTAGCCTAGGCTATGTAAAATAGCCTATGTCTAAACTAATCAGTAAAATGATCTAGACCTACTTGTGTGAAGTTCACCGAGTTGTGAATTCACGTTCTGTTCAGGTGTTAGGCTACTAAATAGTGGTGGTTGTGGGTTTTACTGTAACTCTTAACAGGTACAATAGGCTAGATAGACCCCACAACCATAGGCTACACCTGAACAGAATGAATTCACATCTCGTTATTTAGCCGAGCTAAACATTAAGTAGGTCTAGATAATTTTACGGATTTGGTTTAGATTCTTAGATTAGATTGTTTCTAGATGCGATATCTTTAATTTTCTAACTCTAATTTTAACGCATCCACACAGCCATGCTTTACGCGGACGAGCCCATGATGGGTCAGTCACTTCATCAGGGTATAAACCTAAGAGAATGAATAAAACTGCTCGTCCACACAAAGAAGCGCTTGGTTTTGCTTACACAGAAATGTGAATGGGAGTAAATTGATCAATAACCCACATCATACAGCTAAAATCATACTGCACTCAAGCGTTTTCCCTTGAGCAAACGCTAAAGGTGTCAGAATTTGTGTTAAGCAGACTGTCTTGAGCCATAGAGAACGATAGGATAACGACATTGATTCTTACATTCATCTGAACGAGCTCCGCGACTGTCTGTGAGCGTCCGTTTCACTCAAATCCAATTTGTATGCAGATGTATCCAGCCCGTGCCCAGATCGTTTTTGTTTAAGATTAATACATCAGTATTAAATCCATGGGAAAGAAATAGAATTCTCATGCAGATACTCCTTGCTTCCCACCTGCATATAGTAGCCTAGCCCTCAGGTGTGAGCGGGTCCGCATTCACTATTCCATTCACCAAACGGGATCAGAATATCTTACGATCTCCTCAGTGTCTTAATAATAACGCGCACCTCCGGATAACGGTCACCTCAGCATCCAATGCTGCATGGACTGGACGCTCTGTGGATACACCGCACCTCCGCGAGTGAAATCCGACGCCCACATCAGGCTCGGCCTCTCCTAATTTGGCTTGCTAATATATTCGACACGTGGGGAGCGGTACAAAAGGGGGAGCAGAGGGGAAAAAAGAGGAGGACTGAGGAAAAGACTAGACTTGTTCCTGTGGACTGTAGTGCCACCATGCTCTACCTTGGAGAAGTGGTTTGAAGACAAAGAACCAGATTCAAGACCCTTTTCCAATGTGTAGTTTGATGGTGTATGTAACTTATGTTTTTGTATATGCATTTGCATATAGCCTAATTATATATCAATTATGTATGAATATTACATTTGATTAATTTGATGTATTATATATATACATTTGTATATATAAATTATAATTTACAAAATATCTTCATGGAACATGATCTTTACTTAATATCCTAATGATTTTTGGCATAAAAGAAAAATC
>NW_015542477.1:866080-899475 GCF_001515605.1 Sinocyclocheilus anshuiensis
CTTGGTTTCCAAATGAAATACAAAACTTTCTCTCATCTGAAAAGAGGACTTTGGACTACTGGGCAACAGTCCAGTTCTTCTTCTCCTTAGCTCAGGTAAGACGCCTCTGACGTTTTCTGTGGTTCAGGAGTGGCTTAACAAGTGGAATACGACAACTGTAGCCAAATTCTTTGACACGTCTGTGTGTGGTGGCTCTTTTTGCCTTGACCCCAGCCTCAGTCCATTCTTTGTGAAGTTCACTCAAATTCTTGAATCTATTTTGCTTGACAATCCTCATAAGGCTGCGTTTCTCTCGGTTGGTTGTGCATCTTTTTCTTTCACACTTTTTCCTTCCACTCAACTTTCTGTTAACATGCTTGGATACAGCACTCTGTGAACAGCCAGCTTCTTTGGCAATGAATGTTTGTGGCTTACCCTCCTTGTGAAGGGTGTCAATGATTGTCTTCTGGACAACTGTCAGATCCGCAGTCTTCCCCATGATTGTGTAGCCTAGTGAACCAAACTGAGAGACCATTTTGAAGGCTCAGGAAACCTTTGCAGGTGTTTTGAGTTGATTAGCTGATTGGCATGTCACCATATTCTAATTTGTTGAGATAGTGAATTGGTGGGTTTTTGTTAAATGTGAGCCAAAATCATCACAATTAAAAGAACCAAAGACGTAAACTACTTCAGTCTGTGTGCATTGAACTTATTTAATACACGAGTTTCACAGTTTGAGTTGAATTACTGAAATAAATGAACTTTTCCACGACATTCTAATTTATTGAGATGCACCTGTATATACCCCAGCGACTTAAGACCTTGTGGTCCAGGGTCACATATGACAAAGCAGCAATTCCACAATTATAGGTATATAAATAGAAATTATGATTTTAAAATAAAAATCCTAGGGCTGTTAAAAAATTCAAAATTGAAAAATGTTTATTATTGTTATTATTATTATTATTATTTGTTTATTGTATTTTTTAAAGGAATAGCTGAGCACTTTTAGTGTAAATAATAAAGGGCATTTTAATAATATTACTGAAGGTGCTAAATTATATCCAGCATATAATATGAGGGAAAATATTAAAAGTAACATATTTCAGGTTTGGGGCTGTGGGGGTACAAAAAAGGTTGAGAAGATTGTGTTCTTTTTATGAGATAAATGGGAATGCCTACAATTCATTGATAATGTTTGAGATTTAGAATAAATTAGCATTCCACAGTATTTAATGTCTTTGAGTGGACATCAAAAAATTTTATTTGTTATTTGTAGTCTAGGGAGTGTGGGCGCGTACCCCCCGCAGACTGATGGAGTCTAAGTGCACAGCAGCACCAGGAGAATCGGTGTGACAGCAAGGTCATTTATCAACCTGGGTTTCAGGTCAACCCCCTCCAACTGCGCCCAAGCGTTAAGTAGGGAGAACGGTTGCTGCCTGAATACAAACCTGCAAAGGAGAGCACAATCTTTCCATGTTAAACAACTCAAACCCTCAAATATAAAAGCTATAATCTGTGTTCTTATCTATGAGTCTCTCTGTAAATATCACATTCATTGTTCTCTATTTTTTCCAGGGTTAGAATCTGAATATTACGCATAAATATTTAAGTCCTTCATAAACCTTGAGGTGAAATCAGGCATTCAATTATCTTCCCCGTGCATATGTAAATTTCTTTGTAGTGCCATTCTGTTGTAAAAAGACTTTACCGCAGAACTCACGATACATGCTGCTAAGTGTTAGCAGATGGTGACGTTGCGTTTCTCGTGTTCAAGCGTTTGGGGAGAGGCTCCCCACAAGGTTTAGGATTTATTTCCAGAGAAGCTTTAGAGGTGGAGGACACACTTGGCTTCTGTTCAGAACCTTCAGATATCAACCTCGCTATATCTCTGATTTTATGTCTATAGATGCAATCATATTTAGCCAATGGAGGCTCATGCATATTCCCAGTCATATTAAAACACACAAACTCAATTTAAAAGTAATCTCAGAGTTAAACCTACGCATGTGGAGCTGTATGTTGCTTTTGAAGTTCTTCCATTGCTGATTTCCCACCATTGCTGTTGTTATCTTTAGTAGAAGTGGGACACAGGTTTGTGAAAGGCCTCTGCTCAAGTCATCTCAAACTTTGAGCTGAATGGTGAGTCCAATCACTGTGAGGCCATTTGGTTACGGCTCATTTAGAGTTAATAAGGGTTTCTGTCTTAGGTGCCAGCATCATTCACACAGGGTGAGTTTGGCTGTCACTGGCTTGGACAGAGCCATTTTTAATGTCTCGACATTTATAAATTTTACAAGGGAAAACATTTTACTAACAGTATGTTTTTAAGGAAATATTTACTCAAACTAAATAAATTCCTAATTCTGTTATCTGTCGATCAGCATTAACTTTCAACCAAAAAAATCTGTTCCAGCTCGAGTTCACACTATATTTCATAAAACTTAAAGGGTGAGGTCATTCTTCATAGCGTTAGGAGAGGAAAAAAATGATGATAAAAAATGTGAAGAAAATGATTATAAAGACAATCAGAGTCCATTGTGTTAAGCTGAAGTCAGAGTACAAGTTTATTTTTGTGTGGCAAAATATAGCAAACTCAAGGCTTCTGCTGTAGCCTCACCACACATGCAATCATTTACTTCTCATAATCTATTAATGGATTTAATATGCACATTTAGAGCATTTCAGAAACCTTGGCGTTTCACAGTTTTTGACAAGTTCAGTAAATTCGGTCTTTGACAGTTGTTTTTCATCAAATCCTGAAAGATTTATTTCAACACAACGTCATGAACATTTCATGCTTACATGTCAGGAAGGAAATCAGGAAAACATTTGTGTCTTATCTGTCAACTCGAGTAGGCTTGGCTAATAAAATCATCTCTCAGTGAAAAACGGATGAGTTCTGAGGATGGCTTTCCAGCTTTTGTGCACATTGTTGTGATTCTGTGTGGATGTGTGTGAGAAGAATATGCACAAATTCAATCAAATTCAAAGCAATGAGCTCTTCTTTGGAGTTGTTTTCTCTCTTATTGCTTATAGTTTGGGAGAGATGATGTAATTAGGGCTGGGCTGTGTTTTTAAGCATGAGAAGATGTTCAAGGTCTAAAGTGAAGCGAAGGAGACAGATATAATAGAGACTACAGAAAGCATAAACAGTATGTGAAGCATGAAAAGTAGCCTCTTCTGAATCCAGAAACAATAGCAGTTAAGTGTGATTTAATAGGCTTGTGTTTTTATAGATGCAGACAATGTCGATTAGATTTGTAAAATGTTTTTAAAAATGTAAACATATTTGTTCCATTGTGCAGATACTGATAGATTTTATTAAGCATCAGCTTTCAAATTGCAGATCTCTTAAAGATAAACTCATGGGAGATTCTGTCAGTCCAAGATACACTACACTGCGGATATTTGTGCATTGACTTTGGATTTCATTTGTATCCGTTTCTCACTCCCGTGCAGAAATATTGATGGAGAAGTAGTTAACTGCTGTATGGCTGTGATTATCCCCTCATATTTTATGGTATTTTTGGTTTGAGGTTTGAATGATGTGAGATTTTTCACATGTGGCTAAAGTTTAACTTTAGCAATATTGGGTTTATTATTAAGTATTATATATACACAATTCAAAAGTTGGAAGTTAGATTTTTTATTGTTTTTGAACAAAGACTCTTATGCTCACCAAGGCTGCATTTATTGAAGAAAAAAAATGTAAAAACGGTAACAAATATTGTTACAGTGTATTCATATAGATTAAATTAGAACAGTTTCTAATTCAATATATTTTGTAATGTAATTTTCAGCAGCAATTCTTACTGTCACAAACTTCAGAAATCAATTCATATGCAAATGGTTATCTCACCTGCTTTTGAAAGGTTCTATATACATATAATATAATCGTAATATTGCAAGACAAAACTTTGTGTTAAATTAGTGGGCCTTTCATAAGAAAGTCTTTGAAATCACTCTACTGTATTGTCCTTCAAAATGGCCTTTTTGAAAACAGGAAGTGAAAAATCCTGAGAACTTCCTATGAGTTATTTTATGTCCAGCACTGTGCTTGGGGAGATCAACGTGGCCGCCTCTGCCAAGGCGACAAACCTTACCGTCAGCTTCCTTCCTTGCTGTGCCCTGACTGTGAAAAGCACCGTGGGAAAGAAAGAAACTCTGGACAACACTTGGCCTTTCCTCTGCATTGTGCCTAGTCATTCAACATTACGCTAGAACAAGCACTACAGTTTGAGACTAGTGTATTATTCTGTATGAGTGCGTGTTTGTGCATGTACAGTAGTATGTGTGTGAGAAGTGTGTGTATTGATGGCATTCCATGATTATGCATTTGTGAGTGATTGATTGTGTGTCAGCAAGGATGTGGATGTTTGTATCGTGAACACATGATGCAATGAACTGTATGCAGTTTTGGCACCATACGCTGAAATTTCACCCTTATTGTGTTGCTGTTTTCTTATCTACGTTAATCGTTTCTTATCAGTCCAAGAGTGAAACAGAACTCAGTAAGAAGCAGATCCAGACTCGACAAGGTCTTGCAAGGTCACACGCAGGGGTCATATCCATGGCCCTTTGTTTCCCCCCTTTTATGGGCCTATTCTTGCCATTATGGCATATAAATGAGATTTTAAGGTCTACTGAAAAAGCAATCAGCATTGCTAAAGTCATCCTCCACCTCAGTCATTCTCTCAGCTTTGGAAAGTTAAATGACAAATGACCAAAAAAGGGAAAGATGGGGAGGTCAAGTGCCAGAAAATACGCAAATGGATATCTCACCTGCTTCCTGTTTATTGTTATGGATATTGTTGTGCCTCTGTGATAAAGATGTTTGTCCTTCGACCCCAAGAATGGTGGAAATGATGCTGCTATAGCTTCCGTCAATGCAGGAGGCCAAATCATTCAGCTCATCCATTTCTGACAGTAGCGCCTGGCCTCTGAACTTCAGGAAGGATGTGTAAGCCATGTGGAAGGTCTCAGCGAGAGTATCTGTTCGGCAGGAAAACTTCAAAGACAGTGAAGAATATTTGTGTTGGACAGCCTTGGGAGTTTTCTCTATCCTGCACATGGACACTTTTTAAATTAAAATCCTTGTTTGGCTTGACTACAGTGATGCTAAGCCTGTTTTTATAATCTTAGTAGTCTACACTTTAATGACATCAGTTACTGTTTTTATTAACACAGCAGCACAATCTGAATTATCATATTAGTATTTATGAATTATCATAAATACGAGTTTCCTAATTCCAGAATCGCCAGAAAGCTGACTATCTAGCGCGGTGAATGTTATACGGTTGTCAACAAATGGGATACTACCTACACTATATTCCTTCTGACAATGAAGCACTTGAATGCAACAAGCTCAGGACTTCACAGATGGGAAATAGGAAATTTCCGATAGCACGTGAAGGCAGCATTAATAGTCATAAAAAAGACACATGTCGCCACCTACTGACGTAATAATGTAACATCAGTGAAGGGTTATGAATTAATCTTTGATTCAAAAGTCAGATAAAATAAATATCAAAATAAATATGAATAGAGATAAATCAAAATCCCCACCACTCATACTGTTTATGTCTATTTGTGAACATGCAAATAAGTGGCTTGCACTCACTTAATAAATGGACAACTAATTATGTAAATATGTAATGACAACTACCAATTATGAAAACCCAAATTTGAGTATTTTGAGATAGTATTGGGGGAGCAATCAAAAGTGCATTAGAGAGAACCACATGCCACTGAAAAACAACATGAAATTTAAAATGCTGCTGGATTTGGGTCAAGAACTATTTTAAAAACGTGATAACTCCCCCATCTGCTGGACTGCATGCTGACTTGGCTCTCAAAACAGGTCAACTAAAAGGACACGTCATCATCTATTTATGAGATTGAGATGCTCATCTGTTTTTAAGAATTAGGATGGAAGGGAAAAAAAAGCAATTGAGACAGATCAAAATTGTTCTTCTAGCTCAACACCAAAGTCATAGGCCTGATTTACAGGAAACACACAACTGATAAAATATACCCAAAATGAACTGGAATTGCTTTTTATTAAAGTGTTTTTTCTTGAACTCAAAGCCTTTCTTTGACCAGAAATATATTTCAAAGTCTGGGAAATTTAAGCATGTTTACAGCTGTAAAAGTAGTTCACAGAGAAGGAAAAATGTCTAATAACTTCAAATTTAAGATCAAAATACCATGTTACGCATGGTACATTTACAATAAAACAGGTACAAGCAGCCAAAAAGGAGTAAAAACAACATGTCTCTTCACAGTGTACTGTAGAATCCAGTTAAAGTGCTCGGACTGCAACAGATGTTTACTTTTGTTTCATCATTCAAGTGCGCCCTTGACAGAGAAGATTTGTTAAACAGTAGATCATGGTGGACATTAAAGAATGTAAATAGGCCATTCATTGTACATACAGTAAGATCTCCTTAGTTACCTGGTCAATGGATTTGTCAATCTAGTCAATATTTACACAAATGCATTTGCCTATAAACATATGTTCTGTTAGGACCACTATCGTCAAAGATGATTGACAATTAGCATACAGTTTGGACTGGCGGTATGGTTCTGTTCTGGGCAAGAACTCCCTGCGCATCCATGCAGCCAAGCATGGATGAGAGCAGGGAGAGCAGCAATAACCGCCCCCCCCCCAGGGTAAACAGAACAGAACCAAGATAAATGTATTGCAGATATCGTTAAAGTTCAATAATTTTATGTACACATTTTAGAATTAGTCTGATTCAAAGGAGAATCAGAAGGCTGAATCCTGACTGACAGAGGAGGAGCTGGGGATGGAGGAGGGTGATTAGCTATTGAGCAATGCGAAAACTGCTGATGATACTGAGGGACCTTATATATGAATGCTTAGATAGGTGTCGTATTCCCATAGGTTGATGGGGATCAGCTGAGAGGTTCAATAATTTTATGTACACATTTTAGAATTAGTCTGATTCAAAGGAGAATCAGAAGGCTGAATCCTGACTGACAGAGGAGGAGCTGGGGATGGAGGAGGGTGATTAGCTATTGAGCAATGCGAAAACTGCTGATGATACTGAGGGACCTTATATATGAATGCTTAGATAGGTGTCATATTCCCATAGGTAGATGGGGATCAGCTGAGTCAGCTGATGCGAGCTTGACTAACATGACCTACCAGAACTAACGCTACGTTTGATTTCAAGAAGGCACACTTGTTAAATCCAAGTATGTTTCAAAATTAAAAAAGCAAAATACTGGCAAGATATCCTTTTATAATGACAAATATGAGGATTTATAGTCAGAACACTCAATTTTTAAACTCTATAAAGCTCCAGCTATGTTCCGTTTAGATAGTCAAGTGGCTGAGCTTTAACAACTGATCACACAGTTGTTTTTGTGTCTTTGAAAACCATCAAAAATATATGAAACTACAGTATGCTAAACCTTTGACCTTTAAAGTATATATCTTTAAATAAGCAAGTATCATATATAAGGCTTTATGTAGATGCATTTAGAAACATTTTGTTTGTCATCTATTCTAAATTCTGGAAGACTGATTCTCATGTCTTTTCATTTACCAGCGATGCCTAAAATACAGCGCATCTTCTTAGCAAACTCTGGGAAAACGTACAATATGGAAGCAAAATAGCAACAAAGTTATTAACATTAGCCTGGAAATTCTCACAACAGATTCTAAATTAATTTTCCTGTCACAGTTCGTCCTCAACAGAGCACAGCGTTGCAGTCAACATCTGCGGACGCGCACAGGCATTAAATTCAGTTCAAATGCAACCACTAGTTGGCTGTGCTTCTCTGGTTATGATTGTTAGAGGTTACAGTAAGTTTTGGTCCCCGTTCTTGGCACATGGTACAGATACAACCAGCCATTATATTTCTGTAAGTCTAATCATTCTCTCTCCCCACATCAGTGAAGATGAAGAGTGTTTGGTGAGCTAAATTGTGGAAGAGTGTGGCTCGGCTTGTTGGCTTCTCCATGAGCAGGCGAGAGTCAAAAGTCACACTGATACCCTGCTGTTTCCCATCACTACTCACAGATAGCCCAGGATGGAAAAGCAAGGTAGTGGTTTAATATTTGGGAGATCTGTTGTACCACTTAGAGGTTGGCTAGCTGTCCACATCACAGGGACCTCTGATTTGCGGACTCTGTAATTATCATGCAACGGACTATTTCAGTGATATTCGACTATGTATTAGACCAGAAACCACGTAAGATCGGGTTTCCATGGCAAGCCTGGAAGTCCCTGGCAAAAAATAACAAACAAAGAGCGCTCGATCAAGATTAAACGTGACTGTTGGAGACCCATGGCAGTGTTGAGGCTCGTTAGGGTTCGGTCAGTTCAAGCAGTGCACTCTGGGAATGACTGGGGTGTAGATACTGACTGCCAGCATATACTAACAGAAGCACACCCTGGTTTTAAATTCCGTTTTGGATGTTCATTGTCAAACTGTAAATGGTATGAGAACTAGAACTATAAATTAGTTTAATATACAGAGGTGCTTTTTAAATATGAATTGAGAGGAAATGAAAACTCATAAGTATTCATACAATTTATATTAATTAATAATAATGAATCAATAATTAAATTTAGCATTAATAATTTTATATTAATAAAAATCATAATTAAATAATAAAAATGATATAATATTAATAATTGAATAAATGTTTATTATTTAATATTTATTTATTAATAAATAACACCAAAAATGCACTTGTTGCTCACCTGGAAACAATGCAACATCAAATGGTAAATTAAATCATCTAATTATTATTGAAATTTCAAAGTAGCCTACATTGTAAAAAATATTTCAGAAGTTTAAAAAAATATATATATATTAATGGAGAATGTATTAAAGGAAAAATACTATTTCAGTTTTTATTCTTAAATTTTATGTTTAATTCAATGCGTTAATTGCGGTTTCTTTGTAATTATTTATAAAATTTACTAGGAATTTCTGAGTGAAACTTGTATCTACACCCTTTTAGTTTGTGTGTAGTCTAGTTGCTTTTTATATAACAAAATGAACGCATATATATGTTATTTGTTAGATAATAACAATACATAATGGGAATTTGATTGAAAAAATCGGTACCTTTACACATCTTGCTCTTTAGTTAATTAGTCGTTTAAAAATTGGTCAATTGGCATTTGGTCGTGTCTTTTCATGGTCATATGTCTAAAAATAAGTGCATGATGCCCCTGTTCAAACCCTCGAAGTCGTCAGAGGTTTAAATCAAATTTCCAATCACAGTGCCACAGAATATGACTAAACGAATACCAACACTGACATGAGATTCTCATGAATGTTTCTCATTGAAAGCAAAGAACAAAAAACTGAATTATTTAATACGGTCAACATGTAAGATCAATCCTGCTCCATTGCTAAACACCAGATGCCACTTGCATCGAAAGAAGAACCAATTCAAACATATTAAAATTTCCTTTTTAATAATAGGCACAATATGATCAAGTCCATAGATGGAAGTTTCTAACATCTGGTGTCCGTCTGTCACTTAGTGTAAAACAGAAGTCCATTGAAAGTGATCGAACAGCCTCATTATAAAGCTGTTGAGTTTGTTGTCCTAAACCCCGGAAGAAAATTAGCATTAGGTTTTTAGAACACTTTTTTTTTTTATTAGTGAGTAGATTAAGGTATTTAATTCTATAACAGAAATTACAGTCATATGTTAAAATGTTGTCTGCTTTGAAGCTGGACAAAAGGATCATACGGACATATATATTCAATTCTGCATCACCTCAAACCAACATTTGTGGCTACAGGCACTCATCACCAATATAAAATTTTTTTTTCTCAGCTCAGTTTTTTGTTCATCAAAGCAGCTGTGAATGACTTTGTCCACGTTACCTTGAACTGATCTGACACTCTGCTATTATTCTCATGGTAGATGGCTGGAGTTGTGTAAGTCAGAGAAAGATACACACAAGCAGCTCTAAAGCCCTTAATTTCCTCTCCGTCTGCAAAAGAAAAAGGTGGAACGTTGAACAAAAGACAGGAAATTGTTGGAAACATGGCAGTTAATGAAAGTTGTACTCTATATTCACACTGTGTAATTAAATATGGGCAGCATGGGTGAACGGGGCTATGAATTCACATGTGCAGAACTTTCCTCACCCAGCTGGACTCATAGGAAATTGTTTCTGTAATGTTTTAATGATAATATTAATATAAGCACATAGAATAAAACATATGACCAGGCCAAAGAAAGCTGTGTAGAATTCCATAATGAGTTAGAAATGTATAGGAACACCTATTATTTACAAAGTTCTACATCTCCTGTCCTCTGCATGTTCATGAAATAATTTAGCTACCAATAAGAATGCAATTCTATTTCGGCAACATTTAAAATGTCTTACAATCTATTTAATAGAATTGTGCAAAATCAGTGCAGAAAAGGAAAATTGTCTGCTTATTTTGTCTGGACCATTTATATATTATTATAGTACTTATCAATATTTTGAATTATCCTTTATTTTTATATTTCCAGTATTCATTTTAAGCTTCAGTAACATTTAAATAAGCCTTTATTTTTATATTTCCAGCTTTCATTTTCATTTTTAGTAATTTAGTTGTGCCTTTGCCATTTTATTAGGTTTTTTTAATACTTCTGTATTCCTAAGTAAACTTTTTCAGTGTTTGCCAACACTATCTGTTTCAGTTAGTTGCCAACACAACATTTCTATTTTTTTTATTTAATATTTATATTTCGTTTTATTTTATAATACTATAGTTATAGTTTTAGTTAACAATAATAACACTGGTCTGGTCTGGGAAATAATAGTTGAAAATCATTTTGCCATGTCAGATTTGAATGTATTTGTTCACAGCTTTTAGATAAAAGGTCTGAGGTAGAACTTATGTTATCCCATCATATCCACTCTTGAAACATGAGTTAAACCCACAAACCAATATGAAATTAAACATATTTTCTCTAGTCATTTAGTATTTTCTCTGCACCTAGTCATTTACTATGATTTGTATTTTCGAATATATTTTATACCAGTCCTAAATATTACACAAAATGCAATTTTTCCAAGAAAAAATTCTCTTGTGCTTGCAGGCTTTTGTGTGATCACAACAGATCCCATAAAGGTGGCCATTTTACAAGTCCCACGGTTTCATTCCCCCCTTCCTAAATCACAGTGAATTGTTCCCAGTTTCGGTTTCGCGCATTGGGCTCTTCTGATGTGGTTCTGTGTTTCTTGGGTAATTAAAGTTTTTTGTGTGTGTGTCTATGAGTGGGGAATGAGAGGGGGTGTTGAGGCCTGTCAATTTACTGAGCATGACGGGACATTAAACAGAGGTAAAGCTGGTAGACACTCCAAAAAACCATCTAATGATCACAAACTCCAAGTGAGTGTGTTGTGGTCAGAGGTCTCACACACAGTCTTATGATGTGGCAACAACACATCAAATACAGAACACACACATTGGCCCACCTGCTCCGTTCTGTGTATGTGTGAGACAAAAAATAATAAAACACCACACACTTTCACACAGACCACATTTTACATACCACCAAGTAAGCAGTTCTGAAGGGCAATTTAAATCTAATACAGAACTTTAAATCTTTAAGATGCTTCATGTTGTGCAGATGTATATACTATGATTTGTTCATTGCATCTGTCACGTGACAAATGAACTAAAGACTCAGGAAGTGAACTAATCATTTGTGTTTTCGAATACATAATGATTTCCTAATATGGAATATGATCAAAGATTGCATATGTGAACGTGTACAGGGAATTTGACATTTAATTACATTTTAATGACTTGAATAAAGATTGGTTCATTTTGCTAAACGAGAACAAACAAGAGTCAGTAAAGTAAGCCAATCTTCTCATCAGAAAATAAGAAATACCTTGACCTATAAACTTATATTGTAAGTGTATGAGGGTTTTTTGTTGTTGTTTTGCAGGGATGAGTCAATTATTATCAAATGCCACAGACACTATTAAGAGTTTAACTTGTTTTAATCATTCCTTTAACCCAAGTACTTTAAAAATAGGTTTTGTAAAATTATACTGGTCTTTAAAAATAAAAACATGAAGACAACTCTAAATAACTGTGTTTGCGTGGCTCTGTGGTCCTTTCTTTGTGGTGGAGGGGGCTGCAGTTTTTAAGCAGGAAGCAGGAAACGGAGCCGAGAGAGGAAGCCAAAAAGCATTCAAGTATGGAGCCAAAATCTGGAGGATAATCTCTTTGGCTCTGCTAAAAAGTGTCTGTGGTTGAAACTTAATTTTTAGATCATTTTGGGTTGAAAAATAACACCCCAAGGATTGCACGTTCAGAGGGGTACTTCAAGTAATCAATCCCATGTTTCATCTCAGTATGCAGTGAGAAAAATTACCACAGCAGGTCATCTTTTAGGAGACACTCCACAGTCTGTTCCCCTCCTTTGATTTGTCTATCTCTTCTCTAATGCCATCATGTTTTCTGAGAGAGTAAGAACACTGATGTGGATTGATGTCAGTGTTTTCTCTGGTTTGTTTGGGCCTTTTCCTATATTATACACAGTATAGTCAGTCTTTCTACTTCAACATTTTTTTTTCTCCTTTTTCCTCAATGTTTCACTTGACCATTCAGTGTAAATATTTCAGAGTGGAAACAGTTTCAGTGCATATAACAAATGCCATCTGCAAATAAATCATGATAGATGGTTTCTCACAATTATGTCATTAACTTTTAAGATGATTTGTTTATAGAAGCCCATTTCTGTCATGGGTACACAGACCAGAGAAAGATTAATAACGTTCCAAACAGGCTTTATTTAACAACAGCATCGATAAGGCAATAGGTGATCAGAAGCATAGCAGATGGAGCAGGAGGGAGATCAGACAGGTGCAGTGCCCCACACACACACAACACACATTTACAGGACTTGATAAAGAGGTAAAAAACTTTCCTTTTTTGTAGGAAGAGCACACAACACTTGCAGATGGAAACACAGAGCTGATGACTGGGGATAAGGAACTGGACACTGGAGATCGGCGATAGGAGACTTGCAAACAAACAACAGGTAAATAGACGTCAGGTAAATAATCATCCAAGAGGAATATCTGGAAGGTCTTACACGAGACTAGATAATCTGTGTGTGTGTGGTGAGTCCTTTTAACCTGTGCAGGTGAAATGAGCGACAGCTGGTGATCGTGACTGGATGATTGGTGACAAGGAGCAGGTGAGCAGCAGGAAGGATGATGGGAAATGTAGTTCAGATTAGGTGACAGAACTGGTGACTGTGACAATTTCAGCCACATAAGAAAAAAATCATGCTTTGTTAAAAAACGATAGCTAAAAAGTCAATTATGAGAGTCAATTTGTCATTGTGAGATATAATATAAAAGGTCAAAATTATGACACGTTATAATTATGAGTTAAAAAAAAATATTGTCTTTTTAATATAATATAAATCTACAAATCTATAAATATAAATATATAAATATAAACAAGTTTGTGTTAAAATCACTTTTCATTAGCTTTTAACAAGTGTGGCTAGTGTTGATAACCTAGTTGGGTTATCTTGTTTTAAGTTTTATTGTATTTTATGTATTTGTTTGTTGATTGTACAGCACTTTGATCTGCACGTGCAGTTATAAAGTGCCTTATAAATGAAAATTAAATTAAATAAAAAGTTGAAATTATGAAATAAATAGTCAAAATAATGAGAAAAAATATTACATGAAAATTATGAGATGAAAGTCAAGATATATGATAAATTATTAGATAAATTATGAGATAAAAAATGTGAAATTATGACATTAAGTCATAATTGTGACATACAAAAGTAAAAAAAATATGGCTTTTTATACCATAATTTTGACTATTTATTTTGACTTTCCATCTCATAATTATGACTTTTTTATCTCATAATTCTGACATAATTATTCAAATTTGGATATTATGATTTATCAAAGCATGATTTTTTTATGTGGCAGAAACAGTTTTCCATATATGTTTGAATTGGAAACAAAGATCACGGTTTATAAGTACATACGTAAACAAATAAATAATATATTACACAATTATTTAAAGGGAACAATTGAATTTGGAGGTCAGTATACAACAACAAGAGGACCATCTTACAGTATTGTACAATGGTACAATAGTTCTGAACAACAATACAGTATCTGTCATCACTGTAAAATTATTCACAGCACCCCTGCAAATTTACTGCTTGAATAGATTTAAATGACCTCACAACATGTGGTGAACTGCAATTACTCAACAGAAAGCATACATTTTTTAAGGCACTCAGAGTGTTGCATGAAGTGTTTGTGAGTTGGCTCTGACAAGAGCACTGACCTGGCCCTATACCCAGCAGAGAGAGAGAGAGGCAGACTGCGAGAGGAGGTTGTGAAGGACACCAGCATGGGAAGTGGGGAGAATCTTGGCATGACTGAGAGTGTTTCGCTTGATATGTTTAAGAGATGCCAGAAAAGCCTGCGAGGAAAGCCAGCTCTCAATCACCTCTGCTCTATACTCTCTCCCACATCTCTCATTCCTCCCCTTGCTTTCTCTTTCAGTCTCTCTCTCATGGCAGGAGCCCCAGGCCGAGGTTTGATTGATGCCTGTCTACAGCTCGAGTAAGAGTACTAAAGAACCAGCACACAGTGGGGAGTGCAGCCTCCATGCCAAACTGAGTCCTTTGATTCTGAAAAACGAGTGAACTTCAGTCTGGCAGAACTGAAGGTGTTCCTTTAACACACTAGCAAATGAGATCACACACTCTCAAAGGCCGTAATGTTATGGTAAAAGTAGCCTCGTTCAGACCCACAAAGGCTCATTAATAGGACTGGGTGACCTTTCCATTGTCATTAGCACCTACTTTATCCCAGCAGTCGTTTTATGTTTATTGCAGGCTCATTACAGTAATATCATACTTTCTTTGCTTTCACATCTATGCACTGCATTTTACTCTGAGCTAACTGAGCTAGAATTGTACATAGCGTTCCTGAAAATTAAATTAGCACTTAAGACCATTAAAAATAAGGTTATTTTTCCCTCAGCAATGCCCAATGTAAATCATTTCACCAGAATGCATTAACATACAATTTCTGTTTTTGATGACAATGTATTCTTTGTTTTCTTGTTAAGCTAATTTTTGGTGCTACAATCATTTTTCCATTAAAATCTGGAGTCTGATTTTCCATCTGGAGTGGACTCAGGGGCTTGAGCCGACACTGGAGCAGACTCAGGGGCTGGAGCCGACACTGGAGCGGACTCAGGGGCTGGAGCTGACACTGGAGTGGACTCAGGGGCTGGAGCCGACACTGGAGCGGACTCAGGGGCTGGAGCTGACACTGGAGTGGACTCAGGGGCTGGAGCCGACACTGGAGCGGACTCAGGGGCTGGGGCCGACACTGAAGCGGACTCAGGGGCTGGAGCCGACACTTGAGCGGACTCAGGGGCTGGAGCCGACACTGGAGCAGACTCAGGGGCTGGAGCCCACAGTCACTCTATGGGATATCCTAACTCCCGTATTGCCAGATAGCCTGTCTCAAAGTCTCCTGCCAACCAAAGAAACTAATATAGGGCTGGTTAAGTCAACACTCAAGATCCAATGCTCAATACGGCATGTGCAAACGTTTGAGCTGTAACATCCAGTTTATAAAACCTTGCAAATGTGTGCGGTGGGGACCAACTCGCCGCTTCACAGATATCTTGTAACGTGACCCCTTTAAAGAGAGCCCATGACGTCGACATTCCTCTCGTTGAGGGAGCACGTAAACCAGATGGAGGCGTAAGACTCTTACTGGAATATGCAAGAGAAATTGCCTCCACTATCCAATGGGATAAACGCTGTTTAGTAATCGGCTTCCCTGTACGCGGCTTCACCCAAGACACAAACAGCTGATAACTCTCTCTGAACCCTTTAATTCTCTCCATGTAAATACGTAAAGCACGCACCAGACATAACGTATTCAGCCTTTGCTGTTCTGCTGAAGCAAAAGGCGGTGGTTTAAAGGCTCTTAACTCAAGAGGAATAATAGAATTGACCACTTTGGGCATAAAAGCAGGATTAGGTCTCAAAAGCACCCCTGCATCTCCTGGCATAAATTGCATAGACGCTGAATGCACCGAGAGTGCGTGAATTTCACTTACGCGCTTCGCTGAAGCCAAAGCTAACAGCAGCGCTGTCTTAAAGGGGTCTTATTATGCACTTTTACAAAGTCTTGATTTTGTTTTGGGGGTGTACTAGAACAGGCTCTCATACTAGGTTGTTCGAAAAACACATTGTTTTTCACATATTTTACATTATTGCAACACCTCTCTCCCCAGTCTGGCATGAACGGCTCTAATAGTTCCTGTATCAAATGAAGGTACGTCTTCTGAAATACGGAATGTGTTGTGATTGGTTAGCTGGGCTAACGTGTGTTGTGATTGGCAGCACTCGGCACCTGGTCGGGAAATGTCACGGCCCTTACCATAGCTGCCTGCGAGCTTCAGTGTAAATATTGTGTCAAAATCAAATCAATTTGAGCGCGATTTAAACCCGGATGATTGTAACCACTCTAAGTTCATCTGCCTTGGGAAAGCTAACGTGTCTCCGACTTAGTGATAACACTCGTTGCCTTCTCTAGTGCAGCTCAACCAGGTCTCGTCCCATTCGTCAATATTTGTGATATCACAACGAGTCGTTCGTTGTAGTTTTCGAAAAGTGATTTCTGTTAAATAAAATATCTCCTTTTGAATTGGACTTTGAGCTTTGTAACTTTGCAGATATTTTTATGCTCAAACAGCAACATTACAGACTAACTAAAGTTGAAAAAGTGAAAAAGCATAATAGGACCCCTTTAAACGACAATAATTTCAGGTCAGCCTTGTCCTGTGGCTCAAATGGAGTCACAGAAAGCACATCAAGCACCAGAACCAGATCCCATAAAGGATAAATCAGTTTTGAGACAGGTAAAGCACGACGCATGCCCTTCATAAACCGGCATACCAAAGGATGCTGCCCAACAGTTTTGTTATCAAAACCTACGTGACAGGCAGTTATCGCGGCCAGAAACACCTTTCTGGTTGAGAACACTTTATCCTGATCTATCAGATCCTGCAGAAAAGATAGAATAACTGCCACTGAACACTGAAAGGGGATTACGTGTCTAGCTGCGCACCAACACTCAAACAAGCCCCATTTAAATTCATAGAGTGACCGAGTGGGCAGGGCCCTAGAATTCTGTAGAGTTCTGATGACACTGTCTGGCAGTGTCAGACAGTGACCCGCCCCCCGTCTGTGACAGCAGGTCTCTGCGCAGCGGCAGGGACTATGGCTCTGCATACTACATATGTATGATCTCCGCCAGCCAATATTTCCCTGGCCACCACGGAGCTACCAGTATCATTTTCAGTCCCTCCTCCCTCACTCTGTGAAGGGCTGAGGATATCAACGGGGGGACCCCATCTTCCATTCACTGCCCTCATGAATGCCCCCTCCCCAGCTGGACAACAATGCGTCCATCGTTATGACCTTCCTGGCCTGGACAACGCCCATAGGTACCCCTTGCACCAGAAAGCACGGGCGTCACCAATGACGCAGTGCCAAGACTGCTGCTGACGTCACTCTCACTCTCCTCCGGGAGTGCCTTAACAGGTCCAGTCTCAGAGAGGCTACCCAGCGTTGAAACTCTCTCATAAATAGTCTGTCTAAGGGAATGACTATTAGAACTGAGGCAATCAGACCTAATATTCTGAGGCATGTGTGAAAAGAACAACTGTTCCCTTTCCGAAATTTGGCCTGGCATTGCGTAAATTTTATTACTCTCTCCAATGACAGTCGCGCTCTGAATGTCACTGAGTCCAGTAACAACCCCAGATATGTTATTGACTGTCTGGGAACGAAAGCACTCTTTTCGGTGTTTAATTTTAATCCCAGTTTCTGTAGATGTTCTAGGAGCATTGCTGTGTGATCTCTCGCTTTGTGCTCCGTTTGAGCTGTCACCAGCCAGTCGTCTATGTAGGTAGCGAGACAAATGCCTTTCTCCCTGAGGGGAGTTAGGGCCGCTTCTGTACATTTCACGAATACCCTTGGGCTGAGGGACAGGCCGAAAGGAAGGACTAGATATTCGTATACCATGCCAAGGAATGCAAACCTCAGAAATATCCTGTGGGGTGGATATATTCTTATGTGAAAATATGCATCCTTCAGGTCGATTGAGGTAAACCAATTGCCTGGGCACACCAATTTCAGAAGTGTAGAATGGGTGAGCATTCTGAACTTGTACTTCCTTAGGTATTTGTTCAGTGCACGAAGATTTAATATGAGACGGAGAGCTCGAGTCCCTTTTTTCAGGACTAGGAAGTATCTCGAGTAAAAGCCACTGTGACTTTCCTCGGGTGGAACCACTCTTATTGCCTTTTTGTTCAACAGGGAGGTAATCTCATCCTGAAGAACATGTACTAATCCTCCCCACACCTGAGAATAAATTATTCCTTTGAACTGCGGGCGAGAAGTGGCAAACTGCAGTCTGTAACTGTACTGTACTTTTCTCAGCACCCAACGGGACTGCGTGCATTCTCACCAATAGTTTACTTGCAGCGTTCCGGCGCCATCGTGTGGCCGAGTCGAAACGAGTTTGTGGTCTGTACTGCGCATGCGCGAACACTTAGTGCTTGGACAGATTTTACGTGGCTCACCATCTTCAGCGGAGCGTTGACTCCCCGAGGTGGTGTTATTCTGTGTTCTAGTAAAGTGTTTTGCAAACTTTATTAAACTTTGAGCATGTAAAGTGCTTGTGACTAGTGGGTGGGTGTGCACCACTGCATCGTCTCTCGTTCTCTTCACTGCTCTGCATCCCCTGGCACAAATTGGCTCTGAATTCCCCACAGAACATCTGTAAACATCTGAACTCGTTCTCTGCTGAACGCTGAACAACTGAGGGTCGGGGACCTTCGTCTTCCTTGGCATACAGACCTGCAAGGCCTCGTCATCCCTTTTCTTCTCCTCGCATCTCTTCTGCATCCATGTCAGCGCTGAGGCGAAAATGCCTTCTGCGACGACCGGTGCACCTTTTCTCTGTCTGAGAGATTAGCCAAATTAAGCCAGCGTTCTCTGCACATCTCTGAAGACGGAGCGAGAGATCTGTGATGACACAGATTTCTTCCCACTGTGTCTGACTTGGCGTGACAGACACCTTGTCTTGTAGCTCCGCCTGGTATGCGGTTAGCAGAGAGATGGCATTCATGGCCCAGACTGAGAGAGCGACTGCTTTGTAAGCGCACTCCGTCATGCTTGACTGGAAGCGGTCCGCTTTTGATGGCAATGTCGGGTTCGCAGCCGCCGTGCTCTTTGGATGCAGATGTGCGGCAACTAAAGGCTCCATGGGGGGCATGTGAAGAAGGCCCTCCTTCTCCATACCCTCCACGTCAAGCGCAGATCCCCACTGCACGGGCATTTTACTAGTAAAAGAATTGTCCTTCCAGGTGACAGAAACCTCTTCCAGAAGCTCTGGAAAGATTTGAAGGAGTTGTCTCGCTGCCCGTTTTGCTCTCGGCAGCCTCTTACCCTCACAGCACGACTTTGCAGTCTCAGCTACTATGGTCGGCCACGGAATATTGAGTTTCTCTGCAGTTTACCCACATCTTGCAGATCCACACTAAGAAGCGGAGAGGATGGTGCCCCGCCCGCCTCCTCCGTGGATCCCGCAATAGCGAGGGGTTTTGCTGGTTGTGCAGGGGGAAGGAAAGGGGAATCTTCAAAATCTTCCTCTTCAGAGAGAAGGAAATCCGATTGCCCCTCTTCCTCAAATTCAAATGTGCCATCCTCCTCCTCGTCCGTGCTGAGGACACTGGCCAGAGGGGCGCATACATCCAGTTCTTCACCCCACGAATGGATACCTGAGGGGCGGAAACCGGAGCGGAGCTAGCTGACATGAGGGGATCCTGGCCAGACAAGCTAGCTTGGCGTGCTAACCTGCGACAGAGGCTCTTTGTGGTGAAACGCGTGCAGTGCTCACAGAAGTCGGGACTGACGATCGCCATTTGGGCATGTTTCAGCCCAAGACATGCAGAGCAGACCTGGTGTGTGTCTTTGCATGAGATCTTGTTCCTGCATGAGCAAAGCCGCGGATCTCCCTCGCTAGCTATGGTAGTCTGCTTTGCTGCAGCCATAGTTGCGGTACTGAATGACCCTAACAATGAGCTGGAGTGCCGATTGAGGGGTAGGCAAAAGCGACGTGGTGGCCAACAAATCAACTATAAGCACAGTACCAAAATGATAAGCCAGCAACAAGTGTGGAGACTTGTTGATGGCTATCTGAAGTTGGGTAGGCTTCTGGTGTGAAGCGAGAAGAGGTTTTTGAGTGTCGTAATGACGTTGCGTCACTCCTTTTATACCAAGGGGAGGGAGCCACTCCCTGACGCAATGTCATGTCGTAATGGAATTGGGCTTCTGAGGAATACGCGGAAGGGGCGTATCCCATAGTGAAACACCAAAACGTATGCTTGAAAGAGAACATTCTTTTGAGTCGGGTCATTTCAGTGAATCAAATGATTCAGTTCACAAACCCGGTCTGAATGATTAATTGATCTGATTCTGTTTTCGTGTTGATTCATTTTGTGAGTGATTCAGATCCAACTTTTTGGGTTTTTTCCCCCCTTTTTCCGCAAGATTGTCATATTTATTTTAAATTCATTTTCGAAAGCTAAATTTAATTTCAAAACAATATGTCCAGTCTGAATGATTCCTAATTTTTGTGTAAGAGGATCCTTGTTCCTCTATGGGGAATCAAACTACTGCATATATGTTCAATCATACTGCAGTAATGATTCATATTTCCCTAAGGTAACTGCTAATTGACATAAAATACATATCAGTTTCTGCAACCAAGCATTAAAATTGTTAACACTCCAGAGTGGGTGGCTGTGCACCATTGCTTTTTGGAAAAAGTACACAAGTTAATTTCACAGCAACTCTCATGGCTTGGCATCACTCCAAATCTTTAATATAAAAGAAACCGCATCCACATCCCACAACAGAAATCATAATTAACCAGAAATCTACAAATTTAACTCATTACTGAGGCATGATGGGTTTTGCTTCTGTATATGCAATCATGAGACTTCATTTGTGTGCATACATGACTTTGTACAGTATGTGCACTGTGTGTTTGTATATGGATTTGCCACATCGGTCTGTTTTCATTTAACAGCACTGAAGAAAGAGACCCGGGGAACAGCACAGGCTCTAATTTGCAGTGGGGATAGTGTACGATGATCTGGTAAAACACTGCATGGTGTTTTCACTCTAAATACGGCGGCAGGCCTTGCACACATCAGAAGCTGACCGCTCCTGGGTTACGCACTCACGCTGACATACCAAAAATATCAGCTGAAAATATTTTGGGAGACTGCACACACCAAACAAAAAAAAGGCTGGATAAAGTCAGTAAACTGTGAAGTCTTGACTTCTAATTGACAGATTTTACTGTGAAACTCGTTTTGAGGTCAGTGCAAGGAAAGAATGGAACATCTAGATGGACAAAAGTTTGCTAACAAATATTCAAAAATGCTATTTGGGAAAAGAGTCAAGAAACACTTCATCCTTTGGACTTTTCACGTGTTAATAAGCAAAGTCCAGTGCTTTCCCCTCCAACATGTACAAATATTCAGCTATTGTTGTCCAGTGTTGAGTTTATTTTCTCTCTTAACTCAAAGTCCACCCTTCCTCTTCTCTTTAATTTGCCATTTGTCAGAGACACACTGCTGATCGCATACTGGTCCCTTGTCAGTTTGAGACTTGTTAAAAAGATTTGACACTTTTTGAATTTAGTGCTGCCAAGAAATTGGTACAAGTAGGAACATATCACATATTGTTTTATTTTAATATTTGAGTGGGGCTTTGATAGTACACTCTTTTACATTTTTGTAAGTGTATTGTGTTCCCGATGAGCTAATGGTTGCTTTTTTTTTGCTCTGGGACCGATGAGATTGCCGTTCAAAAACAGTTGCATTCTTTGAAATGGGAAACACTTGGAAGTGTTCTTCCACCCTGGTCCACAAAAGTTAATATTTTAAATATGATTAAATATAAAAAATCTATCATACTAACATTCGACATTTAAGGCTTTTTAAACATTTTTAAAACATTCAAACAAGATCGTAAAAACTTTCCTTTTCTAGTTATAAAATGTTTTGGATGACTTTTCCATTAAAAATCACTATTCTGAATGCTGTTTGCTATCTTAATTCAAATTTGATTTGAAATTGATGAACAAAGCATTCTCAATTGAATTCTAAATAGCACACATCCCTGTAAGAGATTGATGTAATGTGTACTGATAATGAGAGTCTATTAGGATTTAAAATACTAAACATAATCATTCTGGAAAAATGATAGCTTGATCATTTCAGAATAAATTTCCTTTAGAATCATTGTAAATAATACTGAAGCCAATACAACAGAATCATTGAATGCAGCACTGAAAAATTATGCCAAAATAAAGAAAAACTCTGGTAATGAATCTTATGTTATTCCTATAATGTTAACATTACATCAGTTAGGGAACCCGTGGAATTCACAGCAAGTGTCGATATTTATTCACTTCGCTATTAGAATGAACTGCCAAAACCCAGAGAGGGATCTGGCAGGAAGTTAGGGTGTGCTCACTCACAGCTGTCCGATAAACATCAAACAGAGGGTGATGGTGAGATGAAAACCTCTTTTGCCCTTGATACGGTCCTGTGATTGAGTGCTCCAATCTTGCTGACGTTATAGATTCACACGAACCCTTAAAAAATACATCAAAACACAAAGATTTGGCTCACTGGATGGCCTAAAGTGATCGCCACCTGTGAAATTCTCCTTTTATTCCTATAAACCCATCCTGCAGAGCGTGTCAGTAAAACAGTTCAGCTCCAGGTGCATCAAGGGAAATGCTGAGCTTGTTATTATTGCACTACTGGAAGGAAACCACAGACAGAGGCAGGAGGCAACAAAGGAGTGGGGAGATTTTAGCGTCTTGGAAAGGAGGAAGTGTGTTCGAGAGAGAACATCTCGCTCCTCTGACACCAGGAAAACGGGTAAAAGTTATTAATATCTCTGTGTGAGTGTTTTTGGGAAGTTGTGGAAGGCTCTCCGGAAGTGTGGCCGTGTGCACCGGGGTGGTTCCCATGATGCCGTGCTGTGTTGTTTGGGTCACTTCAGGGTGTGGTTGCTAGTTTTCCACTTTGGGTGGATCCAGGAACCGTATCAGGAACGGAGGGCCATCAGAAACCATGCACAACACTTTAACTATGTTGAACTGAGTTTGTCTCGGTCAAACCCCACAGTACCAAAACAGCAAGTTGGCATTGATGATGTGGCTACGGTCGCTCCGGTAGAACAGGAAACATCTCCAGTGCCCTGCTGTGGTGCAGGGATTTTCTGAGCGGGGTGCATTGTTTGGTTTGTGCTTGTGAGACAGCTGTTTAGGGCACAGGACTGATTGTCAGGCAATGAAAACAAATCATGCAGAGGGAAAGGCGTACATGAAAGCATCACGCAATCTGTGTCTTTGTGAGATCCACCCATACTCATCCGAAATTAGATGGATGTGTGGTTTGAGTGGTGATATTCTAGTGAGCCTGGCCTGGCTACTATGAACAACAGGAAACTAAATATCCACAAAGTTAAACCACTGAGCTCTTCCTCCATGTGCCCTTTACTGCCAATGGCTTAATGTAACCAAGATAAATAAGATATATAAGACTTGTTTAAAGGAAATGCAAGAAGCAGGACACACACACACACACACACACACACACACACACAAAACATGTAACATGTAAAAACATTCCAATAACATTGAATTAAATGTAACATTTAAATCTAGAAATCATGTAGTTGGTTTTCTTTTAGCACAATATCATAGTTAAGTGGACTTTGATTTGATTTGATTTGATTTGATTAGATATTGCCATAAAAAAAGTTTTTTTCTTTTCAGTTTTTGTAAAATCCGTTTATTTTTATATTTTACTTCATTATTATGTTTCATACTGTCATATAAACAATGTAAAATTATTTGATACAATAAAGCATGAAAAAGTAATATTCCTCTGACAAATGTCAGCTCCTTAAAGGCATCACCTTCTAGGAAGTGACATAATTTCGGTGGGAAAACACTATGTTAAAGTATTAGCAATAGATAAGATAAAATAAAATAATCACTAGGTTTCATATAGGGAATTGTGGTTTAAGTATTGAGAATATGAAAGAAAGATAAAGGAAGTTTATGTATGAGTATGATGAAAAAGTAGAACATTTTCTTCTAAATTGTATAGCATATAAAAGGGGGGGGGGTCGAACAATATCTAAGAGAAGTGGGGCCCTGCAAAGTTTACTTAAATGTGATCATGGACAAAAATATATACATTATTGATAAAATATAATAAAGAAACTAGTCCAGATAAATGTATTAAAGTGTTCAAGCAAGCATTTGATTAATGGAATAGTGTACTTAAAGGTATAGCTCACCCAAAAAATTAAAATTCTGTCATTAATCCCTCACCCTCATGAGTAATTAATGACAGAATTTTCATTTTTGGGTAAACTATCCCTTTAATTGTAGTGTTTCCCCCCTTCCTTAGCGATTCCAAATACTCCAGTCCAGTTGGTGGCAGTAAAACGCTTCTTTTGGATTTACTTATTTTGAATTACAGCAAAAATAAGCTCTGTGACAAACAAAAGTTTATGATTCTTTTGTTTTGTTCATCATGATAATCTTCACAAATTAACACAACTTTTATGAATTTTGAAGCCTAAATAAAGTTGGCAGATGGCAAAACTAATTGTAGGCTATAAACGAAAAACCCTGACTTCAGAACCAGAGGTGCTAAAATGCTAACTTGTTTTGTGGTTTTGGCCTACAAAAATACATTATCCCTGCAGCACTCTATATTCTGATGTTTTGTGGAATTAGTTGGTTTCTGTCACTTCCCAACATTCCATTCTCAAAATTTAAAAAAATTGTTACATTTGTTTTTGATGACCTCATGTAAGCTAACAGTTCCCTATTAAGCAAGTTAGCTTTTATTTCCATCCTTTTCATTTTCTCTCCATTGTACATAAACAAGTAATAATAAATAAAGTTTCCTCATCTGAGCTTGACCATCTGAAAGTTTGAAATGTCCCAGAAACATGTTCGAATTATGATCATTGCAGTGTTGTTTTTGGGGGCATTTTTTTTTTACAAAGTCTGTGTGCCATATGAGTCCAGTCCACATGTTGAACACAAGCTAAACAGTTCCGTTCTATGCATTGATGACTTTTAGTTTAGCGAGGCAGAGGGAAGCATATCTCATCATTTATAATTTCTTTCCTCGTCACATTTGTTCAACACACCAGCAAGAGTAAAATATAAAGCGAAATGTCTGTAGCTAAAGGGCAGGGGACAAATTCTCCTGCTGTGCAATATATCAGATATCAAAGCTGGTAACTCCTCTGTTCCACTCAGAGACGGCCTTTATACAGAGGCTGACACATCCTTGGAGTTCATCCGATGTAGGAAGTGAATCGGACAGCTGTTGAAGAGGTTTCGGTGAGGTTAACCATCCTCAAACAAGAAAAGCCAGAGTGGGTTTTTTAAAAGAAGGTTGAAAATTATTTTTTAAACAGTCTGTCACACAAGCACTTAAGTTCTTTCATAATCAACTCTAATAACACCTGCTGTTTTTTCAGGTTTTTACAAATCAGAGCGTGGGAGCGAGACGGCAGGGGTCCTTGAAGGCCATCAGAAATATGTTTAGGGAGGATTTTTGCAATGCGATCATGCTTTTATAGGAGGTGAAGCCCTTATCTTGTCTGTATACAGTCAGCCGCTTCACTAAAACCTGACTATTCATCATCATGTAGTAATTAGTGCAGGAACTAAAGTCATGAAATTAATCTAGTAGAATTCCTCGGTAATCACTTTACAAAGGTAAAACAGACTTTGCATAGTTTAAAATGTCATACACATTAGATCTATGCGGATGGGAGGAAGAGAATGTCGTGGGTTGAACTGATCCAAAAGTTTATGACAAAAGGGCAATTTTTGGCCAACATGCCTAAGCAATGAAAAAATTATAAACGATGATATCATAAATAGTATGTTCTTCAAGCAACTATGATAAACCAGTAAAGAAAACAGATTTGTCTTGCAAAGCAACATTTTCTTTCAAGCTTTTAAAAGGTTAAAGTTATAGCCATAGTTCATCTAAAAGAAAAATCTGTCATCATGTTGTTCCAAACCTGTATGACTTTCTTTCTTGTGGAACACAAAAGAAAATATTTTGAAGGACGTTTAACTGTTTTTGTCTGTATGTTAAAGTCAATGAGACCCAAAATGTTCAATATCAAAAAAGGATGTGAAGCTATCATGAAATTCAGCTATAATATTTGACTGGTATATTTAGATTAAAATGTAGGCCTTTATTCACTGTCTAATCAAACTCAGAAAAGACGAGACAAATCTCAAACTTAATGACTTACATTTAATGCTTATTTTCTCTCTTTTTACAACAAGATCATCTTTTCCGTCATCTAATGCTCACTTAAAATTAATTATTAAGAACATGAATAATAATATAACACTACTGTTTAGTTTAATCTTGAGCTTAATTAGAATGTGAATTTATTATACTGTACATTATGCTTTGCAAAATTGATTTTTTATTTTAGTGTTTTATTTTTAATGTTTAGACAAAATTGTATAGAATATAGAAATTTAATAGAATATAGAATTGTAATATTTTCCATAAATATGATACCAAACACACATAGTTTTTTTGTCTAAATAAAAATAAAAATTAGACACTAAAAAATAAAATCCAAATGTCTACTTGAATTTTAAAAACACTATATAAACATACATTCACACACATATGCATATATATACAGTATATATATATATATATATATATATATATAACGTTCAGACAGAGTTTTATGTTTACGCAGCGCGATGTAATGCAACGTAACGTGTAAAAAGACAGTATAAGTCATTATAATCAGTAATTATGTCCCCACTGGATGCAACAAATGCCTCGTTTGTAATGGGTTTTAATGTTTATGTCTCGTAGCTCGGGCCGGGACACGGCATCAACAGTATGTGAGGGGCGTAACATTTCTGTCTCACGCTTGAGGTATTCGGCCAATCACAACGCACTGGATAGCTGGCCAATCAGAGCACACCTCGCTTTTTCAGACCGATGAGCTTTGTAAAAATCGACGCGTTTCAAAAAGGCGGGGCATAGAGGAGAAACAATAATGTACAGTATGTGGAAAATAATGTGTTTTTTTTACTTTAAACTGCATAAACACATTTCATTACACCAAATACACAAAATAATGTTCTTTTTAGCAGCATCATATGACCTTTAATGCTCACATGACCTGAGGATTGTACTGCAGTCCCCCACTGCTACAGTTAAGCAGAAATCAATAGACAATGAAATGGCCTGCAGCTGAGCAATTATTGAACCATGTGGATGCAGCAGGTAATCATGGCACATAGCACACTAACATGAAGGCTCCTACAGACAGGACAAGAATTAAATATTTATTGATTGACACACTAACCTTTTCATGACTGTTGTGCATGAAGAGGGTGCTGTGAATCATAAAATTTCAGATCTAAATATATAATCAGCACTGCAGAGTAGATTAGCTTCATTTGAATGTAATTGATTTCTAATAATAAATACTACAGTTTCCTTCTATTTGCCTTTCCATTCTGCACTTCTGCATTGATTCAAATTTAAAATTTCTATCTTCCTGTACAGCACATAAAAATCCTTTAGTCTTCTATAAATATAAAACCACATCAAGAAAAAAATGCCCTCGAAACAAGAAGATTTCCTTGGATAGATTTCTTCTCCATGCTATAAAAAGACCAGATCGGCAGCACAATGTTGCCTGTCAGAGGAGATGAAGCAGCTGTGTCTGGACTGACCTGAGCTCCATGTGAGACTCACCCCTCCTGGGGCAGAACGACAGAGGTGGACTGGCCTTGAGATGCCTCAGATTGGGTTTGAGTGGAAGAGACAGACGGGCCTATGGAGGACCAGGCCTGTGGTTTGAAATATTATAAATAAATTTGAGATTGAAAATAAATAGCCTGTCAGTTTGTAACAGCAATGTGGTTAGAGGGAGATGGGAGACAGAAGGAAGGAACGGGACCCTCCACATATCCTGGCAATGTGATACGGTGCTGGTTTTTATGGTGAGTTTGCTGGCATCGAAACATGAGCTGCATAAATAAAATATGGGCAAAATGGTTAAGGGATAGTTCTTTCAAAAATGGAAGTTATTTACTCTTTACCCTCACGTCGTTCCAAACCTGTATGACTTTCTTTCTTGAACACAAAAGGAGAAATGTTGATATAAGGTCAGTAAATGATTTTTTTTAAAGTCTCTTAAGTCGCATTTATTCGATCTAAAATGCAGAAAAAGTGAAATGTTATTACAATTTAGAATAACTGTTTCTATTTTAATATATTTTAAAATGTAATTTATTCCTGTGATGGCAAAGCTGAATTTTTAGCAGCCAGTACTCCAGTCTTCAGTGTCTCAAGATCATTCAGAAATCATTTGGTGTTCAAGAAATTCTTATTATGAAAACAGCTGAGTTGCTTGATAGTTAATAGTGATAGTTTATATGATAAACAGAAAGTTCAAAAGAACTGAAATTTAAATCTTTAGTGACTTTATAAAAGTATTTACTCTCTATTTTGATCAATTTAATGCATCCTTTAAAGGGGTCATATGACGTTGCTAAAAAGAACATTATGTTGTGTATTTGGTGTAATGAAATGTGTTTATGCGGTTTAAGGTTCAAAAAACACATTATTTTCCACATACAGTACATTATTGTTTCTCCTCTATGCCCCGCCTTTCTGAAACGCATCGATTTTTACAAAGCTCATCGTTCTAAAAAAGCGAGGTGTGCTGTGATTGGCCAGCTATCCAGTGCGTTGTGATTGGCCGAATACCTCAAGCATGTGACGGAAATGTTACGCCCCTTACCAAATTGAGATGATGCCGTCAGGCCGGAGCGATGATTCAAAAACATGAAAACCCATGGCATAAACGAGGCATTCGTTGCATCCAGTGGGGACATAATTGTGGATTATAATGACTTATACTGTCTTTTTAGTAAACATAAAACCATGTCTGCATTTGTGATCGGAGAAATGACAAACAACAAGGAAAAATTGAAATCGCATCATATGACCCCTTTAAAAAAAATCTTGCTGGCCCCAAACTTTTGGACATGCACATGCTGTTTAGCTAATATTATATGAGATTACAGTATCTTGCAATTAGGAAAGAGAAATTGCTAGCTAATGTAGCAAATATGTAGCAGAACACACAATTATACAATTATTAGACAGATGTAGTATCCGTCTCTATCTTTGCAGTAATATAGTGAGTTCAGTGGCAGTGCCTACAGTAAGTGAAGGTCACCCTCCCACAGAGCCAAGCAGCAGGGCACTGAAACACTGTAATTATGGGTGAGGCACAAAGCGTTCACCCACTGCTAGAGCGTCAGCTAAATACAAACAAGCCTGTAAGAAATTACATGGGAAGAGCAAACAGTACAATGCGACAGGCGAACAAAAACACAAAGTTTTGACCTTTCAAGTGAAACAAAGGGAAAAACGACTCCGAAAGAGATGTTGCAAAGGCAATGGCAGCAATGCCAGTGCTTTTGAGGTTCAAAATGAAGAAAAAAATGCATTTACATTTTTGTTATTAATTATTAATTTATAATTTATATAAATCGTATTAAATCTGGTCAACACCGTCAGTCCTAATCTACTTAATCTATAAAATCTATAAAAAATGATGTATACATTTTTTTATAAAAATTAATGTTTGCAGTAGGCTATATAAAAATATCACTAGTATATAAGTAGTTGTTATAACTTTTTTATATACAAAATCTAAAAATATTTTATACTCGTTCAACAGAAAACATAATTTTCATTTCAACAGACACATAATATACGAGTGTACAACAGTATCCAATATTCATTCTGCTGGCTAACGTTCAAACCAACGAGGTTTAAAATGCATTCTTCTCATATCAGTCTCTGACAGCAGCCCCGTGGATTGCGCTGGCAAGCTCTCAGTGACACGAGACATTCTCCATACCTGTCAGCTTCTGATCTAGGTGCTGTGGATGAAGCCAGCCAATGGCACGATTTAAATCATAATAGCAAAATACTGTAAATACGCTACAGCAGTTATCTAGTAAGTCATTATTCAGAATATGAATTTACACTTAATCCTTTGGCCAGTAGAGCATGTGAAAAGTGCTCGAGACAGACATGGCTGCCAGAATCCGACAGCCCACAGACGATTAGCTCCACGCACGCACCACTCTGCAATATCAGCCTGTCTTCTCTGGGTTTGATCAGTGTTGCTTGACTTTTTCTTCTACTAAACTCAGCCTACATTGTGGTTATTTCATTTTCAATGTTAAAATATTATATTCTCTCTCCCAAGAGGATACAGTAGCTAGTGCATTGCCGTTTTATTTCTCTATGATTCTGTCAAATATAAAAGAAATAAAAATCCAATATAAAAACTTTTTGAGACATTTGTCTGAGATGTAAAATCCATGTAACTAATTACTGACCATACTGATTGGCTGATGGCACCACGAGAATGCACAACAGTTCCAAAACCTCCAGCGACAATCCTGAGCTGAAAAGAGAAAGAAAACGAAAAAGGAGAGTTTCCAAAAGAATTGGGTACTGGTGATATATCTACTATATATCTACTATAATATAAAGAAATAATATATGGTATATGGCAAATAAATGGTAGGCTATATATTTTGTCAGAATACACTGTGAACCTGTGAATAAATGGAGAACTGTGTTTTTGTTTTTTGCCCTAGCTGGATCAAAAGCCCCTTTTTGTTGAACCAATAGTGAATTTGGGGGCAGAACTATCTGATGTTCGACGAATAGTAGACGGGGGCAGTGTTTTGGAAACTTGTTTGGGTTTCATCCGAACTCACTGTAATTCTAAGTAGGTATACTTATTTTGAAAAAGTAATCTGTGACTGTTAAAAAAGTATGTTCTATATAGTATGAATGTGTGTAGTATGAATGTAATCTGGACATACTACAGGTGCCTTGTTTTCATTGTCATGTGACCTGTTTGCATTGCTTCACTGCTACTTTTCAGCTAACAGCTAATGTTCTTGCAAGGTTATATCAAAGTTATGAATAAACGTTCTTCCAGTAACATTAATAGACTGTTCGTTCATCTGGCCTTAAATAATGTTTAGCACAAATATATTTAGCACAAATATATTAATATTATAAAAATATTTAGCCTACTGTAGCACAGAACTTTTAGCACAAATGTATTTCTACATTGTTCATGGAAGGTTTATTCTGATACGTTTTAGTTGAACTTTCGGGGGGGGAGAGTTACTGAATAGTAACATATTAAATGTTACTATTCAGAGCACAATCAAAAGTAATGTTCCCATAATGTTTGCAAAATGCTAAAATGGTAAAATAACATTTGCATAACCAGGAATAAAACTTTTTAGAAACCTAAAAAACTGGATTAACATTTTCATGACTTAATAGGAACGTTAGCAAAATATTCTTACAACATAGAGTATTTTTGTTACCTGGTCACAACTCCTCTTCCGTAGAAAAGTAGGGTATTTGGATGCAACCTTGGTGACAGTACTGGCATAAATATTGCACACTTCACCTTTTAAAGGGATAGTTTGGCTAAAAATCATCATTTACTCACCCTCATGTCATTCCAAACCTGTTTGACATCTGACGAATGAATGGTAAGAATGCTGGTAATCACAGTTTTTGGTGACCATTAAAGAGATAGTTTACCCAAAAATAAGAATTGTCATTACCGGTAATTACTCACCCTCATGTCATTCCAAACCCATAAGACCTCTATTTACCTTTGGAACACAAAATAAGTATTTTTGATGAAATCCGAGAGCTTTCTGACCCTGCATAGACAGCAACGTAACTACCACATTCAAGGCCCAGAAAGGTAGTAAGGACATCATTAAAATAGTCCATGTGACATCAGTAGTTCAGTGCACTGCACCTTGTTTCCAAGCAGAGGAATGTACACGTATGCATCATGGTACTCTCATAAAAAGACTATGACAAAGACTGACACGGAAGAGAAGAAATTGTTAAATAAAGTTATTTTTGTTTTCTTTGCGCACAAAAAGTATTCTCTTAGATTCATAACATTACAGTTGAACCATGTCACATGGACTATTTTACCAATGTCCTTACTACCTTTCTGGGCCTTGAACATGGTAGTTGCGTTGCGGTCTATGCAGGGTCAGAAAGCTCTCAGATTTAATCAAAAATATCTTAATTTGTGTTCCCAAGATGAATGAAGGTCTTACGGGTTTGGAACGACATGAGGGTAATTAATGACAGAATTTTCATTTTTGGGTGAACTATCGCCTTAACCTCAAATTAATAGACAACAGAAAACATCGAGACATTTCTCAAAATATCTTCTTTTATGTTCCACAGATGAAAAAGTCTCACCGTTTTGAAACGACATGAGGGTAAGTAGCTAAATAATAGAGTTTTATTTCTGGATGAACTATCCCTTTAAGTTATTGCTAGCAAACAAGGTTCACATTACCTTATATGAAACAAGCTGTTCAGCATGTGGCTGTAACCCCTGAAGTGGGACGTGGGCCTGCAGAAACATCTGTATCCAACAAGCCCCAGATGTGTCCGTTGAGAGAAGGGTCCAACTGTTTGTTAGGAGCGTGGATGCGTTTCATCCATGGGTGGCGTGTGGGTGCGAATGTTATCTGGTTTAGCCAACCGCAAACGGTTCAAGGGGTTGTGAATCAGGCATGTGTGTGTGCCTATGCATCTGAATAAAGATGAAATAAAACAGAATGTGTCTGAATATGGGGGGTGGGAGTGCACGGAAAGGGGAGACAGCAGAAAGACAGAGAAATACATAGATTAAAAAAGAGAGAAATGAGAGAGGGAGATAAACAGAGGGGGGAGACAGCAGTCTGTGGTGAGGTAGATCATGTGGAGTCAGCGGTGCGGAGCCTCAGTTTGGAAACCAGAGAAGCCCACCGCCCCTCCACTTCAGATTTATCATACTTTCACTCGGCAGACACACTGACTGCACAATTACGGAGAGATACAGATCACTGACCTCTCATCACGTCAAAATCTAAAGGGGGTTTGGTAATCAAATCCACAGGGAGGTGTGACAGGACAGACGTCAGTGGATTTCTAAATTTATACACAGGATAGCACTAATTTTCTTTGGGCACTCCTAATTTCCATTGTGTATTCACAGTTTATTTTTGTCTGGACAAATGTATTGCATCATATATATATATATATATATATATATATATATGTGTGTGTGT
>NW_015542477.1:901914-921585 GCF_001515605.1 Sinocyclocheilus anshuiensis
GGGGAGTCAGCGGTGCGGAGCCTCAGTTTGGAAACCAGAGAAGCCCACCGCCCCTCCACTTCAGATTTATCATACTTTCACTCGGCAGACACACTGACTGCACAATTACGGAGAGATACAGATCACTGACCTCTCATCACGTCAAAATCTAAAGGGGGTTTGGTAATCAAATCCACAGGGAGGTGTGACAGGACAGACGTCAGTGGATTTCTAAATTTATACACAGGATAGCACTAATTTTCTTTGGGCACTCCTAATTTCCATTGTGTATTCACAGTTTATTTTTGTCTGGACAAATGTATTGCATCATATATATATATATATATATATATATATATATGTGTGTGTGTGTGTGTGTGTGTGTGTGTGTGTGTGTATAAAGTTCTTACCATCTTCACTTTCATTGAAACAAGTTTAAAAATTACTTAAACGAATGATCAATAAACTTTCAAAGGTGCCAAGACTAGCCTATACTGCCATATTTATATGCGTATCTATACTGCCACCTTCAGGCCACAATGATAAAACGCACAATGTAAAATAATTTCTAGATGTCTACCGCATAAAATGTTAAATTAGACTCACAAAGAGCTATTTAGTGAATTTATATTTATTCATTTAGCAGACGCTATATTAGCAATAGAATTAGGAGCTGATTATTATTAATAATAATAACAATAATAATTTCTAGAACCTGGTCATTTCCAAGCCTGGAAAGCACAATTTAAATGTTTCACATAACACATCAGTAGGTTTTACATGCTGTAAAGTTAACAGACATTAATCCTTTATATTATTACATTTAATAATAGAAACTTTATGTAAATGTATTCATATACAAAACATCACAACTGCACACAAGTTACCAAACTTAGTTGGGTTTAAGCATGTTTGTATGAATGAAAGAGGTGAACTGGGTTATTTCCCCCAGTGGTTCAGTATGCATTCCTGTTGGGAATGTGTATGTTTGTGTGTGTAGGAGCACAAGTACAGGCAGATAAGTACAAATATCAACTGACTGACCTGCCCAGTCCTCCAAAATCACTTTTTTTCACAGCTAAGCCTCCAAACAAAGTAAACTGATCTACACCAGTGCATAATTTATGTATCTTAACTTGTTTCAGATGACAGACCAGATGACAATGGCAGGTCAGAGCTTATTGGCTAAATTGCTCATGACTCAGATCTGTGCAAATATGAGACTAATGAAAACCTGCCACACTTAGAATAGCATAGACAACTTTAAAACACTATACAGATGCATCCTAAATCTTATGCTTTATAAAATAAAATTTTATATACTTTATAAATCTACAGTAAATGTTGGTCCAAACAAAACAAGAATGTATTGCACATCAGCCCAAACTTTACACTTGTGAGGCAGCAATGTACTGATATCCCTCAAACATTCAATCTCTAAGTATTAAACTTCTGCACTTAATTCAGTACATACAATAAATTAATTCAGTTCTAATTCTAAATCTATTAAAACTAACTCTATTCTGGTCTCTTTAACTCTATTCAAACCACGATTTTCAATATTTAAACCCTGAAGTTCTTTAAAGGTGAAGATATAATTGTTATATTTGCATACTTAATTGGATTGGTCATCTTTCTTACATCCATTGGCATACTGAATTGTGATTGGTCTTGTCATTACCCTTCACATTAACTACATTCTTGTTTGTGGATGAAACAGAATCAAAGCCTAACCTAAACTCACCTTAGACTGTTACTGTTTTGTTGCTGCCTTGCAAGTGACTGGTATTTAGGTATTTAGTTTTTGCTGAAATTCTTATTATTATTATTTTAAAAAATACTCCCTCTTTCAAAAAATTTCCCTTTAGAAATATAAAGTTCTGTTCCCTTCCAAAACCACCATAAGCATATACTGCATTTCAGCAAAAATGCATATTTCATGGCAGCGACTCAAAATACTAAAAATACACATAGGCTTGAACAGATTACCCACATGTGTTGGCATGAGGAAATGTAAAGAACCACACAGGGGAACCATGAGGTATCCAAACTCCCGTTGATTTTAAGCTTCAGGTGGGTCATGTGAGGCTTCAGTCCCATCTTCTGATAAGAGTGCTTGAGTGTCATTAGAATCCAATGAATGGAAACACCTAAGGATGCTGGAGTGGGACACAAAGTCAGAATGAATCAGCATTCTTAGCCAACACCCAAGTGCAACAAATACAAGCAGATGTAAAAAGCGAAAGAGGAAATGTAAGACTTAGCTGGCATTTATGAATGAGGAACTACAGCCTATTAATCAAAACCACGTCAGTTAAAAGTTCGGAATAACCTGTTTCTAAGACCTACAGGTTGCTGCTTTAAAAACACTAATAATTTAATAACACTGTTTAATGTAATCTTTTTTAAATCTCAAAATAAATAGCTGTTTATCCTTTTGTACAATATAATGATATGATGAAATTCACTTGTAGCATTTAAAACTGATTAAATGTAGATTTTGGTGTTTCATTTTTCATTTAAAATGATAAAATTATTTTTATTCCTATTTATGAAGCCTCTCTAAAACACATTTTTTTATTTGATATAATAATAATAATAATAATAATACAATAATACATTTTATTTACAATGTGCTTTTCTCACACCTAAAGTGCTATATATATATATATATCAGCAATCATTTCAAAGTGGTATTAAATGCACGGTTTAGACATTTCAGCATTATAAAGATCAATAACAGGTTATGTTTCAGTGCAGCTCTTACCCTAATAGACTTATGGGAATGATACAGAGTCCAGCACCCAACATAAAGATAAAGCCAGGACACCATGCCACGGTGGCCGCATAGATTCTGCTAAAAACAGCAGAGGACCCGTTAGTGCTCAGGTTTTCTGTAAAGGCCACGCAGGCAAAGAGTGCTCCTGAGAAAACATGAAGGGTAAACAAAGAAAAGTCTGATATGACTGTCTCTTCAAAAGGAGGAGGAATGCATACATACAGGGTTAAAGTGCAAACTAAAAAATAAAAAGCATTCACATAAGCATCCTTAAATGTAACACCACTTCGAAAAAAAACCAAAACACACAAAAACACATTCTTGAGCTGAGAAGAGCCGGCATCTTGCTGAATAAGGACTTTTGCTTTGGAACGGTGATTTTCAGAGCCACTCACCCTGCTCAGACTTTGAGACGACCTTTGACATCATCGAACGCAGGACAGGGAACGGCATGATGGCAAACATAGCAGGAATCCTTACTGTAAGTAAACACATCAATACTCACATTAACTAAACAAACAAGACATCCAGAATTACATACATTTTCACCTGTTTTACATGGCTACAAATTTAGAACTCACACTGTCTTTTATTCCATGTTGGACTAATTTATGTAGCTAACTTACAAAGAAAAAAAAATGTTCCAACCTAAAACATACAGATTGCTGATAATATCTGATAATGAAATTCATTTACACTTCAGTACAGTTGCCAGTGCAACGGTGTTCAGTTATCAAAGAAGTTAATTAAGCAAACTTTATCATTGTATTACTGTACACATAATAAGTGTGATAAGATATGTGAGATTGATGTACCCAGGAACAGCTGCTGTTAGCTCTTAATTAATTTGATAAATCTTCAACATACAATAACATATGCAGTGTTCCATATATACCACTTTGAACAGATGTTAAGAGCAAAATTGAGCTGTGAGAAGACACACATATACAATTTATTTGACGTATTATAAAAATTGTAATTCTGTGACTTATTCATTGTTGAAGGTTTATCTATTCTCTCTTTTCCTTAATTGTTGGAGCTAATCACTAACAACTTACTTTAAACAAAAAAACAAAATTGCACTAATATTAAACTTATGGTCAATACAACAAATTGTTTCATGTTATAGCTGATAAATAAAAAGAATATTATAATTTTAAGTATAAACTTTTTTAAAGCTACAAGTGAATTTAGGCATAACATTATAATGTAGAAAATGAAAAATGTACATTCATTTTGCAATTTGATAAAAAATATATAATATGATCAAAAAAAATGTACGTGTGTGTGTGTGTACTACTGTGTTTAAGAATTTGGTAAGACACAAATATAAACAAACTTTCTGTCATGTATGACTATTATATATCTAAAGTAATACCTAACATGGTAAATGCTGTATCCTAATTCCAAAAAAACATAATATATAATATATGAAAATGGTTTTCTAATATGAATTTTGGACTGTGTATGTTCATGCTCACCGAGAAACATAATGAGCGTGGTCTTTGCGAAGGCCGTCATGAACATGCTTATAGCGACTGACAGCATCCCGATGAAGGCGATGGCAGTGTTAGACAGACAGAGGGAGAACAAATACACACCGACAAAACTAGTGATAAAGATGGAGGTGCTGGCCGCGGCGCCATAGCCGAGGAGGATCTCGCTCCAGCACAGCGGCTCATTGAGTTCGTAAAGTGTGATCATGGACAGACCCCCCGTATTGACAAAAGATAAGGAGGAGAAAGTGACAATCAACAGCACAAGAATCCATTTTCTTTGACTACTGCCTCCTGCAAACAAGTTGTAGATACCACATACAAGTTTCTGCATGGCCTGACAACAAGCCACAGTCTCTGACCGTTCAATCACCCTGGTTTCTTCCAGAATGAAGATGGCATATAGCAAGTTAACCGCCTGAAATATGGCAGACGTGAAGAAAGGCCAGTTGAACCCGACCGCATGCAGGAAGTAGCCAGTGGAGATTGACGCCACACCGGCCAACAAGCCAATCATCATGTCCACCACAGCCATGCGAAGAGTTTTCTGCTTGCTGTCCTCGCACAAATCGGCCACATAGGAGAAGCAGCCGCCTAGCATGGTGCCGATACCCCCAAAGAGGGCACTTACGAAGCTGGCGGCAATGAGGAGGTAGAGGTTGAGCTCGAAGAAGGAGACCGCCAGGAATGAAAGCGTGTAGACCAGAGACCCAATGAGGGGCAAAATAATAGTGATCTTTCGGCCGCGCTGATCGCTGTAGGCCACCAGGAGGAGGGTCACTATGAGACTGGGGATCATGGAAGACAAATCACTGTACATGGAGAACAGAGAAGCTGCTTTCTGCACCTCCTGAAAAATAGAGCAAAATAAATGAAACACATGTGCATACAAAACTGTGACTGCATATGTATCTTATGACGTCTGTTGCAATTCCTGGTCCAAATAAGAAAAGCTATGAAAAAAAAAAAAGAAAGAGGAAATGAAACACAGATGTGTTTCCTTAAGTATTAATGACCAAAACTATACTAATACAGACTGCCCTCTAAAGCAACAACAGGTGTAACTCACACTATATTTATAGGATATAAAACACACCCTGAAAGGGGTGATCAATACTTTTTATTTTGAAATAATGACCATTTGACTGTATATTGTACCATTTATTACACACTTACTAAGTAGATAATAAAAACATGGACATGAAATATTGATTTCATGAGTTATTAGTTTACTCATTAAGTATTTACTTACTTATTAGTGTTCTGTCTTTCTATGCATGCATAGAGACAGAACACCAGCACAGGAAACATGGTTTCCCGGATGAGTGGTCTTTTAAATAGTGTTGCCATAGACAACAGTCTATGACATCAATTTTTCTGCTTTCTGATAAATATATACTGCTGAGCTCAGCTATGGACCAATCACAATGAAGTATCCCAGAGAATTAAATGTACAGATTTACAATAGTTACTTGTAAAAGTTAATTGTTGTCACTCAATAACAATTGATGACAACAATAACAATAGGATACCATCAAATCGAATTTATATATAAAAAACACAGCACAAGCATATTTTTCAAGCTAAACATTTCACAAAAGGTCACATTATGGAGCCTTCATAATTTGCCAGTCATATCAGTATATTTAATTCATACAGTGCAGTTTTATTTTACATTTGATTATTAAATTACAGTAGTATTTTGTAGCCTGATTGGCTCTGATTTTTCATTTGCATCTTTATCCTATTGTTTGCAATTAGCTTCTGTTTTAATTTTTAAAAACAAAAATAGAAAAACATAATTCCTTATTTAAAAGTTATGTGGCAGAATGTGGCAAGACACAAAAATAAACCAGTTTCTGCATTTGTTTTATGCATGACTATTAATGTTTTTAATGTATTTAATATCATGGTAAATGTGTATACATGGTAAATCTTAACAATTTAAAAAAAACAATGTTCTGCAAAATACTGGAAATTACCCCACTAAAAACATTTTGATTATTCAAAAAAATAAAAAATGTATTTAAAAAAAACCTGTTTCCAGATACTACTAGAAAAAAATTAAGCTGACTGACAAAACAAGCCCACAATATAAGCCCTTATATATAAACACTTCAAAAGTGGACATGACAACACTAATGCGGTTAATGCGATGAGCCTGTGGTTACTCTACTAGACACCTGTGTGAACTTGAGGGGAACTGATGCACACGACCGCTAAAAATATATTGGGACTAGCTGGTAAAAAATAACTGTTAAAAAATGAAGTTAGCTATTAGAAAAGCGCAACACTTGTTGTAAATGTTTTTGCTATATAATGCAAAGGAGTTCATTAGTAAGCATTTATAAGCAAATATGTACGTGATGTACAAGTGTTTGTGTCATCATGTGACATACGTAGGCATTACTCACATCTCGCTGTCTGCTGTGGCTGGTGCTGTTGGCGGTGCAATGGGAGGTGTTGTCTGACACGGGGTAAGAAGAGTTTGTGATCTCCAGCCACAATCTGCGATACACGTACTGCTGCACGAGGGGATAAACCATAAAACTGGCAAACGCGTAAATCGCGACGATCGGCTCGATGAAGTACAGTCTCTTCATTGTGTCGAGGATGTGTCTGCAAAAGCCAAGAGAACTGCATAAGTCTGCATGATCAGACTAAGTGTAGACCTACATAATTCAACACGAAACATCAAATTTCAAGACGAAAGTTGAATCATGAGAGCTCAAATAATACTGTCACACTACTGACCACCTTGGACAGCTACCAGTCTGCTTACAGCTCACTTGTACAAACAGTGCAAACAGATTGTAGACTTACTTCTTCATTCATAAGAATGTTTTGAATATGTTTTGTAGCTATTTTACTTCAATTACATTTATTTATTTATTTATTTATTGGTCAATTGTAGGATATTGACGTTTTCACAGATTTGCATATTGGTTGTGTTATAACTGAAATCTTCCAGTCTACATACAGCTCACTTGTAAGCTCACAGTCTACTTACAGCTCACTCGTACAAACAATGCAAACAGATTGTAGACTTACTTCTTCATTCAAAAGAATACATCAGAAATTCCTCTCTACTGCTGAGACTCTTCTGTAATCAATGTGACAGTTAAACAGTCTTCTCTGTTTTGTTTATGAAACATGACTGATCGCAACCCCTTATGAAACGCCGGTTTCTTGCCCTTGAGAAGCTGATTGGTCAGTTGAATTTAAGGACTACAAGTCATTGGTTGGTGAGGCTGCCAATCACCTCGAATGGGCGGGTTGAGTTGTGAAATTGTACATATGTGCATATCCAGAACTATAGATATATACATGTACATTTTTACAAATGTACATATCTATGGGTGAAACAGTCCTTTCGTTGCATTTTTACGGTTTTTTTTTTGCACCTTTTGATGTATTATTTGCTTTGTCCTCATTTGTAAGTCGCTTTGGATAAAAGCGTCTGCTAAATGACTAAATGTAAATGTATTATAATTAATACATCGAAATGTGCAAAACCATTCAAACAATTGCGTGTGGATTTAAAACTGCATTTAATTTAATATTTTTCTGAATGTTTTGTAGCTATTTTACTTCAATTACATTTATTTATTTATTTGTTTGTTTATTGGTCAATTGTAGGATATTGACGTTTTCACAGATTTGCATATTTGTTGTGTTATAATTGAAATCTTAGGATATTGATTGTGTTCTGGTCCAGATAATAAAACAAAATGATTTACAGTATATAATTACGTTTTTCTTATCATAACCCCTATTCGCACGGGATTAGTATTACCTGGTGACCTCCAGTCATTTGTAATAATTGCGGAGGTTGTCTGTGATCTTAATCCCGTGCGAATCGGCCATGTCTGTAATTTGTAAAGTAAAAATTCCCCCGCAAATGACCTATCATATTTCGCCGAACACCGATGTCCTGTGATAATATTAGTCCCGTGCGAATCGGCATCTCTGTGATTTGGCCTGCATTTGGCGGGTCGTATATCATTTTTCGAGGTTTTTGTTTGCTGTGCGCCTTTTTATCCATCTTCCGCGAAGAATGGAGCTGCGTTGGAGTGTTTGATAGTATTTTGGGTGCTGTTATATCGCTACACCATACAATTTGTAGATAGAAAAGGCTGAAAAGGTTTTGAGGTTAATGTGTTACAAATAAATCAAGCTTAAAGCTTGAGATACTATTTTAACCTGGTGAAATGTAAATGTCACAGGGCACGAAACTATATTAATTTCTTTTCTTTTTTTTTTAATCCATCTGGACCATAGAACGGGACTCTCAAAGACTTGACATCCGGGTATCCGGAGACAAGTCAGTACATTCGAGTAAAATCACAGGCTTCGCTTATCCTGTGCGAATGCACCACACGAAATTCAGATGTGGGGGGGTAATTTCAAAATCACACAAGGTCTCCAGATAATACTAATCCCGTGCGAATAGGGCTATAGTTGTTTTTGTGGTTGAGAACCACTGCATTAGTATGTATTAGTATTAGTATTAGTATTAGTATTACTAATACTAATACTACTTTTTAATACTAATACTGTATTAGTATTAGTATTCCCTTTTTCTAAATGTTACGGTAATATTGAGTAGGCGTACGAAATGGGAGGGATCTATGACTGAACTGAAAAAAAAAAATGGACATGGAAAAATAAATCCATAACTATTGCTTTAATTAAGTTCTGTCTGAAGAGGGCGTCTCTCGGCCCATAATGGCCGAATTAAAATTAAAGTCACTGTCTACATTTTATTCAACAATTGCATACATACCATGGGTTGCGATTAAATAAAAGCCCATGGTTAATACATAGCCTATTAATAAAAAACACATACATACATAACTAAAACACAGTGCTAATATATACAATCAGAAATAGAGATGACAAATAAACGTTATATGAATGATCACTTACATGCAACAGCCCACCGATCAAAATATGGATAAATAAAAACAGGCATCATATAAAAACACTATCAAGTCAGCATGCGTTTAGCTTTTTTTAAGGAGGTGCATAAAAAGTAATATAGATCCTATAATATCTCTTTGAAATTTAGAAAAAGGGCGTTACTTTTTAATACCTTACATTTACGGATAGAATATCAAAAAATAGAAAACAACAACAACAAAAAAATAAGTTGCATAGAAGCATAAATGTTCATATTGCTTCTCGACAAACCCAAACAAAGCATTTAAAAACTCTCTTTATATATGAAATCTACAATGACCTGACAGACGTCTTGCCAGAGTTTGGTGTCATTTTGTCGTATTTAATTAACACAAAAAAAAAAATGTACTTGATAGGACACGATGTCCGTCAGTACTTCGATTTCCTACATCACATGACACAAATCTGGCCAATCAGTGCACACCTTAAGTTCCCGGAAGCTGTCCGGGGCATAACAACAGATAGTACTTGTCCTTTCTAGGTTTCGGTTGTATTTCTGTGCTTGAACTACCTGCCCCGCTAATCATTTTGTTTCTAGCCTTATACGATCTCCAACCCGGGGAAGACAGACACAATTCTGACAGGTACACAAGACCTTCTCTTTACCAAGCATCGTCATAAATGTTTAATGAATACTGAGGTATTACATTTGTACGTTTAACGTATAAACGCACACATTGTGGCGCTGTTATCAGTTAAATGTCTGTTTATATGGTTCAGGAAGACGATGGAGAGCTAGCCGGCTAACATTAGCCGTTAGTGCTGGTCGTGATAAAGGCTTTTAGCGCTGTCAGTCTGTCTTCACTGTTGATTTTGACAGATAAATGGCCGGCGGGGCCTGGTCGTCTTCATTCTAGTTATCATATGGATGATTGTTAATCTCATGTGCACTAACCTTCAGCCTCACGCTGAGACAGTGGCCCAAGGTTAGACAGCCTGTGGGTGCATGAATTGTAAACATTCTCATATATTTGGGTTGCAGATCTGATCGTATGTGGTGTGGCATTGTGATGAGCACCTGTCATCCTCTGTTTCTGCACGGTTTATCTCATTTGAGTCGGACATTTTAACTCGTTGCTTGGGATTTGGGTTCCTTCTCCATCCCTTGCTGTTGTGTTGCTGAAATACAGCATAACTAACATGTTTTTTGTAAGCATCTTGATGTCCTTCTTTTCATATAATGCGCTGAACATTTATGGTTTTATTGCAATCTTAAGAGTGTATTTTAGCAACGAAATTGTGTATTTACAAAAACCCGAATTGTGCAAGTCTATTTCCTTCCTCTTATGTCAATGGTTTATGACAGGATGCATTAATAATACACTTTGAATTGTGTTTTCTGCATAATGCGACATTTGATGCACCTGCTTATCTGAACCTGCAGGCGGTTTAGGGTTTGAATATGGTAACCCTGTGGCATTTCCTTCATATGGTATGTTTTCAAAGTAAATGGTATTTATTTTTTTCTTATGCAGGGCTGAGACAGGTTGTGTCGAGTCATGGCATTCAGTAAAGGTTATCGTATTTATCATAAGCTGGATCCGCCTCCATACAGTGTGATTGTGGAGACCAGAAATCGAGAAGAATGCCTGATGTTCGAGTCTGGAGCTGTTGCTGTACTGTGTAAGGCTGTCCATATACCCTTTTTAGTACTTATTTTTTTATTTTAAATATGAAAAATGTCAAACCAGTCATTTATTGAAATATTATTGAATCATAAGCCCCCCCCCCACCCCCTTTGATTCACAGAATTTCCTAGATGTAAGAAAGCAAGCTTAAATATTGCCTATTTGCATATAAAACTGTTTTGGAGATTATAAATCATCAATAAATATGGCATGTGGTGGTTTTAAGTAAATGTTTTGGTGTCATCCACAGCGGCGGCAGAGAAGGAGACCATCAAGACGGCGTACACCAAGATGCTGGATGCTTATGGGATCCTGGGAGTTCTTCGTCTTAACCTTGGTACAGTTTCTCAGCTTCTTTTTTTATTTATTTAATTTGACTTGCCGGTTGTGTTTGTCATCACAAAAAATACAAATCCTCCCTGTCGCCAGATTTAAAAAAAAAAAAAAACTGCTCTTTTTGAGGATAAGTAGAGCAGAAATATTACCAAAACACTGAAATTCACAGCAAAACAAAAATTATGAAAGGTAAATGCACAAAATGTTATCAATCAGTTGTTGTACAAATATAGTCACTAATTACAGTGTAACTACAAGGATAGCTATTATTTGAGTTTGTGAGTGTATATAATATTTTCACTGTCATATTTTAAGTTCTTAGGAAACGGCATAGACATTGAGACCTATCCACCTCAATATTTAAATAAGGGGCCGATACAAATGGGTTTTTCAATGAACTAATTATGAACTTGCACATTTTAAATATGTGGTTACAAAATGTGCATAATCTACCAGCTCTGAATCCACTTCACTCTTCTTCCAAAGGGGATTCTATGCTGCACAGCCTGGTGGTCGTAACAGGCTGCAGTTCAGTGGGAAAAGTCCAGGATTCAGAAGTTTTTCGCGTAACAGGCACGGACTTCGTCTCTCTGAAAAACGACCCCTCGGATGAGGACCGCATCTCTGATGTCAGGAAAGTCTTAAACTCTGGTAACTTCTATTTCGCCTGGTCCTCCACCGGAGTGAGTCTGGACCTCAGCTTGAACGCGCACCGCAGAATCAGAGAAGACACATCTGATAATCGTTTTTTCTGGTGGGTCTTTTTCAAAGGTCAATTTGATTCAGTGTTAAAAGATTTTTCCATTAAATATAAATACCATTTTATTCAAAACATTTTTTTTAGTTGCCATATAGGGTTTGTTTTATGTGTGCACAATGTTTCCAACAAAATGTCACTGACTCAGAATGTTGAATTTAATTGGTGGATGATAAATGGATGTAAGGGTGATGTAATTATGTAACCGCTTCACAGGAATCAGTCCCTCCATCTCCATCTCAAGCATTATGGGGTGAACTGTGATGACTGGCTGCTGAGGTTGATGTGTGGCGGAGTGGAGATCCGCACCATCTACGCTGGGCACAAGCAGGCCAAAGCTTGCGTGATCTCTCGGCTCAGCTCAGAGAGAGCAGGCACGCGTTTTAATGTCCGAGGCACAAATGACGACGGCCAGGTGGCCAACTTTGTGGAGACTGAGCAGGTATGCCAACAATGAGTCAATTGCAAGTCACCTTTTGAACTCGCTTCTTTAACCCTCGGATGGTCTTTAGCTCTTTTTTTATTTTACTGGAATGATACGAAACATCATACTTTAGACTGACTTTTGTGGCACTTGCTATATGCACCAACTACATGGCACCAATCTGCCATTAATACCTTTGCTCTGTTTTCAACCTAAACACTATATTAATTGAAAATAACATTTTTAACATTTTTCTAATGTTAGAAACATATGGTACATAATTTAGAGGTGAATATTGTCTAGAACCATGAAATCCCCTCAAAATAGAAAATATTAAAGAATAAATATTATTGAAATAAAATATTGTACATTCATTCCAGTTAGTCCTCTAAGTGAGAAATACCATAGGGTTTAAATGTCACATGTGACATGCCAAGGCTAAGATTTTGCTTTTACTTGTTTTCCCTACAGGTTATTTTCCTTGATGACAAAGTATCCTCCTTCATTCAGATCCGAGGGTCAATACCTCTGTTCTGGGAGCAGCCAGGAATTCAGGTACAATAAAGCTTTGAATCAATATGATGTATGCATGTATTCAAATAACACTGAGGAAAAATGTTTGCATTGCGCTCCACTGAATTGAGCTTGCTGGAGTTCCATGCTCCTGCTGACTCATCATAATGAACTTATTTTTTTGTGTTTCCACTTCGTCACACATGGCCAGTGCTGACCCCCTTTATTCATATTATCAGAAACACTCGTTTCAGGGGATTTTGTTGCAGCTGAATCAAAGTCGAGAGCCAAAAGGACAGCATGGGAACCGACAGTTGGTATATCGAAGGTTTAGTTTTGTCTGGTGGATGATCTGTTCTTCACTGCAAAGAGTTTGTGCAATGTCAGTCGGTGAAAGCTGCATCTAAACCGACCGTGACTCATTTTGGAAAGGATCCAGGTTCTGATAAATCTGTTGGCTTCTTGTGAAATTAAGTTAAGATGCCAGCAAGCAGGTCTGGAAATGCCTGTCTTTCCTCTGACATTGCATAGACATTATCATTGTTGCTTTTAGTGGGAAGCTGGTGAGGTGACCCTTCTTGAGCTGTTTTTCAAAGCTTTCCACAGAACCTTGTGTGTCACTTCAGGCCATAGTGGTATTAGTTATAAGGGATTCCATTGTCTTCGGTGCAAAGCTAGGTGCAAAATAAAGGAAGTTGAGTCGCCACTGGATACTTTTTCTTTGCTTCCAGAAAGCTCAGGGTAATATGAGCCAGTCTCTGCTGCCATTTCGAATGTATGAAATATTAATGGCAGGGACCTGCAGAGGCAGAATTGAGTGGAACTCTGACAGACTGACTGAGTCTAGATAAAGCATAAATATCCAACAGCTCTAAACTGGAGATCTTCAGCCTTTTTGAATTGAAGGCCCCTTGTTGCATATAGAGGCAGAACAGGGACCATCTTATACATACTGATAAAAAATAACAAATGAACATATTTAAATATATTACAAATGTAAATACATTGCATTCAATTATGTAATAATGAATGATTTTATTTCATTCTTTTTTCAGTGTTGTAGTTGTTACCTAAAAGCTAAAACTATTAATCATTTTTCATTAATAGGAATAAAGCTGAAATAAAATAAAATGTAAATATTAGATGCAAAAACGTAAACGTATGAAGCTTAAACCAAAAATTTGATATTCTGCCCTGGCAACTAACTTAAATAAAATAAGTTGAAGTACTAAAAAGAAATGAAAACTAAACTGAAATAAAATTTTAATTAAATTAAAAATTAAAGCTAAAATAAACATATTTTTAAAAAGTGTAAAAATGGAAAAATCATATAAGGCATAACACAATTACAAAAAAAAAAATTACATTTAAATTTAAATGAATAATATAAAAGTATTTAATTACCGATTATTGATATTTTAGTATATAATATTATTTGTATGTGCATTTTAGTATAATAAGTGTAATTTAGTATAGAGTATAAATATTAGTATACACACTTATTTAGTAGAATAAGTATGTAATTTTGTATATAGTTTAAATAATAGTATATAAATAATACAATGTTTAATGTAGTTGTTTTAGCTTTAAGTTAACTTATTGGATTTTTGTTTAACTTTTTTTTAATAGTTCTTCACATTGGCAGACCATCTGCAGTACCATCGCAGGCCCCTTATTGAAGACCCTTGGTGTAAAATGTTGAAATATACTGGGTTAAAATAAATGAAACAAAAGGCATATAGATCAAATGTTGATGGTATAAAGGCGATTTTAGAGTCACCCTAGTTAGAAGACACAACAACAACAATCCTGTGGTTAGAACACTAACCAATTGTGTTCAAAGGTGTAACTGTTTCAGTGACCAAGTTATATGAGACTACAGGAAATGAGAAGCCAGTCATAGCCTAGAGATGGGAAAGTCCTCTGTATAGCTTACCTATTATGGTTGTAGGTGTGAACGCAATACGTTATACTGAAGGTTGTGAGAGCAGTTCATCAAATGTCACACAAATAGAAAACCATTATTAGAAAGGCGCTTCCTGCAACTATTAAAATCTGCAGCTAGCCAGCATTAGCAGTTGAAACTTCTGTCTAGAGCACGACTGTCTAGCCAGGATTCATGTGTTTCCTGGTATGATCGGTATCTCTGATAGATCTTCAGGCTTCAGTGAGCTTGTGAAATCATGAAATGTTTCAAATGTTTTTTGTATCTTCAAATCATCAAATGTTTTTTGTATCTTCAAATGCAGCTCAACTCGGCAGGCGGGTCAGGCCTGTGTGGTCTTTCTCTTGCTGTCTCTCTAATCTTCCTTTCCTTCTGCCACCTTAATTTCCTCTTGCACCAAATATGAAACAACTCAACTCATGATTCTTCCTTTTTTGTTTTTATCCTCTTTCCACAAAGGTGGGATCTCATCGTGTTAAGCTGTCCCGTGGTTTTGAAGCAAACGCACCGGCTTTTGAGAGGTAATTAAGATTCTGCTGGTCTCTGATGATGCTTGCTCTAGTATCCAGCTGTTCTGGCTCAGGCCCAAGTGTTAGTGCGTGATGAAAGCGATCCAGCAGACATTAGCGCAGTGTATGGGCCCTGCTTCAAACAGACCTGTTATTTAACAGTCTGGATGGGCAAGCTCAGTCATGTCTAAGGATGCATTTTCGGCTAGTTGGTGGGTAATTAAGGTCTACCAGAGCCCGATCTGATGGATTTGTAGGCGGCAATTACACACAGAACAGCTGGATGAAGTGCAGCAGGGGGTCTCGAGGGATCATTTAAAAGTTGAACTTTTTTAACTTGGGTGACTTATAAATGCAGACTGCTCATGGTGTCGTAGAAAAATCAGCACTCATGGCATGAGATGCTGAAAAAGCAGCGTAAGATGTCCAGCCCTTAGTCATGCTGATATAAACACAAGTCTAAACTCATTATCTGTAAATGATCATGTGACCGTAAAAATGCATCTAAAAATAATGGACCCACTTTACATTAAGTGTCTTTATAACTACAATGTAATAAAATTTGAATTAATCATAATAATTAATCATACAATGCATGTTATTACGTTGTAGTTATTTGGTAACACTTTATTGTAAGGTGTCCTTGTTACACGTTACATGTACTTACTATTATAATAACAGCTGCTTGTAATTTCATCTGTAATGTCTATACACAGAGATAACTACAAACCCTTTAACCTACTCCTAAACCTGACTATACCTTTAAAACCTGTCCCTTTCCTTAACCGTATCCCACGTATCATCCAGCAAAAGAAACATAATCCCCCGGTTTCACAGACAAGGCTTAAGCTAGTCCCAGACTAAAATGCATGTTTGAGCTGTCTCAACTGAAAATATCTTGCTCTGACATATCTTAAAATATTTCGGTGTCATTGTTCTGTGTCAAGATGCACACCTGTAATGTTTTCTTCTAAGGCATTTTTGTAAAAGTTGCTTAAATATCTTAATTTAACTGAAGCCTAGTCCTGGTTTAAGCTAAGCCCCGTTTGTGAAACCGGGCCAATATGTTTGAACATATGTGAAAACATAAGAAACCAAACAATTTTTTTTAATGTAATAACATAGTAGTTAAAGGCAACTAATATAAAGTGGGACCAAAATACATTTTAAATGCATTGCATTAAAATAATTGTTGGTAACTAAAATGGATTTATTATTAATGGAAATAAAACTGAAATAAAATAATGTAAATATTAGATGAAAAATTGTAATGTATAAAACTTACAACAGAAAATTATAATTGTTTCACTGGCAACTAGCTGAAAAAAAGTAGGTTGAAGTGCTAAAAAATTACTAAAACTAAAAACAAAAAAATAATTTTGTTATAATTCCTCTGATATAATACATTTTATTGATTGCAAATAAGAATGAAACTAAAATTTAATTAAAAAATAATAATTTACGTTTTAATTTAAACATTTATTTACCTAATAGTTAAGTATTAAAAAAAAAAAAAAGTTAAACCTGTTATTTATATATTTTTTTTAAATCTTACATTCATTCAAATGAAAACTCTGGAAGAGGTCAGTCTTTGTGAGCCTGTTTTAAAGCATTTGTTATATTTGGGTGGTTAATAACCACTAAAGACATACTCCCTCAGTGCTCATCAATAATATATCTTATTGATTTTTTTTTTCAGTGCAAGATTAGGTTGATTAAAACAATAAAATCTGCATTAAGAAAGCCTTATCCTGAATATGTGGGAGGGTTTATTCTTATCCAGCCTTGGCTCCTCACACTGAGCATGATGGACATTCTTTATTCATCATGAGTCACTACTCTGTTCCCTGGAGTGCTGAGTCAGGTCATGATGAGAGGAAGTAGATGCAGACAACACAGTCGTTAGGCTTTCACCCCCCACCCCTCCCCCTCTATTGATCACTTGTTTCCTTGGCTTCCTTTGTTTTAAATCACCTTTGATTTTTCTTGAAGCGATGGATCACAGGATTGGATAAACATTTTTCATTTATTCTTTTTCAATAAGGTTTGAATGTGTATGAACCCTGTGTGATGTTTCCTGTCCAGACACTTTAGTGCCCTGAGGAGGCTGTATGGCAAACAGGTGATCATCAACCTGCTGGGTATGAAGGAGGGTGAACACATGCTCAGCAAAGCATTCCAGGTGATTGTTGTTTAGGAAATATTCAGGTTGGTCAATGCATTATTTAAGATGTCTTTCAGTATTTAAGATGTCTTTCAGTACTCAAGTATGACAAAACCATAAAGCAGTTGATCCACTTTCTTTACTGTGTAAAGACTGTCTTTGTCTTCGCCCACAGAGTCACCTGAAAGCTTCAGAGCATGCAAGCGCTGTGAGAATGTTAAACTTTGACTATCATCAGATGGTTAAAGGTGGGAAGACCGAAAAGCTCAACAGTGTCCTGAAACCTCAGATCAGCAAGTTTCTGGAGGAATGTGGTTTCTTCTACTACTCAGGAGAGGCCGGCATTCAGAGGTGAGGTTATATAGCATCCCAGCACACCTGGTTGTGGAGGAATATCATATAACAGCAAAACATTTTCGTCATTAGGTTGTTTGTTTAATTCATTGTGTGTATACTTAAAAAAACTAGTGGATCTATTTTTCTCATAGCCACTGGGTATTTTAAAGCAGGAATACATTTTTTCTTTTAAAAATGTTATTAAACATTGATAATCACAAAATGACCAAAACTAGCTCATAAAATTGTCCAACACAATTTTGTTTACCGCAGATGTCAAAGTGGGACCATTCGTTCCAATTGTCTCGACTGCTTGGATCGAACAAACAGCGTCCAGGCCTTCGTTGCGCTTGAGGTGTGTTTGTGACACAGTTCTGTTTTCTTACTACAGTTTGAAGTTTTTTTTTCTTTTTACTATTTGTTTGTTTTTCATTCATTATGTAATATGTCTGTGGTGTTCAGATGCTTCCAAAACAATTGGAAGACATGGGTCTGACCGAGAAACCTCAGCTGGTGGCGCGTTTTCAGGAGGTTTTCCGCACCATGTGGTCCACCAATGGAGACTCGATCAGCAAGATCTACGCAGGCACTGGTGCTCTGGATGGCAAGGCTAAGGTACATGTCGGCTTGTAAAACACACAAACGGTACAGCACAAAAGGCAGCAGAGAGCAGAAAAACGGGTGTTTCTGTGCCATTTTCACGCTGTAAGTTTACGATTGTCTTAATTGTCTTAATCTGCTGTTTTTTTCTGCTTTCCTATGGCTGTTCCTCTTCCTCTGTGGTAAGTTGACAGTAGCTAGTTGTGTCAATTTGAGTTGTGAGGCTGTATTTATTTTAGTCTGCTCTGTTTTGTGTGAGATCTTTTGTGTTAGTAGAGAAAGATTACTGTAACTGGCAGTGCTGTCAACTTTAATTAGGCCTCTTTTTATAGACTGTTATAAAAGCCTGTAAACCTCTTCCAACTAAGCCTCAAACCCCAGGCTTCATCTAGCTAGCAGCAAAGAAATAAAAGTATTCCTTTGTAGAGAGGTCTGCACGGGCTTTAAAGTGAAGCCCGAACCCGGCCCGTACCCGAGATCGTCTGACCCGACCCGAGCGGCACAGTTCAATTTAGAGCCCGAACCCGACATCTTTTTTTTTTCCCACAACGAATAGCCAATTTTAAAAAATGCTGTATTTCACGATTGCATGCAACGGTCAGTAAGCAAATACATGTAAAGAAACAGAATCATTAAGGCTCGGCCAGTTCACAAGGCAAAAGAAAAAACACTTACCAGTTATGAAAGTTTATGAACATCAGGTGCAGCGGTCACATAAATTCTGCCGAGTTTTTGAATGGTTGTATACGACAAGACGATAATTCTTCCATCGTGCAAATTATGATCATTTTCGTAAGTTAAGGCTCGTTAGCATTCGGCCTGCTTTAAATCCAGGGTTCCCACGCTTCTTGAAAGTACTTGAATTTCAGACATATGGATTCAAGGCCTGGAAAGTACTTGAAAACAAACATAGGTCCTTGAAAGTGCTTGAATTAAATTTGAAAAAAATTTTGTTATTATTATTTAAAAAATTGTCCTATATGTTCTGTCAAAGACCGAATCAGTGGCACTAATGATTGGGGGTGGAGATGGGGGAGCGCGAAAAAAAAATAAGTGTGTGTTGACGCGCAGCCTAGAGACCTGAGCGGGACAGTTTTCTTAAGCCCACTCCCGCTGAATTTCTGACCATTACCGCCCGCTCCCGCAACGTGTGTGTCCTGCTCTCGCAAACATTCTAATATTGTATATTATTTTCACACATCAGGGAGCCGCTATCAATATGCGGGGTATTGAAATCGCATTT